>NC_090657.1:25399628-25723307 GCF_040937935.1 Hyperolius riggenbachi
TTTAACTAGAAAATTGTGTTTTGTTTTTGTTTTTTTTAAATGTGCATTGCAGTTAAATACTATGTTAAATTGTAATGGGACTGTAAAAATAATGCAAAATTATGGTGGGAGTGATTTGCATTAACTAATACTTAAGTTTGAGCACAAATAGGTCAATGCAATAATGAATGAACGGGACTAGTTAATGGAAGCAGTAACACGTTGACTGGCATAGGATAAGGTATTGTTTTTGTGCCCCATGGTTTGAACTGTCATGTTTCACCTTTACATTTACGCACATTCGTTTAACATGCAATTTTGTAACCACTTGTAAATTCATAACCGCTCTGTGGTTAAAGATATAATACATCTTCTCTTCTAATGTAGGATACACGGATACTGGCGCATACTGGCGCTCTTGGTACACCTCGTCAACGTTTGAAGATGATCTGGAGAATCTTTACCACCAGCTGGAGCCCCTGTACCTCAATCTCCATGCTTTTGTACGCAGGAAATTGTATGAGAGATATGGTCCAAAGTATATCAACCTACAAGGTCCAATTCCAGCTCATCTGTTTGGTGAGTATAGCAAGATAAACTCTATGGGGTCGATTCATAAAGCATTACCGCATTTGATAATGCAGAAAACAGCTGACTTTACCGAGCACCAGGGGCTTACCTAGAAATCCCCGGGCCCCCTGCAAAAAATAAATAAAAATCTGCCCCTCCCCCCCTAGGGCCCGCTCAGGGACTTTTGGGGGGCAGGAGGAGTTGCAGCATAAGAGTAGTGTGTGGCAGATCGGTGGGGAGGGGGGAAACTCCCCCCTCCCTCACCTCGGGCTCTCCTCTCAGCGCTCCCCCTCCTGCAACCATTGGTGGCGGCAGGATGAATACATTACCTCCTTCTCGCCGGAGGTCTTCCATTCTCTAAGAGCAACTTCCTGTTTAACAGGAAGTTGCAAGAAGCTCTTAGAGAACGGAAGTCCTCCAGCGATAAGGAGGTAATGTATTCATCCTGCCGCCACCGCCGCTGCTGCCACCAATGGTTGCAGGAGGGGGAGCGCTGAGAGGAGAGCCCGAGGTGAGGGAGGGGGGAGTTTCCCCCCCTCCCCACCGATCTGCCACACACTCCTCTTATGCTACGACCCCTCCTGCCCCCCAAAAGTCCCTGAGCGGGCCCTAGGGAGGCCCCGGCCACCCCCCCGGATGGCAGAGGTCGCATCCCCTATTGTTATGCCAGTGCCGAGCACTTAGGAAAGTGTAAATTCATAAAGGCTGTTACCGCATGAAAAGCTGAAATTATGGAGCAGTGAGGTAAATTACCGACTTGTGTGGTAAATACCTCAACAAATGTCAGCAAATGTCAATTCATAAAGCCAACAACATGCAGTAAAGCCACAAAAAATACCGTCTGCTTAAAAGTGGTGAAACTAATGCGGTGTCTGTGCAAGGAGACTGTGCTGGGAGCAGGGGTGAGCCTGGGGTGCCTGGCACCTGGGTGCAAGATTTTCTCTGGTGCCTACCACATAACCACACCCATGTCCTGCCTAATCACACCCACACCTTCCACCTCTTTACGCATGCATGTGATACCCCATTCCTACCCCTCTTCCATTGGCTTGCTCCTGGCTGGCTTTGGCTTCCTGCGAGTCTGCTAATCTCTGGACTGACTCAGGCTGAGAGGCTCTGCGAGTGCGACGCAGTCACACACTGCGTATTTATGGCTGCCTGCGGCCACCCTACTCTCGCTCGCTGACGTCGGCTCCTCCCCCCTGCCAAGCCCAAGGTGGGCTGCCTGTATCTTTCCCGTTGCGCCATGCAGCCTGCCAGTGTTGCCACCCTTTCGCGTTATTTTTTACTGACAAATACCTAAAAATTTACTGACAAAAGATTTTTACTGACAAAATTTCCCCACTAAATGCACACAAGAGACAGCTTTTCCCCATGTAAATGCACATAACAAGAGACTGCTTTTCCCCATGTAAATGCACATAACAAGAGACTGCTTTTCACCAGTAAATGCACATAACAAGAGACTGCTTTTCACCAGTAAATGCACATAACAAGAGACTGCTTTTCACCAGTAAATGCACATAACAAGAGACTGCTTTTCACCAGTAAATGCACATAACAAGAGACTGCTTTTCACCAGTAAATGCACATAACAAGAGACTGCTTTTCACCAGTAAATGCACATAACAAGAGACTGCTTTTCACCAGTAAATGCACATAACAAGAGACTGCTTTTCACCAGTAAATGCATATAACAAGAGAATGCTTTTCACCAGTAAATGCACATAACAAGAGACTGCTTTTCACCAGTAAATGCACATAACAAGAGACTGCTTTTCACCAGTAAATGCACATAACAAGAGACTGCTTTTCACCAGTAAATGCACATAACAAGAGACTGCTTTTCACCAGTAAATGCACATAACAAGAGACTGCTTTTCACCAGCAAATGCACATAACAAGAGACTGCTTTTCACCAGCAAATGCACATAACAAGAGACTGCTTTTCACCAGCAAATGCACATAACAAGAGACTGCTTTTCACCAGCAAATGCACATAACAAGAGACTGCTTTTCACCAGCAAATGCACATAACAAGAGACTGCTTTTCACCAGCAAATGCACATAACAAGAGACTGCTTTTCACCAGCAAATGCACATAACAAGAGACTGCTTTTCACCAGCAAATGCACATAACAAGAGACTGCTTTTCACCAGCAAATGCACATAACAAGAGACTGCTTTTCACCAGCAAATGCACATAACAAGAGACTGCTTTTCACCAGCAAATGCACATAACAAGAGACTGCTTTTCACCAGAAAATGCACATAACAAGAGACTGCTTTTCACCAGCAAATGCACATAACAAGAGACTGCTTTTCACCAGCAAATGCACATAACAAGAGACAGCTTTTCACCAGCAAATGCACATAAGGCCTGGGGCACACCAGAAGAGTTTTTCTGAGCGTTTTGAGTTTTTAAATCTGCTGCTAATGTTATCCTGTGTGTCTGTGCACACTGGAGCAATGAGGTTTTGTAAAAAAACCCATAGCATTACATTGGGAAGAGCAACAAACCTACCTACAAAACCTCATTGCTCCAGTGTGCACAGATACATAGGATAACATTAGCAGCAGATTTAAAAACTCAAAACGCTCAGAAAAACTCCTCTGGTGTGCCCCAGGCCTTAGACAGCTTTTCACCAGCAAATGCACATAATGACAAACAGCCAGTGTCCCCATAATATATAGCCAGGGATATATGTGCCCAGTATATGTAGGCAGGTGTATATGTCCCAGCATATGAAGGCAGGGGGTATATGTGCCCAGCATAGGTAGCCAGGGGGTATATGTGCCCAGCATAGGTAGCCAGGGGGTATATGTGCCCAGCATAGGTAGCCAGGGGGTATATGTGCCCAGCATAGGTAGCCAGGGGGTATATGTGCCCAGCATAGGTAGCCAGGGGGTATATGTGCCCAGCATAGGTAGCCAGGGGGTATATGTGCCCAGCATAGGTAGCCAGGGGGTATATGTGCCCAGCATAGGTAGCCAGGGGGTATAGGGTCCCCGTTTAGGTAGTTAGTGACAGGAGCTCTCCCCTCCCCTCTAGCCGCTGCCGCCGCTCCCCCCCTTACCTTGCCGCAGCTTCAGACCTCAATCAGCGGGCGACCCGACCAGTAAGAGGCCGCTGGAGGCACCCGCTCTATATGCGGAAGTGATGTCACTTCCGCATATCAGTGCGGCGTGCTAGGTCCTAGCGCCCGCCCGCCTGATCGAGGTCTGACGCTGCGGCGCCGGCGGCTAGAGGGAGGGAGCGAGCGAGCGAGCATCGGCCACAGGGGGAGAGCGGCGGCCACAGGGGGAGAGCGGCGGCCGGGCGGCGCCTCTCAGAGGCAGGCGCCTGGGTGCCTTGTACCCGCAGCACCCGCCCAAGCTCGGCCCTGGCTGGGAGCATGACTGACAAGCAGAAGCAGTGAGAACTGTGACTGACAGGAGCAGGGAGCCAATAGAAACAGCCCCTGTCTTCTTCAAGTCTGGAGGATGGAATCGGATAGGACCTGCAGCCTTCTTAAGTGGGACAAGCCTTTAAACCCCCCAGGCTGCAGCAGAGCGATTGGGACAAAACAGGCTTCCCCTAAATACCTTTGGCCATTTAACCTCTTGGCTTCCTGTTTTAAGATGTGTAGGAACTAGTGGATAAACTTACCTAAGCATGGCATGTTACGTTTCTTGAAGTCCTAAGCTGTGGCAATATAACCACTTGACGACCACAGTGCTATTCCCCTCCCCCCAACGACCAGGCTCATTTTTCTTATACTGGGTAGTGCAGGCTTTTCAGCCTCCTGCACAGCCCAGCTATGGAGCCCAGCGATCGGACTCGCCTCCTTTTTTTTGTCCCTAAGGGGACATGCCGCCGGAGGGGTCCTATCGCTGCGGCAGGTTTTTGTTTTGTTTTGTTTTTTCTTCGGCCTCTATGAGGCTCTCCCTCCCTCCTCCCTTCCCTTCCCTCCTCCCCTCCGGTATCTGAATTGGAACAGGACAGCGATCCGTCCTGTTCCGCCTCTCATAGGCATCAGCCTAAGAAAGAACGGCGCTACCCGGCCAATCAGAGGCTGTGGATCGCCGATCTCGCACAGCGCTGTCGGTGACCGCAGTGCTGTACAGTTGTAAACAAAGGTGATTTCTTTCCCCTTTCGTTTACAAACGGCCTGCTAGCCGCGAATGGCGGCTAGCAGGCTATTCACTGAACTCCGTTCCGTGAAGTGGCAGGGAACGATCGCAAATGCGCGTGGCGGTTCCCTGGGAAACTGCAGCCCCAGGACTTGACACCCATCGGCGTTAGGCGGTCCCCAGAAGGTTAAATAGAATGTTAAGAAAGACTAATAGACAGATTCAGAGCAAGCAGATGCAGTATAACAAAACTTGTACATCTAAAGGGATTTTGGGATGCCTCGCAATGCCCTCACTGCACGGAACAGCTTGTAACGCACACTCCACACTGCTCTGCTGTTACTGCAAAGGTTTTTGTCAATGGGCTTCGGTAATTTATTGGGCTTCTACCGCACATGTGAACATTTTTATTAATAAGCACACAAGTCTAAAATACCGAATGCAGTATTTTCCCGACCTGTCGTTTTTTGTTTTTATTTGTTTTTGCACAGCCTTTTATGAATTGACCCCAATGGGTCCAATTAACTTTTTTTCCAAAGCTGTGCTTTTTTTTTTTTGTGTTTTTTTCTTCTCCAAGGAGATTTTCATCTTCTGTTTTATATTAACTCTTCTGCACTCGGAAAAGTACCAAAAAGTAGATGAAAAAGTGCTGTCAAAATGATTATTTTCTTGCTTGCTGGTGGCTTAAAGGGGGTCTGAAGCAAACTTAAAAAATAAAAATAGATATTTACCTTAGGAGAGGGGAAGGCTCTGGGTCCTAGAAAGCCTCCCCATTCTCCTCATGGTTCCCACGTTCCCCCGCAAGCTCCCCCATTAGCAGTCTGATCAGTCTTAGGCTGCTCTCTTCTGCTTTAGCTGTGCATTGAAAGTCTTCAGAAGCAGTCAGGCTCCCAAAGACGGGCTACTGCACATGCGCAAGCTCCATCTATCACGTGCTCATGATTATTAACCCCCCCCCCCCCTTGCCATTTCTCAGGTTTTGCTGCCTCACAACCTAGAATTAAAATTGTTTGAGTTTGCGCCATTTCATTGACAGAACATGTCAACAATTTTTAAATGCATTGTTTGGTTCATTGTGAAGTGAACAACAAACAGGACAAAGTACCTCCAAAATTTAGCGTGCATAACGTCACCCTCCTAAAGTACTTAAAGTACTGTGTGTGTGTGTGTGTGTGGGGGGGGGGGGGGGGGGGGGGTCACTTTTTGTGGTAATTTCAGCTGCAAGTCACTTTGAATTTGTCTCTGAGCTTGCCACTGGGATTTCCCCATTCTTTCTTAAGGCAAACCTCCTCCAGCTCCTTGATGATGTTTGTTTTTTTGCGTGTGAACAGCAGTCTGAGTCTGGCCACAGATTTTCTATTGGATGAGGTCTGGACTTTGACTAGGCCACTCAGGTATGTTATATAAATTTAGGCCAGCATAAGCGCCTCCGTTTACGGTGCTTATGCTAGACTAGATTCATATAACTGTTATTCCTGTTTTAGCCTGATGGAGCAGGTGTAAGCCTGGGAAATGCATTTGATTTTTTGAATTAAGGTGTGTACACACACCATACCGTCGGCAACAACTGGTCGGTCAGACCCTCCCCGCTGGGCGGACGTTCAGCCGACAGTAGCGCGTGTGTACGCACTGTTGGTAGACTGATGAGGCTGTTTCTGAACGATCCGCTGAGTGGGTCTGATGGACCTGTTGTTGGTGGAAGTAGTGCGTGTATACGCACCTTTTGGAATAACATTTTCTACTGATAATTGACGGTTTTGAGTCTACTTGGGGTGGTAAGTCAACCACTACCGGTTTTTAAACTGTTCTTAATTATTTTTATACTATTCTGGCACCTCTGTTCAAATGTTAATCAAGTTAAAAATTATATTGGTCTATCTTTCAAAACTGCATTGTTCTATAGTGTTGTACATTGAATTATGATGGTGTGTTTAATTTATTTATTTTTTGTGTGCAGGTAACATGTGGTCACAACAGTGGAACAATATCTATGACCTGATGATTCCCTTCCCTGACAAACCCAGTGTGGATGTAACCAATACCATGAGGGACCAGGTAAACATGCTGAGCAAAATGCATGCATGAGAAAATGGCAGAGCTTGTGTCCAAGTGCAGCACGGTGGCATAGTGGTTAGCA
The DNA here is from genome assembly GCF_040937935.1 of Hyperolius riggenbachi. Lineage (NCBI taxonomy): Eukaryota > Metazoa > Chordata > Amphibia > Anura > Hyperoliidae > Hyperolius > Hyperolius riggenbachi. The sequence continues at coordinate 25,406,428 of NC_090657.1, forward strand.
CTCTTGCTTTGCAGTTGTGGGTCCCCAATTTAAATCCAAGCCAGGGCACTATCTGCACAGAGTTTGTGTAGGTTTCCTCCGGGCACCCCAGTTTCTTCCCACATCCCAAAAACCTACAGATAAATTAATTGGCTTCCCCCTAAATTAGCCCTAGAGTATGAGGCATACACTACAGGCATACACTACAGGCATACACTACAGGCATACACTACAGGCATACACTACAGGCATACACTACAGGCATACACTACAGGCATACACTACAGGCATACACTACAGGCACGCGTGCAGTGCGTGTGTGCACTACGAACATATGACTATGGTAGGGATTAAATTGTGCGGCCCTCTGAGGGACCGTTAAGTGACAAGACAATATACTCTGTACAGTGCTGCAGAAGATGTCGGCGTTATACAAATACTAAATAAACCTGGACTGGATTCTCTTAAATTGTCTATTAGGTAGAAACAGTGTGCAACCTTCACATGTTGCACTGCCCCGACCTGTTTGTACCGGTATTCCTCAAAATCGTAAACTGTTCCTTACAATCAGGGATATTTCCTGCTTTACTGAAGGAAGCAATCATCAGGCTTAGCCTCAAAAAATCCTCCCTGGACCCAGATGCAATGACCAGCTACAGACCTGTCTCTAATTGAAAAAGCTGTATCTCTGTAGCTCTGATCCATTCAAGTCTGGCTTCAGGAAACACCACAGCACTGAAACTGCCCTCATCCAAATATGCAACCACCTGCTCATGGCAAGAGACAGAGGAGAGTGCTCTATCCTCATACTGCTAGACCTTTCTGCAGCCTTTAATACAGTTGACCATGACACCTTGATAAGCAGGCTACAGGAATACTGCAGCATTGATGGCATAGTTCTTCAGTAGTTCCAATCCTTGAGTGGCAGAACCCAGAAAGTGTCTATGGGGCCCTTCCTGTCCACCTTTGTACCATTTAAGTATGGGGTGCCCTATGGCTCAATCCTCTCTCCCCTGCTTTTCACAATTTACATGTTACCACTTGGAAAACTAATCCAAAAACATGGCCTGACATACCACTGCTATGCCGATGACACCCAACTATATCTTTCCTTCAAGCCTGGTGTGACAGACCTAACTCCAACTATAAACGCCTGCTTAGGCGAACTACAATGGATGAGTGACAACTGGCTGAAACTAAATGCAGACAAAACTGAAGTCCTTCTGATCGGAGGGCAGCGCATGACAACAAAACAGCTTAACTTGCAGTCTTCACCACTGGGAATAGGAGACATGGATCTACACAGCTCTGATCATGTGCGTAGCCTGGGAGTTATAATTGATGGGGATTTAAACTTTAGAACTCACATCTCTGCTGTGGTGAAATCATCCTATTTTCACCTGAAGAACATCACAAAAATTAAGCACCTCATCCCCCCCAGAAGATCTACCAACCTTAGTTCATACCTTCATTACATCCCAACTGGACTACTGCAATGCTCTTTACACTGGCGTTCCAAAAAAGGACTTGTACCGCCTAGAGCTGATACAGAATACTGCTCCCAGACTCAGTGCAGTTTCTAGTCTAAAATGCACCCAGGGCGAGTGTGTAAAAATTGCGCCCCCCCCCCCCCCCCGGAGCAAGGTATGGGTGCCCACAGTATAGGTTAGCCAGGTCTAGTTGCACTCAGTATAGGTCCCCCCCCCCAGTATGGGTAGCCAGGAATAGGTACCCCAGTACAGGTAGCCAGCTATAGGTCCCCCCAGTATAGGTAGCCAGGCATAGGTTAGCCAGTATAGTTGCCCCAGTATAGGTTAGCCAGGTAGGTGCCTCCAGTATAGTTGCCCCCAGTATAGGTTATATAGGCAGGTGCCCCCGGTATAAGTTAGATAGGTAGGTGCCCCAGTACAGGTTAGCTAGGTGGGTGCTTCTAATATAGGTAGCCAGAATAGTTGCCCCCAGCATCGGTTAGATAGGTTGGTGCCCCAGTATAGGTTAGTTAGGTAGGTGCCTGCAATATAAGTAGCCAGTATAGTTGCCACCTGTATAGGCTAGGTAGGTAGGTGCCCCAATACAGGTTAGATAAGTGCCCCAGTATAGGTTAGATAGGTAGGTGCCCCCCTCCCCAGTATAGGTTAGATTAGGTAGCTTCCCCCCAGCATAAATTAGATTAGGTAGGTGCCCCCCAGCATAAGTAAGATTAGGTAGGTGCCCCCCAGTATAGGTTTCATAGGTAGGTGCCCCCCAGTATAGGTTTCATAGGTAGGTGCCCCCCAGTATAGGTTTCATAGGTAGGTGCCCCCAGTATAGGTTAGATTAGGCAGCTGTCCCCCAGTATAGGTTAATTAGGTAGGTGCCCCCCAGTATAGGTTAGATTAGGTAGGTGCCCCCCAGTATAGGTTAGATTAGGTAGGTGCCCCCCAGTATAGGTTAGATTAGGTAGGTGCCCCCCAGTATAGGTTAGATTAGGTAGGTGCCCCCCAGTATAGGTTAGATTAGGTAGGTGCCCCCCAGTATAGGTTAGATTAGGTAGGTGCCGCCCAGTATAGGTTAGATTAGGTAGGTGCCGCCCAGTATAGGTTAGATTAGGTAGGTGCCGCCCAGTATAGGTTAGATTAGGTAGGTGCCGCCCAGTATAGGTTAGATTCGGTAGCTGCCCCCCCCCCCAGTATAGGTTAGATAGGTAGCTGCCCCCCAGTATAGGTTAGTTAGGTAGGTCCCCCCCCCCCATAGGGGAGCCGGAGCCGCGGGGAGGGCAGCCCTCCCTCTCCCTCCCTCTACCCGGGCCGCCCTCAGTGCTCCCCCCTCCGATGCACAGTAAATGGCGCAGCAGGAAGCTCTGACCACAACTACTCACCGGCTAAACAGGAAGCAGCATGTGTATCACTCAGCGTCTATACCGATAGGAGATGACAGCGAGTGGAACGCAGGAAGGTGAGTAGTTGTGGTCAGAGCTTCCTGCTGCGCAATTTACTGTGCATCGGAGGGGGGAGCACGGAGGGCGGCCCGGGGAGAGGGAGGGAGAGGTCGGGCTGCCCTCCCCGCGACTCCGGCTCCCCCCTCCATTACAGCGCCCCTGCCAAACAGCGCTCAGGGCGGCGGCACGGGCCGCACGGCCCTAAAACTGCCATGCCCAGACTGTTAACCAACCAACCCCGTCACTGCCACATAACTCCATTCCTACACTCCCTTCACTGGCTACGTATAAAATGGAGGGTCCTATTCAAGATCGACCTCCTGACACTTAAATCACAAAATAATCTGGGCCCGGGATACATGAAAGAAATGTTACAGCTGCGTAGCAATCCCTGCAATCTCAGATTCACAGGTTCTAATAATCTAGCCATATCCAGAGTCCACTTGGAAAATTTTGGTCCAGAGCCTTCTGTCATGCTGCTCCTACGTTTTGGAACTCGTTACCTCAGCAGATCAGGACAGCTCCATCCCTGGACGTGTTTAAATCCAGACTGAAAACCCACCTGTTCAGATTGGCATTTGCAAAAATATAACTTTTGTGAATACTTGATCCTACTACCAACTACTGAATCTGAGAGAGCCTAAGCGCTTTGAGTCCTATGGGAGAAAAGCGCTATAGAAATATTATATTGTACCTGTCACATCATGTCCTATGACTGCTGCTGAAAGGTTAGTAAGATGGCAGTTGTGCAGTTTTATTCCTATGCAAGATCTCAAGCGCAAAATAATTGTTTTCTCTTCACGTAGTCCTCGATTTTATTACAAAAAAAGTTCACTGCAGTAGTTGCGCCCCTGCCAACAAAGTTCCTCTAAGACTAAACAGGCTTGGGTTTCTGCAGAAACATCCAGAGCTAAATTAAAAAAAAAAATACTAATTCCATAAAGCCCCCCCTAAATACAGATGTAGCAAACAGTTCACAGAACTGCTCCCCGCAAAGCTACGGGCAGCCTGACCCCTGTACTACTTCCAGGTCCCAATGACCCGCATGCCCTGGGCCAAATGCGTTCATTAGTACACATGCCCTGGCCTGGCAGTGCGCGTCCTTGATTGCACTCCTGTGGCCGGGTACGCTCTGTGCATGAGCGAGACTTTACGAAGCATGCCTGGCTACAGGCGCACAATCAAGGACGCGCATTGCAGGGCCAGGGCATGCGTACTACTGAACGCATCCGGCCCAGGGCATGCGTACTGCTGCGGGTCATTGTAACCCAGAAGTAGTACAGGGGTCAGGCTGCCCATAGCTATTCACTGGTGAAGTGTTTGCCAACATCACTACCCCTAAATACTGAGATGCATAAGCTTTAAAGGGTTTCTACAAGCTTTGATTGTCCCAGACATGCATTAAAACAGACTGTGGTTTTTTTTCAGCAGGGCATGGTGACCTTGGAATAACCTCTTGAATCAGAGGTCTTGTATGTCATAAATAAGACAGTTTCTGACTTCAGTCAGTCCACTCCAGGTGAATTCCCTTTGACATCCTGATTGCAAACAATCCAGATAGGTGGGCTATGCAGTATTGTGCAGGAAATGTCTTCAATCATGGCTTCTAAGGAATGCAACACATCAGACTAGTCATTTTAGTTTCTGTGCTACAGCAAAGCCAGTAGTCTTATCATCTCATTTTGTATGTCCATATCCAATTCACCCAGAAAAATCTAAGACGTGAGAAACGGGATGGGCCATGGAGGGTGAGAACTTGCCATACGTTTTAATAACGAGCCCTGACCTTTTGAGCCTTGACAAAGTTGTGTAGGCTGTTGTGTGTTTCTACACATGACTTTGATGCTGTCAAAGAGCTGCTGCAACTTCAACAGGAACGTTAAAAGGGCACTTTTACTCCAGAAGACTGGCGCTCACTCTCCCTGCTGGTGCTCTTCCGCCTCCTAAGTGTGTGATAGATAGAGCTGTTCCACTGCTACGCTTTGATGTCACTGGCGCCTGGGCAGATATCAGCTGGGGACAACTATCCTGACACTGCCTGAGGCACATATTGGTGTGATACATCCAGACTCTCTCCACACTGAAGCTGGTCTGGGCATGTAGTACTCTACCGCCAGGCAACTATTAAACAGGTGCAGGGTGAAGCCTGAGATACGCTGTCGATTTTTATTGGCCAATAGTATTAGGGTCAACAGATTTTGAATACTAGGATTGTGTAGGTACACTCTCAAACTACATGTTGGTAGTAAAAATATTCAGCGATTGGCCAATCAAAAATGAAAGTGTGTACCAGGCTTAAGGTCAAGCTCCATAGCCGAGCATGACAACGAACACTAAGCCAATTGCAACATCCACTGACGAGGACTTTAGTTGCACCCATGACTCGGCCAAAGCAGGTCAATTTTAGTGGTGATGCATGTTAATTGAGCATTGCATCAGGGTACAGTGAAGCATAGTCAACGAAAAGTATGCTTCACTTACTAGCAATGCATGCAGTATATTACCATAACGCAACCTGATCTACCTCAACACACATCTCTTAGCGTCTGAGTTGGGCTCCACTATAGCAGCAGGAGGGGTATGCAATGCTGGCAGCAGTTCAAAGGTGAAGAGTAATTGGTAGCAGTATTTGACTAGGGGAAAGGAGGTTTATAGTGACTGTACTTGCTATATACCCCTATTGGTCATCACTGAAAGGGCAGGGGTATTATAAACAGAGGGAAGCTGGTATCAAGGGACCACATGATTTATGAACTGCTTTTACTACAGGCTTGTTTTAGATGCAAATGACATTTCCTAAGCATGCCAGTGTGCCCTGGTTTCTCTTCAGTGTAGAATATAATATTGTCGGGCTCTGGCTGGCAGCAAGAGATGCACTGAAGACTTCTAAACCCTTTAAACGGAATACTGGATTTTTGCATCATTTAACCCTTCGGCTGTTTTCTCTACGTGATTTTGGATACAGATATGCTGCCTATTAAAATCAATAGGCTGCATCCGAATTGCTTTTGGAGGAAAAAAATGCCACCTGAGCAGACCTCATCCAAATTTCCATAGCTGATACAGACACGAATTTGCTATCAGCGCGGGTGCCAGGTCTGTTTTGGAAACTGACTCAACACCCCTGTGTAAAACCCAGCCTTTGTCCCAAGCTGTTCTGCCCCCTTAAGGACAAGAGCACTTTTTACAGGCCTTACCTTGTGACCACTGTCAGAGACAAACAAAAGACCGAGAGCCCAAATGGTGCGGTATTTCAAAGCAAACGAGACAAAATTTAATCAAAAGGATTATACTCACAAACATGGGTTTCCCCTAGGCAACCACTCCATATGCTGGTGCGGAGAATTAGGACCTGACCCCACTCAGGTATAAGATGTCACTCTCTGTAGAAGGAAATTAGGAAGAATCCTTGCCACCACCAAGATTTTTAACCTTAGTATTGTTTTTACTCTTTTTGGCGCCTCTGGTCTTTATCCTAATCACTTGTGACCACTGTGATTGACTCACAGGATCAGGATCAAATGACTATTAGTGAAAAACTGTAAAATGTAAAATACCTGTGCGTGATCTGTATAAAATGTACATTTGTTCCCGAGTAAAATGCACTACAAATTGCTTTTCGCCTATGTTGCTGTCTCTTAAAGTAGGCAGTAATAATCGGATTAGTCCACCTCCTCATGGGGGGTTCTCAGGGTTTTTATACTCAAAAGCACATACTGAATGGCAGTTGCTTGGTTCAAAAGCCAAAATAGCGTGCATGCGGGTAAGGAAGTCGGCCGACATGCTTATATAGATCCTTTACAGGGGGGGTGCTTTAGTTAAGATTCTAATGTACTACTACTTAATGTATTTTATTCTACTTGATTTTCTCTATGTACAATGTTATGTTCCTGCTTATTTTGAAAATCAAAAAAGTAACATTTTTTTACATATTTTTATTAATGGTGGTCCTTTAAGCATCCCTAAATCCATAAACTATTTGATAACTACAAGAGGTCCCAAGAAGGCTACATTTCTAAAACTAAGATTTTTGCTCCTTTAAAGCTAGGCGCACATTATGCAGTTTCATTGTTCAGAAGTTTCATTTGATAAAGAAATTCACAACTAATGAAAATCTATTAAAAAAGGCCCCATGATTAATAATAATTTTCTGGATCACAAACATCGATCGGGAAAGGCTGAAGCTCAGTGGACATAAAATCACATCTCTGCAAAGCTTCTAAATGCTAAATGAATAATATTCAGTAGATGTCACAAGTGTTTTATGTAGTATAAAGGACAATCCGCCCCAAAACACTACCAACCAGATATAAACCGCTTATAAACTTTCAAAAGCATCACCATCTCAGGTTAATATGTTTCCCTTCATTCAAGAAGGGCTAAAACGTCCCACCTCTTCCCAGTTTGGTAAAACTTTTCCTCCCTAGTAGTTTCCAGGTGTAGATGTTGGTAAGGAAACAGTCTATTAATCCAGACCACACAACAGCCAGTCACTTGCAAAATTTTACATGTAGGTGAGTTAACGGTGGGGTTATCAAATCAGACTATTAAAAAACCAGCGACTAGCAGATTGCCAATAAATTAATTGCTGCATATCAAGTTGTACATTTAGTGTAATGTTTGTATGAAGAAATGGGGTTCCCCAAGGCTCTGCCCTTGGTCCCCTCCTTTTTTTTTTTTTTTTTTTTTTTTTTTTTTTCCAGTCTACATGCACGGTCTTGGTGTCTTAACTCATTCGGGTTTTAATACCACCTGTATGCAGACGATACACAACTGTACCTCTCGGCCCCAGACCTTAACTCCATCCTCAAACGTGTTCCAGTCTGTTATATGCTCCTTCATATCCTCTTGCTTCTTAAAACTTAATATGAGTAAAACCGAACTAATCATTTTTCCACCTCTCTGCCTGAAGTTACAATAAATGTTAATACTCCCATAACTTCAGTTCCCAAAGCACGGTGCTTGGGGGTAATATTCAACTCCTCTTTTTTTTATTCCTCATGTTCACTCCATAACCAGCTCCTGCCATCTCCAACTCAAAAACCTACCTCGCATCCGACCTTTTCTCACTCAAGACACAACTAAAATGTTAATGCATGCTCTTATAATATCTAGTCTGGGCTACTGCAACCTACTACTTTGTGGATTACCTTCTAACAGACTGGCCCCACTCCAGTCTGTACTGAACTCAGCTGCTCCTCTCATTCATCATTCTTCTCAATCTTCCTCTGCTACCCCTCTCTGTCAAGCTCTTCACTGGCTGCCAATTAACCAGAGCATCCAGTTCAAACTCCTAACCCTAACCTACAAAGCTCTCCACAATCTCTCTCCCTGGTACATATCCTCACTAATTTCCAGATACAAACCCAATCGCTATCTCAGATCTGCACATGATCTTCTGTTTTCCTCCTCTAGAATCACATCCTCACATTCACGTTTACAAACTGTTGCACGCGCTTCACCCCTCCTCTGAAATGCTCTCCAACAACACATCCGTCACTCGCCAACCTTTATTACCTTTAAACGCTCTCTAAAAACTAATTTGTTCTTCCGACAAGCCTGTGTGCTACCTTAGGCCACTTCCCTTTGGCCTAAGACCAAATTGCACTCCACCTAGGTATCCTAATACACAATATCTGTGGTATGTATGTATGTATGTATGTATGTATGTGTATATGTATATATTTATATTTTTCACTGTCAATACCAATTCTGTATATTTTATATTCTGTATTTTGTATCATTTTTGTATTTTGTCACTAATTATGTATCTTGTATATTAGTGTAAACCATTGTATGTATTATGTACCCCATGTTTGTTTCTTTCTTTGTACAGTGCCTCAGAATATGTTGGCGCTTTATAAATCAATAATAATAAATAAGAAATCTACGAATGTGATCTACAATTTACAAAACACCCATCCAGAGAGCTGAAATGCTCCCAGTCAGAAGTGTTGGTGGAATTGTTCATTATTTTTTTTGGGGGGGGGGGGGGGGGGGAGGGGGGAGGGGGTGTTTAGCTTGCTAAAACCATCAATTTTTGCTGCGGACTGCTGCTGGTTAAAAAATACATAATAAAATGTTTCATGACAGAGCCCACATTATCATCTAAAGGTACCGAACAAAAGTTTGGGTGAAAGGTCACTATAATTTGAACTTCTGGAGATAATTCATTTTATCTTGAGAGGAAGCAAAAGAAACCTGCCACTAGAATCTCTTATTGTGCAGTTCCATCTTTGTTAAGGTGGCCACACACCATACAATTTTTTTAAATATCTGTTCAATTTAAGAATTGCAATCAATTTTTCTGACTGATTGTAACATTTCAAAAATATGACCAATGTACCACACACCTATGTTAAATTTTTTCCTCAATTATGAGAAAAATGATTTCAATTTTGATAAAAATGATTGGAAACTCAGAGAAAATTGCTACGGTGTGTATAGTAATAAATTACCAATCCAACACACACCATACAATCTTTAGTAGAAATTGAAGAGAAATATCTGGCATTCCGGATCGATTTAAATCGAAAAAAACGGGAAATCCGATCGGATTTTTCAGTCGAATGAAAAAAAAGCTTTCGATTTTTTTCAAGAGATACGATCATTTTTATCGAATTACTGTAAAATCGGATCATTTTATTGTATCGTGTGTGTGGCCACCTTAAGTCTGTACATTTTGTATCTTCTTGCAGAACTGGAATGCCACACACATGTTCGTTGTGTCTGAAGAGTTCTTCACCTCTCTTGGTCTGCTGCCAATGCCACCTGAGTTTTGGGAAAAGTCTATGCTGGAGAAGCCTGCAGATGGGCGTGAGGTGGTATGTCATGCCTCTGCATGGGACTTCTATAACAGGAAAGATTTCCGGTGAGTCGCTGCACATATTGGTGATTACATTTGGCATACGCCTCACTTTAGTCCTAATGAATAGTGACAGGATGTCTGAGGATCATTGCAAAACCTAAACATTTCTGTATGGCAAGAAGTTTACAACTGCAATCTGGTAGGTTGTGAGTAATGCATATTAAAGCACACCTAGACTGAGAGGGATATGGCGGCTGCCATATTTTCTTTTAAATCACGCAGATTGCCTTGCTGTTCTGCTGAGCCTCAGAGTATATACGGTATAACTAATGGAATTATAGACAAATACAAGTCGACCTCTTGTATGTCGACTCCAATTTTCAGCCCTCTTAAGCTGGATTTTTTTTATTGACTCCAGTACAAGTCTACCCAGCAAAGTTAATGGCTGCACTTGGGGCTCAAGAGGGGTTAATGATTGCACTGCATACAGTATTGCAGCCATTAACCCCTCCTGTCCCTTCAAGAGAACCTGAACTGAAAATGAAAAGTCAAAATAACCATACACAGATCATATTTAACACCTGTGTAGTCTACTACTCAATCTTTCTCCTTTCCTGCGTCCTATTTGTCCACTGTGATCAATGGAATTCTCCATCCTCCATTTTAAAAATGGCCATTACCCCATAACCGCACACTGTTAAACTGTAACATCACCCACTTGAGCCATAGGGAAACATGGACATTACCTTGCACATTCAGTTGCAACGGACAGCTGCTAATATTTAACTGACAGGAACTGGAATATTTCAGTTCTGAGGAAATATTGTCAGAACTGGAAGGGATCACTAGAGGAAGAAAATAGTGCGCTTTTGAGAGGAACTGATTGTGTTTGGTATGTAATATTCATTTGCAGCTACGTCATGTGTTTATTTTAAAAAATTTTACTCGCTTTAGATTCCCTTAAGTGCAGCCAATCCAGGCCCCCAAGTGGTACAATTATTCAGCCCATTGTATGCAGCCCAGTATTTCCCCTCTGCCCCTTTCCTTGTTAATTGTTGTGGCCAGGACTTTCAGATCTGTGCTTTCTTGGCATTTTCTTTCCTCAAAGTATCACTTACCACGGAGTAAATTGCTGCACATGGGAATGTCACTATTAGTACACACATTACTCAGTGTGCTCAGTGTTGCCCGTGACTCGTGTATAAGTCGACCCCTATGCTTTTATGTAGTGATTCAGACCTACATTTCTAGACTTATACTAGAGTATATACAGTAGATCCTGATCAAGCAGGCAGATCAGATGCTCTGACTGAAGTCTGACTGGATTAGATACATGCTTGTTTCAGGTGTGTGATTCAGACTTTGCTACAGCCTATGGCCACATACACACATCAGACCATAGTCTTTTGAAAATGAAAGATCACAGACCAATTTTACCCCCTTCCATGTAGTATGAGAGCCACACCTACACAGTCTATTCTATGGAGCTGAACTCCCCATCAGAAAAAAATCTTGGCAAGATGCTGCACACACAGATGCTGTACAGACACAAAAGATCAGTATCTGCAAAAGATCTGTTTCTGCCAAAGATCCGTTCCTGCAAATTGCATTCATAGTCTGAGATCTGCAGATCATCATACACACCTTGTTTAACTGACATTCATCTGCAGATCAGACAATCTGCAGGTCTGAAAATCCATCCTGGTGGATCTGATCTGCAGCAGATGAATGTCTGTTAAACAAGGTGTGTATGATGATCTGCAGATATCATAGACTATGAATGCATTTTGCAGATACTGATCTTTTGAATGTCTACAGCACCTTTTGTGTGCAGCATTTTGCAAAGATTTCTGTCTGATGGGGTGTTCAGCTCCATAGAATAGACTGTGTAGGTGTGGCTCTCATACTACATGGAAGAGGGTAAAATTGGTCTGACATCTTTCATTTTCCAAAGACTATGGTCTGATGTGTGTATGAGCCTTAAGATATTAGGACTTGCCAGCATGCAGCTGGTATAGTTTAAAAGGAAATATGGCAGCCTTCATAAGCCCCTCACGTCAGGTTCCCTTCAACTAGGTATCCCTCTCAGTAACAAACTCCACTGCAACGCATTTCACGGGCATACCCGCTTCCTCAGGCAAAATGGAGGATCTGTTTATCCAATTAAAGTAAGCTTGAGACACCTGGTTTACTTTGCTTGGATGAACAGATGCACCACTAATCTTGCCTGAGGAAGCGGCTATGCCCATGAAACGCTTTGCAGTGGAGTTTTTTTTTTTTAAACAACCTTTTGTTCTAATTTGGTGCCTCTGTTATACACATTCACATAATTATCTACTACTGTTCAACCTGGTGGAGGGGGGTATCCCTGAAATCTTTCCAGCTACAGAGAGTGACTTTTTAACCTGAGCTGGGACAGGGTTGTGATCCCCACCTGTTTGTTCAGTGGTTGCCTTTGTGGTAACCTACACTTGTGAATATTACTCTTACTAGAACACTCTATAACAGGGGTCCCCAAACTTGTTCGGTCAAGGGCCAGGTTAACATACTTCAGACTGCTGGAGGGATGGAGTATACATGAAATGATGTATACTTCATCCCCACACCAACCCTGCATGGAAGAGAACTCCCAGCAGCAGCCATTCATTCACACGATGCCCAAAGAAGTCTTTGAACCCCAGACAGTGAAGCTTACCCAGGTCACATCCTGCCATCCAACTGGACAGCCATGTCACCTGATGTGGAACTGGATTGGAAGCCAGCAAATGACTGCTTTCTGGCTTCTGTGTCGAAGGGTGGTGTAAGCAGTACTATTCTATGTGGGCCACCAATATTTAAAGATGCAGTTAGTCACAGTTATAAGTAATACATTTTGTTTGGGGTGGTGGGGGGCAGTGAAAAAGCCTCAGGGGGCCGCATTCGGCCCGCGGGGCTTAGTTTGAGGACCACTGCTCTATAATGTTCCTTACTATAACATACTACACCTTCTTGGGCTCTCTGTCTCCTCTCACTTTATTTTGTCTTATACATTTCAAGGTTTTCCAAAATGTATTCTACTTCAATTATGTACAACAAAGTTGCACAGTTCTACCTGTGCCAGCTGTGTGTGTTCATTGTTGCTTAGATGTTGTGCAATTTTGTGCAATGGCAACGCAGCCATGCATTTTTAGTGCACAGCAGATGCATTGCCATTCCATTTAAAGAGAGCCCGAGGTGGGGTTCGGACAATGCAATCCACGTACAGAGGCTGGGTCTGCCTATACTGCCCAGCCTCTGTTGCTATTTCAATCCCCCCTAAGTTTCCCCCTGCGCTCTGCTATCCCCCATAAATCACAGCCGCGCTGTGCGGGCTGTGTTTACATCTGTAGTGTCAGTCTGTGTGCTCCCCCCGCCTCCTGCATAGCTCCGGTCCCCACCCGCATCCTTTTCCTCCAATCAGCGGGGAGGGAAGGGACGCGGGCGGGGACCGGAGCTATGCAGGAGGCGGGGAGCGGCAGACTGACAGTACAGAGGTAAACACAGCCCGCACAGCGCGGCTGTGATTTTATGGGGGCTAGCAGAGCGCAGGGGGAAGTTAGGGGGGATTGAAATAGCAACAGAGGCTGGGCAGTATAGGCAGACCCAGCCTCTGTATGTGGATTGCATTGTCAGAATCCCACTTCGGGTTCTCTTTAAAAAGGCATAGTATCGGGCAGCTGACAAGCGGTGAAGTCACCGCCTCTAAGCTGCTCTCCTGCACTGGCCGGGTGTTTTTAGTGCCTGGTAATGTCGCTGTACAGGTGGCCACCTCCTCCTACCCCCCCCCCCTCCCCGATTCAGATCTGGGCGCACTCGACCTGTCGCAGTTCTCTGCCGCCCAGTACAGTGCAACCACTGCCATTCATCTGCATTTAAATTGCAACCGAATAGCACTGGCGGGCGGCAGAAAGGAGGATAAACTGCTTGACAAATGCACAGTTCAGCCGTCTGTCTGAAAGGAGCCGAACAGTGAAAATCCTGATGCGGCGCATTTAGTATGAAATTAGCCTTCTGTGAAACTTTTAACATGGCCTACTTCTGAGGCCTGGTCCACACTGGCTGTGTTTGTTGTTTTTAAAGCACTGCATACAACATTTCTGCTGCAATTCTCATTCAATTAAATTAGAATTGCGAACGAAAATGCAGCAAAATCAATTTTTAGTCTGTACCTACCCTAAATTGTGACCTAATCCCTTCTAATATCGACAGGATCAAGCAGTGCACCACGGTGACCATGGAACAGCTGTTCACAGTTCACCATGAGATGGGACATGTGGAGTATTACCTGCAATATAAAGACCAGCCGGTCACATTCCGGAGAGGAGCTAATCCAGGATTCCATGAGGCTATCGGAGATGTCCTGTCCCTATCTGTTTCTACACCAGCCCATCTGCAAAAAATTGGACTGCTAAATAACGTTACAGATGATCAACGTATGTTTTGTTTTAACTGGTTTGGGAATTTCTAACTTCTTTAGCTGTAGTGTGGGGTAGAGAAGGGTCAGTTTTCAGTTGAAGCATAACTTCCTATTCCCATTTACTGCGCCCTTACTGCATTCCATATCCTTCACATACAGAACGCTTGATGTGGATGGTGCACCAAATCCTGCCAAGAATTGTAGGGTCAGATGTGTAAGTGAGGAGAGGGATAGTTTGAATAATGGTAATCCTTATAGCACACATGGGCGATCTTTACCAATGCTGCACCAGTAAAGGGCTAATGCAGTGACTGGAGGAGGACCCTGTGTGGGCCCTTCAGGCCCAGGAGTGGTCACAACCTCTATTTCCCATATTGCTTCACCACAACAAATATATCTTTTTGCTTTGGGCTGCACTTGGTGGGAGGAGTGGCGGAAGGCTGACTCTATACATGCGACTTGGCTTAAAGGGACTCCGAGCAGTGCAGAAACTATGGAAAGATGCATATCATTCTAAAGCTCTCTTTCTCCTCTTTCCAATGATATATAAACCGCCGCCCTACGCCTTTTAGTTTTCGCTATTTTCGCGGCCGCGATTTCAATCGCAAAAATAGAGAAAACTAAGGGCTCTTTTCCACTATGAAATGCGATTGCTATTGCGATCGCGATTCCGATCGCAATCGCGTTTCAATTTCCACCATGCGATTGCGATTGAGCTACTATACTCATTATAGTCCAGCTCAATCGCATACAAAACGCGGCAGGACGACGATTGCGCTTTGACCAAAATCGCATCGCAATCGGATCGCACTAATGGAAATTGCTGCTGCAGTTTCCATTAGTTTAATGTACCTTGCGATTTGCGATCAGAAGCAAATCGCAAATCGCAGGCTAGTGGAAAAAGGCCCTAAAAGGCGTAGGGTGACGATTTAGGTGTTGCCAGAAAGAGGAGAAAGAAAGCTTTAAAATGATATCCATCTTTCCATAGTTACTTGTATTACACAGGGCGACTTTTTCCTAAAGTCAGCAGCTTCATTCTGCTGAATGGAGCTGCTGACACTGGGGAAAGTGTCGCCCTGTGTAATACAAGTAACTATGGAAAGAAGGATATCATTTTAAAGCTCTTTCTCCTCTTTCTGGTGACACCTAAATCATCGCCCTACGCCTTTTAGTTTTTTCTATTTTTGTGATTGAAATCGCGGCCGCGGCAATTTCAATCGCGAAAATAGCGAAAACTAAAAGGCGTTGGGCGGCGGTTTATATATCATTAGAAAGAGGAGAAAGAGAGCTTTAAAATGATATGCATCTTTCCATAGTTTCTGCACTGCTCGGAGTCCCTTTAATAATAATTTTTGTCCTGCAGTAAAAGATACTATACTGAAACTATAGTAGCACAGCTGTGCATGCCATCAGAAGTGCTTAGGTGTAAACATAACATCTAAGTTTACTATTTGTAATTGAGTGACAACAACCGTGCTAACTAGGAGCTCTATACACCCCACACACGGCCGCAGTCTCCTTTTCTAAAATGCAGCAAGGTCGTATGCAGAAGATTAACTTCACTCAGGTGAAAAAACAAACCATATCTTTAAATTTTCCACCAACACTTTGAGATAAAACACACAAAAAACAGGATTCTCTTGAACCCCGGGGTTCCTTGAGGACATTGCAGGGGTTACCTGGCATTTCTCCGTCCGGTGAAACTGGCCTCAGCTGGTGGGGTGAAAAAGTACCTGATTGGCCCCTCTATTACAAGAAGGGTTAAACTGGGGATCCCTAAGGAGCACCATAAAAAAAAGTAAGATAGTGCAGCCGTATAATAAAGGGCCCTTTTATAGGGGTACACTATAATTGTGGGAACTATAAAAAGAAACACGGACATGGGCTACTAGAATAGGGAGACCTACAGAGGAGGGACATAGAATGGGGGCAAAACAAGGAGGCTATTACAGGTTATAACGTTTTTAGCCACACATTATTTTAAAGACTATGCCACCTGCAAAATAAATACCCACTTATGCCACTAACACAGGGGTTCCCTAACATCTAAAAAATTATTTGAAGAGTTTCTCTGGGATGAAAAGGTTAAGAAAGACTGTGTTAGATGGTCCTGGCTAAGGCCGCCTTGGTTGGGGACTACCTTTGCCAAAAATCTAGCTGGTGTATGACTGCCCCCAATCCTCAGCCAAACTGATTGATTTCCCTCTTTAACCCTCTGCTCTGCCACACGCAACGCATCATCCCTCCTACGTCTGCCATAGCAACACAATGTTGCTACCCTGAAGGCTAAAGACATTTTTGTACAGCATTGCGCACTGAACTGTCACCTGAGGGTCCGAGTCCCATGGGCAACAGCGTGTGTGTGTGTATATGCATATGCACAGGGGCGTAAAAATGGACCCTGCAAGGGATGCAGCTGCAGGGGGGCCCTGTCCTTAGAGACTGGTTGCAAGGAGAGAAAAAAAACCTTCTGCTCTCTGCACAACTGTTCTAATAACTGCATCTGCTCAGCCACTGATAAGGAATCCTACAAAGTTTTGCAGACAAAGATTTGTAGACAGTCCCTATTCAGTGTTCAGCAGGGTCTTGTGTACAAGGCTTCTGTACCCCCAGCCTTTCTACCCCTCCCCAAGTGCCCTGTCCTGTAGTGATGCTTAAGGAGTCTGGGCACAGAAAGAAAGCGCTTTGTGCTCTCTGCACAATTGTTTTAATGACTGATGGGGTTTGGCAGGGGGGGGCCCTATCCAAAGTTTTGCAGGGGGGCCCAGTGATTTCTAGTTACGCCCCTGCATATCTACTACTAGTGTTTTAGGTATAAATCTCACCACTACCCACATTTCTAAAAGTTGTTAATTTGCATGTTTTGGATTTGGTGAGCTCAGTTGTTTTGTTTTCCCAGAGAGTGACATCAATTACCTCCTTAAGATGGCCTTGGAGAAGATTGCTTTCCTGCCTTTTGGCTACTTGATTGACCAATGGAGGTGGAATGTTTTCAACGGGCGGACCCCTTCCACCCGATACAACTATGACTGGTGGAATCTCAGGTAAAACAGCGAAACTTGGGGGCTTTTTAACTCTTTCTGATCTGTTACCAATTATTCGATACAACGCTTTTCCATCATGTATACCAGATGACCACAGTGGATTTATCGGTTACATTCTCTAGGTTATGCTGCTCCAAAGAACCGGAGTCCTCAAGTTATCTGCATATAGGCATAACCTTGTTTAGTGTCTGTTGTGGATATTACCTCTTCTGCTAATTCTTTTTTTTACAAAAGCCAGTGCACAGCTTTCCCTATAATGCATCAGAAGAGACCATCATCCAAACAATCATGTCATTTCTCCCTCATAACATTTCCATAACCTTGACAGATTTTCAGTACTCCCTTTAGCACTCTGTATTTCATCCAACAGCTTTACTACATTAAAGGTCCTTGCTAATGGTATACTTTTCAGTGAAGAATTGTCTAAGCGATCAGATAAATGAGTCCAGAAATAAAATGTCATACATTGATTATTTCACCCTCAATGAAGCAATCACTACTTCCTATCCATCACAACCAATTGTAAAAATTTTTTTTTCCAGTAGACTAAATTGAATGATCACCATTAGAAGCGTTCAGTCTATTAGGGACAACAAGGTTTTTCTGCCAAACTTACCGCATTATCTGATCGCACTGAGAAGTCTTCCATGAAAATTGTATCATTAATGGGCACCGTTAGAAGCCCGACTTGAACCACCCGGATTTTTCATTGCTAGTTAATCCGAATTGAGAACTGTCATCATTTAAACAATTTAAATGTTTCAAGCAACTTTTCAATAGAAGTTCCCTTTGGAAAATGTGGCTCAAGAGATCCCTCCAGCAAGCAAGAAGCGGGCAGCATGGCGGGTGTTCCCATCTAGAGAGTAGCTCTCACTTTCTAGCCACTCCCACTGCTGCTGCAAGATTTATATTTTGTGGACATTGCTGCAACTCAGATCGTTCTTGTATGACTTTACTGTAGCTGCTGTGCCGGCCAGAGTCAATTTCTCAGCAAAGAGGGAGAGGTTAATTGATTTGTGCTTATATAAAGATTGCCTACTGACTCCTCCCCTTTCTTCTTTGCCTACTTCATGCGAGGGAGGTGATAGGATGTGAGAGGAGTGGGCACAGCTTTTTCCTCAGTAAAACTGCTCATCCTAACCGGGAAATCAGGACTCGGCTAGCAAAATATTTGTACTGCAAAATGTACAAGTATGCAATACTCACAGCAATGTGTATTGCTAATTAAAGCAAATTACTAACAATCTAACGATCTGGTTAGACTTCAGTCAGAACATTTGATCAGAATGCTTGTTCAGGGTCTAGGGCTAAAAATACAGGTCATTCTCAAAAAATTAGCATATTGTGATAAAGTTCATCATTTTCTGTAATGTACTGATAAACATTAGACTTTCATATATTTTAGTCATTACACACAACTGAAGTAGTTCAAGCCTTTTATGGTTTTAATATTGATATTCAGTTGTGTGTAATGACTCTAAAATATATGAAAGTCTAATGTTTATCAGTACATTACAGAAAATAATGAACTTTATCACAATATGCTAATTTTTTGAGAATGACCTGTATTAGAGGCAGAGCATCAGCCGTACCGCCAGGAAATTTGCATTGTTTAACCACTTAACGACCAGCTAACGCCCATAGGCGTCAGCAGGTCTTAAGTGGGTTACCATGGAAACGGCCGCTCGATCGAGCGGCCTTTCCATGTCAGTTCACGGAGGGTGTCTCCAAGAACAGCTGGAGAGCCGCCGATCGTGGCTCGCCGGCAAAATGTAAACACGCGGGGAAGAAATCCCCGCTGTTTACATCATACGGCGCTGTAAGGCAGATCGGCGATCCCCAGCCTCTGATTGGCCGGGGATCGCCGGCATATGATAGGCTGAAGCCTCTCCTACAATGCGCAGGGCGGATATCCGTCCTGCGCCGCTCACAGGGGGAGGGAGAGGGACAGAGCGCTGAAAATGCTGCGGAGGGGGGCTTTGAAGAGCCCCCCCCGCAAAGCGCAGCAAGCCGGTGGCGATCAGACCCCCCCAGGAGGACATCCCCCTAGTGGGGAAAAAAGGGGGTAAGTCTGATCGCCCTGGCTCTATCCTGATCTGTGCTGCGGGCTGGAGAGTCCACGCAGCACAGATCAGGCAAACCACCCCTGGTCCTTAAGTGGTTAAAGGGAAAAAATTCAGCCTCCATATCTTACTTCAGTTTCCCTTTAAAGTGGTTCCGAGATGAACTTTTACTCATTGCATAATTGTGTTCCTTTCCTATTGTTTATAGGGCATTCCTCAAGCCAAATACTTTTTTTGTTTTTGTTTTAATACTCTAATTCCCTATAAACTAAAGCCACGCCCACAGTTTTTCAGAGAGCCAAGGCATTTTCAGACATTAGCAAGGACTCATGGGAGCTGTCTGGGCAGGAGGAGGGGGAGTTATTACTAACCAGAGATTTCAGAGGCAGAGGGGAGGAGGAGGGGGATTAGGTTTTTTTTCACGGAAGATGCAGATAAGATTGCCTTTTTGTAATGTTTCAAACATGGCTGCTGTCAATGTATCACAGGAAGAAATAATCATATTCTATTGAAGATGTTTGCAGCTAGATTTGCTGTGTAAACTATCTAAACTTTAGATAAGATATATAGACAAGTTACTTGTTATAAATAGTTTTTCATCTTGGATCCGCTTTAAATTCAAATTCCCCTTCTGCTCCAAAAAATTAGCTTCACCATAAAAGGGTTAATAGACTGTTTAACTGTGCTCTAGTGCAGGGGTGGGCAAACTACAGACCGTGCCCAGCCTGTTTCAATATTTCATCTGGCCGGCCGATGCAGGGCTGGCTTCAGTGCCCCCACTAAGTGAACTAGCGTTGCGGCGTCCAATGGCTGCAGCTCACCAGTTCCATAGGTTGGCTGAAATAGTCTGGCAAAAGGGCTATAGAATATGGTGTCCATTTACATGTAGCCCTACTCTACCTGTCAGCATAGCCTGTGAGATTTACATTCGGAGCAGCATTGAAGGGCATTGTAATCTGTCAGGTGCCACCAGCCCACCACTGATACCAGGGTTATTAGGGGGCAGTAACTGGGGAAACAGAAAACATTAAAGTGGAACTCTGCCTAATATATTTTCATGCGGAAAATGTGTGGTGTGTTTTGTTTTTTGTTTTTTTTTGGGGGGGGGGGGGGGAGCTGGCTCTCCTTTTTTTTTTATCTGAATTTTGGGAGGAAAACTCTGCCAGATTATGTTTATATTGGGGGAAACTCTGCCATGCTTGAAATGGGGGTTGAACTGAAACTAGAGGCACATTCGGCTTCCAAGATTTTGAGGTGGAGAAGCAAGTCTGCTACCTACACTGCACCTACACCGTAATCAAACTTAGGGCCCTTTTCCACCTGCAATCGCTAGCGTTCACGCTGAACGCTAGCGATTGCTGAATCGCAAAACCGGCGATTCCCCCGACGTTTGCGGCCGCGATTTTGCTATGCTATGCACTGCATAGCAAAATCGCGGCAATTATCGCTCCGCCGCGCGTTCGCGTTCCCGACAAAAGCGAATCGCGGTAGTGGAAATGACCTACCGCGATTCCTATGTTAAAAAGCAAACCGTAGCGATTGTAAAATCGCTAGCGGTTTGCGGTTTTGCGATTCAGCCAGCGCAAACGCGCTGGTGGAAAAGGGCCCTCAGGATTGCTGTCTGCCCCATGAGTCAAATTTGTCTATCCCGGTTCTAGAGGCTTTCATGAACTTTCAAATTTTTCTTTGATCTTGTATTGCACGATATAAGGCAAACACACAGCAGAGGGTGTCTATGTGTGAAGTTAAAGAAAGCTAATTTTCCTTACTAAAGAGCTTTAATGTATGACTTGCATGGAGCATACCAATGCAGTGGCAGCTCTCAGCACAGCTGTAGTGTGGTTTGAACTAGTGATTTTTACAGATTACATTTTTTAAAGAAAAGGCAGGTAGGATAATTGTATGGGCAGTAGAGCAAATAAATTAGCATTGTATTGTATGTTATGCCATACTACTGTTCCACATTTAGGGTCTATTTCCCTCTGCTGACATTTCCCCCTCATTAAAATCTGTTATCATACTTGTGGAGTCCTAACAAATATGTCTCTCTTCTGTTCTCATCCAAACTGAATGAACAACATACTTAGAGCCAGTTAACTACTTAGCTGGTTAACTACGTATGTACTAGTATACTCTTCCATCAACCTCAGTCTGGTTTACATTTTAACTACACTCCTCATGGTGACCACACAGTATACAATAACTCAATTGTATGGCAACCCAATAAAAACGATTGGTTGTACAGAAAAATCTAAAGGGTTTTTTCTTTTTTGCTGATCAATTTTTATTAACTTTTATTAAAAATGGTGTAGGATACAGTTTAGCTTGTCGAATTCCCCCTAATCTGTACAAAATATATCTAAAAACTTTAAAATTGCTCGGGAGGCGGTGGTAGACTCATCTCCCCGAAGCAGACATGATACTGTTGGTTTTAGTACAAACAAATGTATTTATATACTCCAACATACAGTGCAACGCGTTTTGCGGGTATATTCCCGCTTCTTCAGGCAATAACGAACAGGGGTACAGTCTAAGGTCCGAGGCGCTTATCGTGACCTTAAGACTGCACTGTGTGTACTCATGTTCGTTAAGAAGCGGGTATGTTGGAGTATTTTAAATACATTTTTGTTTGTACTAAAACCATCAGTATCATGTATGCTTCGGGGAGATGAGTCCACCGCCGCCTACCAAGGAATTTTAAAGTTTAGATGCATTTTATTCTTTTGGCATCTCTGTTCTCCTTACAATACCAGCATCCACCCCTGGTGGAGGGGTTGAATTCCCTTTCTTCTCCTAATCTACAGAGAGCGACATCTTAATCCTGAGTGAGGACAGGTCTCATCTCCTCACCTGCCTACACAATGGTTGCCTAATTGGTAACCCTGACTTGTAAGTATATCTATCATATACTTTTTCCATTTACCCATCACCCAACTTACTACACTATATTGGGCTCTCGGTGTCCCTTCTTTTTCTCCCCCTAATCTGTCTATTCACCAGTTGTAATTTGATCTATCCCCTGTGCCAGCTGACTGCCATGGCAGATAAGCCAGATAAGCTAATTTGAAAGCACATGTTGTTAATGGAAGGTGTAATGGTTAAGGGCTCTGCCTCTGACATGGGAGACCAGGGTTCGAATCTCGGCTCTGCTTGTTCAGTAAGCCAGCACTAATTCAGTAGGAGACCTTAGGCAAGTCTCCCTAACACCGCTACTGCCTATAGAGCGCGCCCTAGTGGCTGCAGCTCTGGCGCTTTCAGTCCACCAGGAGAAAAGCGTGATATAAATGTTATTTGTCTTGTCTTAATAGGTCTGCTTCCATGAAAGCAGGAAGCAGAAAAACTGCAGATTTATTGTAGGATTTGTAACAGCTGTAAAGAAGTTTTTTTTTCTTTAAAGGTTATTATGCTGTTGTGTATGTTTTAGAGCAGAGAGGAAGTTCTAAGATCAAATCGCATTTAAAACTGATTTTCCATTCTCAGTGTTGAAATATCTTTAGCTTTTGACACTGTCATTTGTTCTTTACTACTTCATATTTTCTCCAAGACTAAAGATTGCCGCACATGTTAAAAAAAAAAAGTTTAATTTTTAATTTGACCAGTCCAATGCTTCAGTTGATCAGAAGTTTTGAATTGTTTAACACGTGTGTTGCCACAATTTCAGGGAAAAAAGATTGTAAATGTCCAAAAAGTTGTTTGGTTAAAAACCCCTCCTGCATGACAACCTTTCACTAAATAATCCACTTCTGACCATTTTACCTTTTCCTAGAACTAGGTTTTCCTCTGACATTTTTCACTATTTTCCATCTCTGTACATCTATCAATATCTCAATTTCTCATGCCATCTTGATGTGCTGTTTGGCATAAGAATTACCACTGAACACCACATTTGCTGCGTACAACTGCATTTACCACACTTTCTTTTGCTTCAAACATTTAATATAGAAAATGAGGGGTGCTGCTGCCAATGTACAATACCAATTGTGTATGAATCACATAGATTCTATACTCAGATCATAGAATTTTTCTTCCTGCTGGTACCATATCGCCACACCTAAGGGAAGGAGAACGTTATACAAGAAAAAAGGAGGGCTGGATATATAGAATGTATCTTAAATCAATAACCTTTATTGAACATAATAATAAAAAATCACATGTATAGGAGCGTTAGAATCATTACTAGCAAACAACCACTCACACTTTGAGAGCTAGCTGTTGTCCTCTTCAAAAATATTAACGATCCACTGCAAAAAACAAACAAAAACAAACACCTAAAATGTCACTAAAATAAGTCCTATATTTCGGTCTCAAATAGCTCCGAAAATCACATAAACTATTCATTACTACCACCTCCGTCCATTATTTACTTTTATTTAAAAAAAAAAAAATCATATTTATATTCTTTTCAAACTACATAACCTAAACTTTCCTTTTTATTTATATTTTTTCATTCTTTTTATTATATACATATACACACACGCTTTCTTAATTCCATCTTTTTTTTAGTTTGATATGTACTAAATTTATTCTGGTTTAAAGATTTGGTAAAGGTGGTCTGAATTTTCCAGCACTCCCAATCTCCGATTCAAGAGAAACTTGGAAATTCAATAAGACTACTCGATCCACAACAAAAAGAACGTTCGATATTTATTTTTTTTTTATTCTTTTTTTCAGTATAACTGATCGTTTTTATAGAATTGGGGTGAGATTGAATAGAAAATTTGTGTGAATATGTATATATATTCATGTATTGCCACTGTGTTGAGATCGTTTGACCTTGGCCATGTTGGCATGTTACTGATCCACCACTGGCTGATTGCTTGTCTGCCACATCAAGCAGGTTGCAAAAGCCCATAGAAGCACTACTGCTGAGAATAATTGGCCTACTGAAATTGCGGGTTTTTTTTTTTATAAAATGTGTAATTGTTTTTCAGGACTAAATATCAGGGAATTTGCCCACCCGTTCAGAGAGATGATAATCAGTTTGATCCTGGTGCAAAATATCACATTCCAGGCAACACCCCATATATCAGGTAAGACAATGCTCACAGAATAGACATTTTGTCACAAACCCCACAGGTCATGCACACGTGATCACTGTTTGCAGTAGGATATAACGAAACAGGACACAGACACAGGTGAAGTGCAGCCACACAGTGTATATACAAGGATATTTGTATGTACAGATATATTCAGTATGTACACTAGATAAAAACCAAACGCACACTACACAGGTCTTGTATATACACTATATGTATACCAGAGCGCAGTACCAGATCACAAGCCAGAGTCCAGGTCAGGGGCTGCTAATAATCAGAAATCAAGGAAACCGAGAACAGGAAAGAAAATGCCTCCTGTAGATTCCAGAAATCAAAGCTGAACTAAAGATTCCAGAACTAAAAGCTGCTTCTTGGGTGTGCCCCCGTTGTCACCACACCTGTGTGCACCCGTTTAAAAGTGTGAATGATATCTGCTGTAGCAAACAGCAGCAATCATTCATGAAGTTGATTTAAAGCAACACTGTGCTCAGGTTTTTTTGTCCTGTAGTTAGATACATGAGGCTAAAAAAAGACTACAGATCTACTTACCTGGGGCTTCCTCCATCCCCTAGAAGTCTGTCCCTAGAAGTCTGTCCCTCACCGCAGCTCCGCTGTTGGCAACTCTTTTGAACTTCAGAAGAGTGGCTGACAGCTGAACTGCGGCAAGGGACAGGGACTTATAGGGGCTGGAGGAAGCACTAGGTAAGTCAATCTGCAGTCATCTATTTTAGCCTCATGTATCCTTAAGTTTTAACCTCTACCTGATTAACCCCTTGTGTCACCTCCAGAGATAAGCCTCTGGCTACTAATAAGGTTTCCCTGGGTGTCCTCCGGTCCACCATCGCAGACCATCCAGAGATTACCAACAAAGGATTGTCTGTAATCTGATTGGCACCATACTCTTCTTCAAGCATGTGTGGCCGTACCGCACCTCTGCAAGTACAGCTGCACCTGCGCAGTAAGCTGGGCCATTTATATACAAGTTGCTCTGTGGTACTGCACAGATGTGGCCGGGCTCCTTCCAGTATAGGAGCACGGCCCTGAGCAGCAGGAGGGTCCCGGCATGTATGTGTATATATACACGCGCACACACACATACGTACGCATACGCGCACACATGCGTACGCGCACCTTATTCTCAGGGGTACTTGAAGTAACAAGGACACCGATACAGGACTGGGGTGCTCTGCGTTAAGTACACCTGATCTGATAGAATTCATCCTGGCAAATGAATGCTCAAATGTAATTTCTGCTGCACTGGCCACCCCTACCTGCATTCCTACGGCCCGCCCCCAGCTCAGCAGCTGCGGCCTATTTAGAGGCTGCCAAGCTGGGGGCAGGCGTAGGCAACACAGTTGGAGTTTTCAGAAGAGCATTGACAGGCTTTGAGAGAAATGTGCTTTACATTAAATGATGATCTGTACTACAGGTACTTTGTGAGCTTCGTGCTGCAGTTCCAGTTTCACCAGGCGCTTTGTGAAGCAGCTGGTCACACAGGTCCCCTGCACAAATGTGACATTTACGAGTCCAAGGAAGCAGGAGAACTTCTTGGGTGAGTTTTAGTTGTTGGCTGGATTACTCTCGATAATGTCATTATTAATATGGTTTACTGAGTAGATGTATTTTTATTACATGCAAATTTTTTGGGCAGTTGGCCGAATACCCAGCAGCACTGCTGATCTTTCTCGTTAGTAGTGTCTGAATCCCACCCCTGAAACAAGCATGCAGCTTGTCAGATTTTTGTCAGAAATGCCTGATCTGCTTATTCAGGGCCTATGGCTAATGGTTTATAAAGGCAGTGGATCAGCCAGGCAATTTGAATCGTTTTAAATGGAAATAAATATGGTATCAGAAGGGGGGACGGGAGCGCTGAAGGGGGGGCCCAAGGTGAGGGAGGGAGTCAGGTTTCCCTCCTGCTGATGTGTGCCCGCTGCTCCCCCCCCCCCTCCAGGCTTACCTATACTGGGGGGCACCTATAGCTAGCTAACCTATACTGGAGGCACCTATATCTTTATACAGGGTGCATCTATAACTGGCTACCTATACTGGGGGCACTTATACTTGGTTACCTATACTGTAAGTTTTTTTTTTTTTTTTTTTTTTTTTTTTTTACATATACCCTGCATGGCTTGCTTTTCCAATTGGTGTGTTTTTTTGTTTTGTTTTGATTTTTCAGGGGGGGGGGGGGCATACAAAGTTTTGCAGAGGGGGGGGGCAGTGATTTCTAGATACACCCCTGGTCAGATGACTACAGTTTAGGGATGGTTGTGTCTTTGCTGCATTTCTGTACCTGATCCATTTAGCTATGGTAATCTACAAACTGGCTCAGAGATGAGGTAAGCAGAGACTGTATTAAAAATTAAGGCAATCTAGTGATTGCATTATTATTTTTGTATGAAATATTAGTAAATGTATAAAATGCCGACATGCATTATGCAGCGAAAAAAAAAGTTTATTAGGTAAGCGGTACAAGGTGCGCAGAACAATATACAGGAAGCATGACCATGGGGTTTAAAAACTATTCAATGTCTTAGTAAAAATAGATCCAGAGCTCCGGTGGGAGCAAGTACCAGAGTGTAGGGACAACCCTGTTGCAGTCTCCTAATCAGGCGTAGGAATTGTGTGTGTGTGTGTGTGTGTGTGTGTGTGTGTGTGTGTGTGTGTGTGTGTGTGTGTGTGTGTGTGTGTGTGTGTGTGTGTCCGGGTGCATGTCGTTGGAGGATTCGAGAGGGCAAGATTGGAGATGTAATTCGGGAAAGACCTGTGTAACTTTGTAGGCCAAGCACAGACTTTTGAAATTGATTCTGTAGTGAAGGGAGAGCCAGTGGAGGGCTTTACAGAGGAGAGAGGTGGAGGCACTGCAATGGGAGAAGTTGATCAGTCTTGATCAGTCTGGCCTGACAAGAGGGAATTTCAATAGTCCAAATGTGAGATGACGGCATGGATGAGAAGTTTGGTGGTGCCAGGGAGGAGCGGATCTTGGAGATGTTGTGGAGGTGGAATTTGCATGGATTGAGCAACACTTGGAATGTGGGTTGCAAAAGATAGCAGATCCAGGGTGAGAGCCAGGGCAAATGTTTGTGTGTGTTTTTTTATGCACATCAGGGAATGGCGCAGCTTAGCGTGATGGGAATATCAGAAGCTCTTTTTAGTCTAGAATGAGCTTCAGGAAATATTGCATTTGAA
Organism: Hyperolius riggenbachi; assembly: GCF_040937935.1. Taxonomy (NCBI): domain Eukaryota; kingdom Metazoa; phylum Chordata; class Amphibia; order Anura; family Hyperoliidae; genus Hyperolius; species Hyperolius riggenbachi. Next base: position 25,433,896 of record NC_090657.1, read on the forward strand.
TTGCAATACGATGGCTCTATTTCCTTCTCTTTCAAAATGTATGAAATGTACATTTCCATGGATCTACTTTGTAAGTATGATCTACACACTTTTGGAATATCTAATGAGGAATATTTCCCTCAGGAATGTACTTCGGGCTGGTTCTTCTAAGACCTGGCAAGAGGTCCTTGTGACAATGGCTGGAACAGATAAAATGGATGTAGGACCTCTACTGGAATATTTCAAGCCAGTCACTACCTGGTTGGAGGAGCAGAACACTAAGAATGGAGAAACCCTTGGTTGGCCTGATTATTCCTGGACACCACCCATACCTGATGGATATCCTGGGGATATTGGTGAGTTCTCAGGTCCACTTGAGTATCTAATGGACACATTTCTTGTGTGGAAAGACTGTGATGTCAGTCTGGAAGTATGAGCCTTTAAATGCTTAAACATTTCCATTTTTGTACAATACAATCTGTGTTAAAAAAAAAAACTTCCAAAAATGTGTACACTCAGCAGTGCTGAAAATAGGGTGGCGATGCACGTTAGACCCAGGCATTAAAAATTAGAAATGGGCAACTTCTTGATAAGTTTACACATTGGTTCGTGGCATCCATCTGCATCCTCCTTTCAGTACCGTCGTGCATACATTTTAGGAGTGGTACATTTTTTGTATTCTGGTGTTGGCATTCTTCTTTCAGCTTTCTGGTATGTGATGTAACTATTGTTGCTTAAAGGCCTACTGTCGGGGGGGGGGGGGGGGGGGGAAGGGGAAAAAGAGTTGTACTTACCTGGGACTTGTTTTAGACCCCCGCAGACCTCCTGTACCAGCGCAGCCACTCACCGATGCTCCGGTCCCCACCACCAGTTTACCTCCGGAATTTTCGACTAAAGTTGGAAAACCACTGCACCTGCGTGGCAGTGTCCTCGCTCTTGCTGACGTCACCAGGAACGTACTGCGCTGGCACAGACCATACTGGGCCTGCGCAATGCACTCCTGGTGACATCAGCGGGAGCGAGGACACGGCCACGCAGGCGCAATGGTTTTCCAACTGTAAAATTGGAAATTCCAGAAGTGAACCGGTGGCGGGGACCAGAGCATCGGTGAGTGGCTATGTGGGTACAAGAGGTCTGTGGGGGACCATTAGAAGCCCCAGGTAAATTCAACTTCTTTTTTTTTTTTTCTTCCCACCTACCCCTTACAGTACTCCTTTTTAAATGTCTTTTTGTTTATTTGTTTTTATCTTGAATTTGATTCAGAATACAGAATTTTGTCCCAATAGCACTGAAGTAAAGGGGACCAAAGCCACCAGGGTTGTCAAATCCCTCCCTGCTTCCACAGCCAGGGAATAAGGAGATAGACTTACAAGGAAAAGGATAAGACTTTCTTCAACTAAAATGGAACCCAGTGCAGTCCTTGTTAGAACTACCTATCGTTCATGTTTGTTTCTCCTCCCTCCCCCATTCCTTCTGTTTAGTGATATAAACATTTATACTGCAAATGGGGGGTTTATTTCAAGTTTTTTGCTTTTAGTTTATCTTGGTGAAGGTCTTTCTTTCAGTAGTTCTGTGATTTATGTTGTATACAACATTTTTGCCTTTTTTCCTGCATAGGTGTGACCGGTTATCTGATTTTTATGATGGACTTTAGTTTGACATTTCTTTGCAATGTAAGCTTCAGCTTTTGTCACGTTGGCAGACTTGTACTAGCTATGTTTTGCTGTACTTTTGTACGGCTTTCCAAAAATTATTTTGTTCACCAATTAAGCCGGGCCTCAATCCACATACACATGTATGAGGCATCTCATCTGGCAGGAATTGGGACTCCATCCCTCAGGTGACAGTGGAGGGCTGAAACTTGACAAGACTAGCCTCCAGCCTAACACCTTCTGACACAGTTTTCCTAAATAATAGCCAAACCTCAGAGTAGAGACAAAAGGCCCTAGAAAGACTATATAATGCACTCAGAAAAGTCTCTGTTTTGGTTTAGGGTCTGCATTTTGTAACAGCAGCCATGATAGTCTGATGTAAAATTTGCTCTATTCAGCTGCTAAACAGAAATCATGATCTGTTGCACTTTCCAGCTCTAAAATGTTTTATAAGCAGTGTTTTTTCTCAGCCAGATTGGTTTTGCCTGCTGTTTACTTTTCAGTATATTGAGCTGTATTTAACAAACTGTCCAAATAGCCTAATTTGCATAGGTAACAGAACTAGAACTTGCAGTGCAGGAAAAAGGGGGCTTCAGCTATTTTATTATAGTAGTGCATCATATCACTTGCCAGTTTTAGGTGGATGCAACTACAGAGACTGAATTAAATTTACCATAAGCTGCTCTGTCCTGTATGCCAGGTAGGTCCTCCACTGTGAATCAGGTCCCCTCTACGCCACACAGCACCTACTTAGTCACAGTCATAGATTATTCTGATAAATTCACTGTAATTCAGGTGCTGGCAATAGCGGCTGAAACACACTTACTATATGGTAATAGTGGGGAAAAGGGACACTAAGAACAAGGTAAGGCTGCTTCCACACAGGGACATTACAGGCGCACGTTAGTGCAGTCTGTAACGCTACCCCAACGCACAGCAATGTAACACAAGTGGGCTGTTCACACAGCCCACGTTGCGTTACATGTAACGCTGCTCGTTCTTAAAGTGCAGCATGCTACGGCGTTAGAGAGGCTTAAGCCGCGTTAGACTGTCTGCACATGCGCAGTCATGTTGGGGAGGAGCGGAGAGCGGCCAGGCACATGGCTAAATAATATTCACTGCACGTTGTGATGTGCAGTGTTTACTTCCTGGAGCGGCCGCTCTGTGCGGTGATTGGCCGGCGGGACCACGTGATGCCGCATGCGTCCAAGAGTGCGCATCACGGACGCCAGAGTGAGCTGCACAATGCGGCTCACTCTGACGTCCACAACAAAGAGCACCAGGCCTTGCGTTAGGTGCACGTTATGCGACCTTAACGTAGCACCTAACGCAACGTCTTGGTGTGCAAGTAGCCTAAAACTAGGTTAAAACCAATAAAATGGAAAGGAAGAGGTGGCTTACCTCAAAGGATGACACTACAACTGTGTAAACACACTTTTTTTTTTTTTTTTTTTTTTTTTTTTTTTTTTTTTTACATTGTTAGTTTTGTGGGCTTAACCTACTTCAGTAGGCAAAATATTTGTGCCAGACAAAGTAGCCAAGCTTTGAGCTACCTTATTGGCCTCGATTCATAAAAGTGCTGTCGGTAAAGTAAATACGCGCGGGGAAACACAACTGTCGGTATTTCAGCCTTCTGGGTGGTCATTCATAAAAACGTTTCTAAAAAATTCATAAAAAAATTCATAAAAACGTTTCTAGTTGCGATAGGAGTGTGGAGATATCCCGCTGTAGGCTAGCGTTGGGCTGTCGGTAGGCATGCGGAAACAGGAAAAGCTGGCCGAGTCCCTCCATGCGGTGTTCTCTCTGCTGCTGCTTGGGAGGTCTGTCCCATTCACTTACATGTACTCCGCATGCTTATCGCTACATCCAGGGGAGCGGTAATCCCCCTCCGCATACAGCTTGCGTTAATTTTTATGAATTTACGTTTTGTTACATTTCCGCATAGAATCACCGCACAATGCGGTAATTTATCGCTCTGCTCGGAAAAGTCAGCTTCGCATGCGGAAACAGCTTTTATGAATACACATTTTGCTCAGTGCTCGGTAAACTCGGCTGTTTTTAGCATTTCTGCATGCGGGAATGCTTTATGAATCAAGGCCATTGTGTGGCCTGATGAAGTGGGTTGAGCCCACGAAATGTCGCCACTTTCTAAATGTGTTTTTACACCGTTAGTATCATTCTTTGACTTACGCCTTCTTCCTTTCAGTTTTATTGTTTTTAACCTTGTTTTAGTTTGTTCTGGGCACCTCTTTCCTCCACTTGTATTGATGTACTCCCGCCGGGAGTTGTGGCCCCTAGACTTGGCTTGAGTCCACATTGTTTTGAGTGACAGTCCTGACCAGATCGAACGATCATCTGAGTGGAGAAGTGGAGACTGGTTCATTATCTGAGTGGAGAAGTGGAGACTGGTTCATTATCTGAGTGGAGAAGTGGAGACTGGTTCATTATCACCAACAGACTACTTTAGTTGGTTGCCCTCCTAGCAACCTGATTTTATGAGCACTACATTTCCCTCCTCCTTTTTTTTCTTTCTAATGCACCAGTACTGTGTTTATTTTAAAGGTGCCAAGTCCTCTCATCCTCCCCCATTGTTTCACTGTGTTGTGATCCTCCCCCATATGGCTACCTATGCACATGGTGCCCACTGAAGGTGTTAAATATTCCTTCCTCGTTTTGACAACTCTTGACTGATATTACAGATGACCATGGTTTGGTCAGAAGCCAAGGGATTAAAGGATGTCCAGACATATGACCATGGCTTGGTCAGAAGCCAAGGGATTAAAGGATGTCCAGACATATGACCATGTCTTGGTCAGAAGCCAAGGGATTAAAGGATGTCCAGACAACAGAGGACGTTTGAGCACCCTACTGGGATGTTACTGCTGTGCCCCTTTCTTGTTCTCTTTGCCATAGCCATTGCTCTGCTGGCCAATGCCTTCACACTATGCTGGGGCACACACCTAATCCTCTATCACATCCTATTTCTCCTTGAACTGGACTCAGTTTTACAGCACTGGCAAGTGGCATTACTCCAAATGGTATGTCTTAAAGGGAACCAGAGATGAACGTTTCACACAAAATAAACATATCAGTCCATAGCTTGTAAAGCATAAATGCTCTACCTGATCATTTCGCCGCTCTGGTGTGCCTTATTTTGTGGTGTTTTTTTTAATTCATTCTTGCTCCAGGAAAAATCCAATATGGCCGCCGGCTCATATCTCTTCTGCTCCAGGGTTTTGAGTTGTTCTGGATGTGCTGTCTAGGCTATATGAGAAAGGCTGCTGCAGCCTTTCATCTGTGTGCTTTAATTTTGGTATGATGTGCAGCTGCCTGTAGGAAGTGTCTCTCATAGGAATGAAACTGCAGTCATCATTATCTATGCAGAGTGCACACAGATCATTCTGCAGCCACACTTGTCTGTTTCAGAGATTCTCTCTCAGCAGCAGCAGCAGCAGCAGCCCCTCCAATATCATCAGAGCTCTCAGTATGCAAAGTAGGAAAGCTGAGCCAGGAGGTGGCAGGCTTGGGCTTGAAAAGACTCCACAGAAGAGTGACTCCACTATGATTCCAGGTCAAACCTAGACTGAAGGCTCAGTAGGGGATTCTTATCACAGCTGATAACAGACTAATTAAGCAGATAAGAATGAAACTAAAAGCAGAGAAGGTGTTTACTGTCATGTTCCCACTGAATAATGTAGTAAAATACATGAGGGTGCTTCATCTCTGGTTCTCTTTAATCCTCTCACCTACCACAACATTGCTTGCCTCTGCACTCACTTACCTTTAATGTATATAAAAAGACATATATTATCAAGTGCTAAATGTAATCACTGGCATGACATGTCTCAACTTCCCTTTATAACTGAATGGACTGTGTGATTAAAAATACACATACAATAAGTGGAGTAACGGTAGTTATGTCTGTACTATGTAAACAAGCATCAGTGCTGCTCAATGCCTAATGTTACATGCTGCAGTTAAAAATACAGTATAGTACGCCCCACAAAGCAAAGGGTATGATGAGTATATCCAGATTCTGATATCCTGCAGATTCTGTGACCTATAAGCTCCCAACAGCAGTGAAAAATGCCCCACTATTGATGGGAATAGGATGACAAACCCTGCAGTGTGGGAAAGGCAGAGCGGACAGAACAGCTTAGGCTGACAAGAGGCAAGGACTGGTGGGATGAACTGGAGAGACTGGCAGGGCAAACTGGACTGAAAAGGGGTGGCTGTGCCAGGACGGACTGCAACAGACTCCACTAAGTGTGACCGGACTGGCTGCGCCATGATTAACTGTGCCTGACTCGACTGACTGATAAAATTTAGTTGTTACAGCACAGGATGCTGTTTGGCCACAGTTTGAATAACCCTGGCCTTCATGTCAGTGCTTAGGCTCTATTCACCCTCCCGTCCCCATCAGTGCGCGCAAAAGACCACAGGTGCTGCGCCCGCTCCTTGGGAATGTGAGGATGGTCTCTGGGAAAAAGCCCTTGACAGATTTGTTCTTTGGGTCTGTGAGTAGCAACGGAGGGATTAAGGAGGACATGGGAAGCCTCTGGACTGTCTAGAGGCCTTTTTCTACCTAGGCATCTGTGTTTTGCTGCTGCTTTCGCCCTGGTACAATTCAAGAATTTAAGAGAGCTCAACTTGAAGCCCTGAATACAGCGTGGCCTAGCATTTTGCATTTTACATTGTTTTTACATTACATGCATGTCAAACCCTATTATATAATAGGATACACTGTTACACTGTTAATAGTGTAACAGCTTATCTGGTACATGGTTTATTAATAAACCAGCTGTAAACTGAGTTGAACTTTCCTTCAGTACTTAAATCCTATATGACCATTGGTATAGCTTCAAACTCATTAGCTCATCCCTGTTGAAGGGCTGATGACCTCTTTAAACTATTCGCAACAGTTCCAGCCTTGAAAGACCATTTTAGTCTTAAGGTCTGGTTCAGATGGACGTTTGTGCAGCGTTTACTGCCAGCGTTCGGGGCTTGGCATTAAACGCTCCCATTCAAGTGAATGGGAGCGTTTGTACCAAGCTTTCACGCGCGTTTACACGAACGCGGCGTTAGGGTCCCGATTTTTCACTGGCGTTCAAGGAGCCCCTGGAAGCTACATGTTGCTTCCAGGGGCGGTTAACCGCGACGGGTAATGTTCCCCTAGGGGAAGAAAAAAACGCGACCGCATCCGAACGCAATGCGAACGCTGCTGAAAGCCCGAACGCATTGCCGCCAACGAACGCGACGCCTCCAAACGTCCGTCTGAACCAGCCCTAAAGCGGACCCAAACCAAACATTTTTTTAAATTTAAAATATTTAGTTGCACCACTCTGACACATACAAAGATAAACACTCCTTCAAGCCTATGATCATTTCAGTGCATGCTTTTCACCCTTCTATTTTTGGAACTAGGGTTATACAGGTGGCAGCCATTACTTCTGAGCTTAGTAGTAGGGTTTAGATCATGGGTGTGTTTGTCATCAGCTACCCTCCCTCACAGGGGCGTCGTCTATGTGAAATCTCACACAAGCGGGGATCACCTCCCCTGTGACATCATCAGTAGCAGCCTGTGTTTTGTTTTTTTATCTCCTCCACCAGTCTGCCGGATTCTGTCCCAGCAATATGAAAGGAAGGGAGGGGTTCCTCCAATAAATGTAAAATATTTTATATTTATCAAGCAGCTGATAAAAGCCTGCTATTTATTATTATAAGTTACAAAATAGATTTTATTTCTGAAATCTTGTATTTTTAGTTTGGGTCCACTTTAAGGAGGAACTGTAAGGTGGAAATGAACTCCCCACCAGTGTGAAATCCAGCTGAAAAGGTGAAATGGCTCCCACTCTGTAGGCTTAATTATAATTTGGCCTATGCATATCCTTGTGGGTAATGACATGCAGCTCATTACTGATTTGCATATGCTGATACTAAAGGCTTCATATTTCAGCAGGGACCCCCCCCCCCCATCCCAGATTACCTCTGCCTAATTGTAGCCTTCCACTGGTTCACAAGATGGTTTTGATATACCGTCTTAGGAACCAGTGGGGTTGGGGGGCTTCAGTTTGGCACAGAGGTAGTTCAGGGGGTCCCCTCCCTACCCTCAAAATTTGGAGTGTGTAGGAATAGACATAGGAGGATAAGACCCATCATAAGCATTCGGGATGGGCTCACGGGTAATCTTGAGTCCGTAAGTACTCAAATTCGAAATTAAAATGAGCCTCCGCTGTGAGGCTGGATGATAAGAGGTATTTTACCCATAATTCCGCCGTCCTGCCTGTGCTCCAAACAGCTTGCACGCGTCCTATTGGACGTGTTACATGACTCACTATGCGCACTTCTTCCTTCAAGCCGGAAGTCCGATAGGATGCTTGCAAGCTGTTTGGAGCGCAGGCAGGACAGAGGAATTATGAGTAAATAACTCCTTATCCAGCTGCGACAATTCAGGCTTATTTTAATTAAGAATTCGAGTCCTTACGGACTCATGATTACTCATGAGCCCATCCCTGGTCAGCGTAGCAACCTAGTGGAGACCAAAGAAATGGCGGCAGAAGCACAGGATCTGACACAGCGCTGACATAGCAGCTTATTGGAGAGCAGAGAAATGGCAGCAGGAGCACAGGATCAGACACAGCGCTGACATAGCAGCTTATTGGAGAGCAGAGAAATGGCAGCAGGAGCACAGGATCAGACACAGCGCTGACATAGCAGCCTAGTGGAGAGCAGAAGAAGGCAGCAGGAGCACAGGATCACACACAGCGCTGACATAGCAGCCTAGTGGAGAGCAGAAAAATGGCAGCAGGAGCACAGGATCACACACAGCGCTGACATAGCAGCCTAGTGGAGAGCAGAAGAAGGCAGCAGGAGCACAGGATCACACACAGCGCTGACATAGCAGCCTAGTGGAGAGCAGAAAAATGGCAGCAGGAGCACAGGATCACACACAGCGCTGACATAGCAGCCTAGTGGAGAGCAGAAAAATGGCAGCAGGAGCACAGGATCAGACACAGCGCTGACATAGCAGCCTAGTGGAGAGCAGAAAAATGGCAGCAGAATCACAGGATCTGACACAGCGCTGACATAGCAGCTTAGTGGAGAGCAGAGAAATGGCAGCAGGAGCACAGGATCAGACACAGCGCTGACATAGCAGCTTATTGGAGAGCAGAGAAATGGCAGCAGGAGCACAGGATCAGACACAGCGCTGACATAGCAGCTTATTGGAGAGCAGAGAAATGGCAGCAGGAGCACAGGATCAGACACAGCGCTGACATAGCAGCCTAGTGGAGAGCAGAAAAATGGCAGCAGGAGCACAGGATCACACACAGCGCTGACATAGCAGCCTAGTGGAGAGCAGAAAAATGGCAGCAGGAGCACAGGATCAGACACAGCGCTGACATAGCAGCCTAGTGGAGAGCAGAAAAATGGCAGCAGAATCACAGGATCTGACACAGCGCTGACATAGCAGCTTAGTGGAGAGCAGAGAAATGGCAGCAGGAGCACAGGATCAGACACAGCGCTGACATAGCAGCCTAGTGGAGAGCAGAAAAATGGCAGCAGGAGCACAGGATCACACACAGCGCTGACATAGCAGCTTAGTGGAGAGCAGCGAAATGGCAGCAGGAGCACAGGATCTGACACAGCGCTGACATAGCAGCCTAGTGGAGAGCAGAAAAATGGCAGCAGGAGCATCAGACACAGCGCTGACATAGCACCCTAGTGGCGAGCAGAAAAATGGCAGCAGGAGCATCAGACACAGCGCTGACATAGCAGCCTAGTGGCGAGCAGAAAAATGGCAGCAGGAGCATCAGACACAGCGCTGACATAGCAGCCTAGTGGCGAGCAGAAAAATGGCAGCAGGAGCATCAGACACAGCGCTGACATAGCAGCCTAGTGGCGAGCAGAAAAATGGCAGCAGGAGCATCAGACACAGCGCTGACATAGCAGCCTAGTGGCGAGCAGAAAAATGGCAGCAGGAGCATCAGACACAGCGCTGACATAGCAGCCTAGTGGAGAGCAGAAAAATGGCAGCAGGAGCATCAGACACAGCGCTGACATAGCAGCCTAGTGGCGAGCAGAAAAATGGCAGCAGGAGCATCAGACACAGCGCTGACATAGCAGCCTAGTGGCGAGCAGAAAAATGGCAGCAGGAGCATCAGACACAGCGCTGACATAGCAGCCTAGTGGCGAGCAGAAAAATGGCAGCAGGAGCATCAGACACAGCGCTGACATAGCAGCCTAGTGGCAAGCAGAAAAATGGCAGCAGGAGCACAGGATCAGACACAGCGCTGACATAGCAGCCTAGTGGCGAGCAGAAAAATGGCAGCAGGAGCACAGGATCAGACACAGCACTGACATAGCAGCTTAGTGGCGAGCAGAAAAATGGCAGCAGGATCAGACACAGAACAGGTGTAGCAGCCTAGTGGAGAGCAGAGAAATAGCAGAACATAAGCGTGAAAAGTGGTCTTTCCACGATTTGTATTTGTTGTAATTCTCATTCAGGGAGTCATAATTGTTTCCTGAATTGCAAACAGAATTGCAAAATAGCTGTGATTTTGCAGCCATGTTTAGTGCAAAACGGGTCCCTAAGGGATCTGGAGAAACATGGGCATTTATATAAGGAAAAAAGGGGGCATGTCTTAACTAAGCGGGGGGGGGGGGGAGATGTTTCCTTGAGCACCATTAGTAAACAAGATTCCTCCCATGCCATATGAGGCACTTATTCTACACAACGCTGGCAGGGGAGAGGAATTTTTTTTTTCCTTTTATACCACTCTATTTTCCTTTGTTTTATAGAGAAGAAAATCCTTAGTTGCAATTTTTAAGCTATGTACGGCGGACGCTCAACAAAAGTCCTTTTGAAAGTCTGAACTACACTCCCCCATCCCCCCCCCCCCAATAAAAGGCAGGCAGCGGCGGCCATTAAGCTCACTCGTGTGCCTGCGTTAGTGAGAGTAGGGCGAGCTGCTGCAGACTGTCTCTCATAGGGAAAGATTAGTTAGGCTTAGCTTGTTCCTGGCTGCATACCTGTTCTGTTCAGTGAGCCCACCATACCTGTTCTGTTCAGTGAGCCCACTGGATACCTGCATACCTGTTCAGTGAACCTGCCACTGCATACCTGTACTGTGAACCCACCACTGCATACCTGTACTGTGAACCCACCACTGCATACCTGTTCAGTGAACCCGCCACTGCATACCTGTTCAGTGAACCCGCCACTGCATACCTGTTCAGTGAACCCGCCACTGCATACCTGTTCAGTGAACCCGCCACTGCATACCTGTTCAGTGAACCCGCCACTGCATACCTGTTCAGTGAACCCGCCACTGCATACCTGTTCAGTGAACCCGCCACTGCATACCTGTTCAGTGAACCCGCCACTGCATACCTGTTCAGTGAACCCGCCACTGCATACCTGTTCAGTGAACCCGCCACTGCATACCTGTTCAGTGAACCCGCCACTGCATACCTGTTCAGTGAACCCGCCACTGCATACCTGTTCAGTGAACCCGCCACTGCATACCTGTTCAGTGAACCCGCCACTGCATACCTGTTCATGTGAACCCGCCACTGCATACCTGTTCATGTGAACCCGCCACTGCATACCTGTTCATGTGAACCCGCCACTGCATACCTGTTCATGTGAACCCGCCACTGCATACCTGTTCAAGTGAACCCGCCACTGCATACCTGTTCAAGTGAACCCGCCACTGCATACCTGTTCAGTGAACCCGCCACTGCATACCTGTTCAGTGAACCCGCCACTGCATACCTGTTCAGTGAACCCGCCACTGCATACCTGTTCAGTGAACCCGCCACTGCATACCTGTTCAGTGAACCCGCCACTGCATACCTGTTCAGTGAACCCGCCACTGCATACCTGTTCAGTGAACCCGCCACTGCATACCTGTTCAGTGAACCCGCCACTGCATACCTGTTCAGTGAACCCGCCACTGCATACCTGTTCAGTGAACCCGCCACTGCATACCTGTTCAGTGAACCCGCCACTGCATACCTGTTCAGTGAACCCGCCACTGCATACCTGTTCAGTGAACCCGCCACTGCATACCTGTTCAGTGAACCCGCCACTGCATACCTGTTCAGTGAACCCGCCACTGCATACCTGTTCAGTGAACCCGCCACTGCATACCTGTTCAGTGAACCCGCCACTGCATACCTGTTCAGTGAACCCGCCACTGCATACCTGTTCAGTGAACCCGCCACTGCATACCTGTTCAGTGAACCCGCCACTGCATACCTGTTCAGTGAACCCGCCACTGCATACCTGTTCAGTGAACCCGCCACTGCATACCTGTTCAGTGAACCCGCCACTGCATACCTGTTCAGTGAACCCGCCACTGCATACCTGTTCAGTGAACCCGCCACTGCATACCTGTTCAGTGAACCCGCCACTGCATACCTGTTCAGTGAACCCGCCACTGCATACCTGTTCAGTGAACCCGCCACTGCATACCTGTTCAGTGAACCCGCCACTGCATACCTGTTCAGTGAACCCGCCACTGCATACCTGTTCAGTGAACCCGCCACTGCATACCTGTTCAGTGAACCCGCCACTGCATACCTGTTCAGTGAACCCGCCACTGCATACCTGTTCAGTGAACCCGCCACTGCATACCTGTTCAGTGAACCCGCCACTGCATACCTGTTCAGTGAACCCGCCACTGCATACCTGTTCAGTGAACCCGCCACTGCATACCTGTTCAGTGAACCCGCCACTGCATACCTGTTCAGTGAACCCGCCACTGCATACCTGTTCAGTGAACCCGCCACTGCATACCTGTTCAGTGAACCCGCCACTGCATACCTGTTCAGTGAACCCGCCACTGCATACCTGTTCAGTGAACCCGCCACTGCATACCTGTTCAGTGAACCCGCCACTGCATACCTGTTCAGTGAACCCGCCACTGCATACCTGTTCAGTGAACCCGCCACTGCATACCCGTTCAGTGAACCCGCCACTGCATACCCGCCACTGCATACCTGTTCTGTGAACCCGCCACTGCATACCTGTTCTGTGAACCCGCCACTGCATACCTGTTCTGTGAACCCGCCACTGCATACCTGTTCTGTGAACCCGCCACTGCATACCTGTTCTGTGAACCCGCCACTGCATACCTGTTGTGTTCAGTGAACCCGCCACTGCATACCTGTTCTGTGAACCCGCCACTGCATACCTGTTCTGTGAACCCGCCACTGCATACCTGTTCTGTGAACCCGCCACTGCATACCTGTTCTGTGAACCCGCCACTGCATACCTGTTCTGTGAACCCGCCACTGCATACCTGTTGTGTTCAGTGAACCCGCCACTGCATACCTGTTCTGTGAACCCGCCACTGCATACCTGTTCTGTGAACCCGCCACTGCATACCTGTTCTGTGAACCCGCCACTGCATACCTGTTCAGTGAACCCGCCACTGCATACCTGTTCAGTGAACCCGCCACTGCATACCTGTTCAGTGAACCCGCCACTGCATACCTGTTCAGTGAACCCGCCACTGCATACCTGTTCAGTGAACCCGCCACTGCATACCTGTTCAGTGAACCCGCCACTGCATACCCGCCACTGCATACCTGTTCAGTGAACCCGCCACTGCATACCTGTTCAGTGAACCCGCCACTGCATACCTGTTCTGTGAACCCGCCACTGCATACCTGTTGTGTTCAGTGAACCCGCCACTGCATACCTGTTCTGTGAACCCGCCACTGCATACCTGTTCTGTGAACCCGCCACTGCATACCTGTTCTGTGAACCCGCCACTGCATACCTGTTCTGTGAACCCGCCACTGCATACCTGTTGTGTTCAGTGAACCCGCCACTGCATACCTGTTCTGTGAACCCGCCACTGCATACCTGTTCTGTGAACCCGCCACTGCATACCTGTTCTGTGAACCCGCCACTGCATACCTGTTCAGTGAACCCGCCACTGCATACCTGTTGTGTTCAGTGAACCCGCCACTGCATACCTGTTCTGTGAACCCGCCACTGCATACCTGTTCTGTGAACCCGCCACTGCATACCTGTTCTGTGAACCCGCCACTGCATACCTGTTCAGTGAACCCGCCACTGCATACCTGTTCAGTGAACCCGCCACTGCATACCTGTTCTGTTCAGTGAACCTGCCACTGTATACCTGTTCAGTTCAGTGAACCTGCCACTGTATACCTGTTCAGTTCAGTGAACCTGCCACTGTATACCTGTTCAGTGAACCTGCCACTGTATACCTGTTCTGTGAACCTGCCACTGCATACCTGTTCTGTGAACCCGTCACTGCATACCTGTTCTGTGAACCTGCCACTGCATACCTGTTCTGTGAACCCACCACTGCATACCTGTTCTGTGAACCCACCACTGCATACCTGTTCTGTTCAGTGAACCCGCCACTGCATACCTGTTCTGTTCAGTGAACCCGCCACTGTATACCTGTTCAGTTAACCCGCCACTGCATACCTGTTGTGTTCAGTGAACCCGCCACTGTATACCTGTTGTGTTCAGTGAACCAGCCACTGCATACCTGTACTGTTCAGTGAACCCGCCACTGCATACCTGTACTGTTCAGTGAACCCGCCACTGCATACCTGTACTGTTCTGTGAACCCGCCACTGCATACCTGTTCTGTGAACCCGCCACTGCATACCTGTTCTGTGAACCCGCCACTGCATACCTGTTCGGTGAACCCGCCACTGCATACCTGTTCTGTGAACCCGCCACTGCATACCTGTTGTGTTCTGTGAACCCGCCACTGCATACCTGTTCTGTTCAGTGAACCCACCACTGCATACCTGTTCTGTTCAGTGAACCCGCCACTGCATACCTGTTCTGTTCAGTGAACCCGCCACTGTATACCTGTTCTGTTCAGTGAACCTGCCACTGTATACCTGTTCAGTTAACCCGCCACTGCATACCTGTTGTGTTCAGTGAACCCGCCACTGTATACCTGTTGTGTTCAGTGAACCAGCCACTGCATACCTGTACTGTTCAGTGAACCCGCCACTGCATACCTGTACTGTTCAGTGAACCCGCCACTGCATACCTGTTCTGTGAACCCGCCACTGCATACCTGTTGTGTTCAGTGAACCCGCCACTGCATACCTGTTCTGTGAACCCACCACTGCATACCTGTTCTGTTCAGTGAACCCGCCACTGCATACCTGTTCTGTTCAGTGAACCTGCCACTGTATACCTGTTCAGTTCAGTGAACCTGCCACTGTATACCTGTTCAGTGAACCTGCCACTGTATACCTGTTCTGTGAACCTGCCACTGCATACCTGTTCTGTGAACCTGCCACTGCATACCTGTTCTGTGAACCTGCCACTGCATACCTGTTCTGTGAACCCGCCACTGCATACCTGTTCTGTGAACCCACCACTGCATACCTGTTGTGTTCAGTGAACCCGCCACTGCATACCTGTACTGTTCAGTGAACCCGCCACTGCATACCTGTACTGTTCAGTGAACCCGCCACTGCATACCTGTACTGTTCAGTGAACCCGCCACTGCATACCTGTTCTGTGAACCCGCCACTGCATACCTGTTCTGTGAACCCGCCACTGCATACCTGTTCTGTGAACCCGCCACTGCATACCTGTTCTGTGAACCCGCCACTGCATACCTGTTGTGTTCTGTGAACCCGCCACTGCATACCTGTTCTGTGAACCCACCACTGCATACCTGTTCTGTTCAGTGAACCCGCCACTGCATACCTGTTCTGTTCAGTGAACCCGCCACTGTATACCTGTTCAGTTAACCCGCCACTGCATACCTGTTGTGTTCAGTGAACCCGCCACTGTATACCTGTTGTGTTCAGTGAACCAGCCACTGCATACCTGTACTGTTCAGTGAACCCGCCACTGCATACCTGTACTGTTCTGTGAACCCGCCACTGCATACCTGTTCTGTGAACCCGCCACTGCATACCTGTTCTGTGAACCCGCCACTGCATACCTGTTCTGTGAACCCGCCACTGCATACCTGTTCTGTGAACCCGCCACTGCATACCTGTTGTGTTCTGTGAACCCGCCACTGCATACCTGTTCTGTGAACCCACCACTGCATACCTGTTCTGTTCAGTGAACCCGCCACTGCATACCTGTTCTGTTCAGTGAACCCGCCACTGTATACCTGTTCTGTTCAGTGAACCTGCCACTGTATACCTGTTCAGTTAACCCGCCACTGCATACCTGTTGTGTTCAGTGAACCCGCCACTGTATACCTGTTGTGTTCAGTGAACCAGCCACTGCATACCTGTACTGTTCAGTGAACCCGCCACTGCATACCTGTACTGTTCAGTGAACCCGCCACTGCATACCTGTTCTGTGAACCCGCCACTGCATACCTGTTGTGTTCAGTGAACCCGCCACTGCATACCTGTTCTGTGAACCCACCACTGCATACCTGTTCTGTTCAGTGAACCCGCCACTGCATACCTGTTCTGTTCAGTGAACCTGCCACTGTATACCTGTTCAGTTCAGTGAACCTGCCACTGTATACCTGTTCAGTGAACCTGCCACTGTATACCTGTTCAGTGAACCTGCCACTGTATACCTGTTCTGTGAACCTGCCACTGCATACCTGTTCTGTGAACCTGCCACTGCATACCTGTTCTGTGAACCCGCCACTGCATACCTGTTCTGTGAACCCACCACTGCATACCTGTTGTGTTCAGTGAACCCGCCACTGCATACCTGTACTGTTCAGTGAACCCGCCACTGCATACCTGTACTGTTCAGTGAACCCGCCACTGCATACCTGTACTGTTCAGTGAACCCGCCACTGCATACCTGTTCTGTGAACCCGCCACTGCATACCTGTTCTGTGAACCCGCCACTGCATACCTGTTCTGTGAACCCGCCACTGCATACCTGTTCTGTGAACCCGCCACTGCATACCTGTTGTGTTCTGTGAACCCGCCACTGCATACCTGTTCTGTGAACCCACCACTGCATACCTGTTCTGTTCAGTGAACCCGCCACTGCATACCTGTTCTGTTCAGTGAACCCGCCACTGTATACCTGTTCAGTTAACCCGCCACTGCATACCTGTTGTGTTCAGTGAACCCGCCACTGTATACCTGTTGTGTTCAGTGAACCAGCCACTGCATACCTGTACTGTTCAGTGAACCCGCCACTGCATACCTGTACTGTTCTGTGAACCCGCCACTGCATACCTGTTCTGTGAACCCGCCACTGCATACCTGTTGTGTTCAGTGAACCCGCCACTGCATACCTGTTCTGTGAACCCACCACTGCATACCTGTTCTGTTCAGTGAACCCGCCACTGCATACCTGTTCTGTTCAGTGAACCTGCCACTGTATACCTGTTCAGTTCAGTGAACCTGCCACTGTATACCTGTTCAGTGAACCTGCCACTGTATACCTGTTCTGTGAACCTGCCACTGCATACCTGTTCTGTGAACCCGCCACTGCATACCTGTTCTGTGAACCTGCCACTGCATACCTGTTCTGTGAACCCGCTACTGCATACCTGTTCTGTGAACCCACCACTGCATACCTGTTGTGTTCAGTGAACCAGCCACTGCATACCTGTACTGTTCAGTGAACCCGCCACTGCATACCTGTACTGTTCAGTGAACCCGCCACTGCATACCTGTACTGTTCAGTGAACCCGCCACTGCATACCTGTTCTGTGAACCCGCCACTGCATACCTGTTCTGTGAACCCGCCACTGCATACCTGTTCTGTGAACCCGCCACTGCATACCTGTTCTGTGAACCCGCCACTGCATACCTGTTGTGTTCTGTGAACCCGCCACTGCATACCTGTTCTGTGAACCCACCACTGCATACCTGTTCTGTTCAGTGAACCTGCCACTGCATACCTGTTCTGTTCAGTGAACCCGCCACTGTATACCTGTTCAGTTAACCCGCCACTGCATACCTGTTGTGTTCAGTGAACCCGCCACTGTATACCTGTTGTGTTCAGTGAACCAGCCACTGCATACCTGTACTGTTCAGTGAACCCGCCACTGCATACCTGTTCTGTGAACCCGCCACTGCATACCTGTTCTGTGAACCCGCCACTGCATACCTGTTGTGTTCTGTGAACCCGCCACTGCATACCTGTTCTGTGAACCCACCACTGCATACCTGTTCTGTTCAGTGAACCCGCCACTGCATACCTGTTCTGTTCAGTGAACCTGCCACTGTATACCTGTTCAGTTAACCCGCCACTGCATACCTGTTGTGTTCAGTGAACCCGCCACTGTATACCTGTTCTGTTCAGTGAACTTGCCACTAGATGAGTGTGTCGGGGGGCACACCCACGATAATAAGGTCGTTGCCTCATTGTGGTCAGACCAAATTTGATCACCTGGACAGTCACTGTTCTGTCATTCAGCTACATCAGCCAGGCGACCATATGGGGTGTAAAGCCACCAAAACCTGCACTCTCGGTGCGCACCAGTCCAGCACGGCCGTCACTACACAAACAGCTGTTTGCGGTGCGTTACACGGTGAGTTTGGTGTGCCAGTGTGAAGCAGTACCTTAATTACACTACCTGATTGATGTATACACATGCAAGATGTTTTAAAGCACTTTAGGCCTGTCATTTAGCATTCAATGTGATTTCTGCCCTTAAAACGCTGCTTTGCGTCAAATCCAGATTTTTCCCGGGGACTTTTGCCATGTATCCCACTCCTCCACCTGGGGGTCCAGGTGTTAGACCCCTTGAAACGTCTTTTCCATCACTTTTGTGGCCAGCATAATTTTTTTTTTTTTCAAAGTTTGCATCCCCATTGAAGTCTATCGCGGTTCGCGAACGTTTACGCGAACCGAACCTTCCGCGGAAGTTCGCGAACCGAAAATCGGAGGTTCGGCCCCACTCTAGTCTCCATTGCATCAGACATGTTGTACAAAGCATTGCTATTACAACTCTCCGTTTTTCTTCCCACTGTCCAGAAAAATCACGGAGGTAAGGTCTTTGCATTTTGTCACTGCAATAGACACAACAGACACCGGACAGAGTGGACATGGTTTAGCAGATGCTATGTTCGTTAATCCTTTGTGGTCAATTCTGTGAATTAGGTTTTCACTTCTACTTTGAACCAAGCCATACACTCATTAGATTAGCAGCAGATAGATCATCAGATAGATCTTCTGATCTATCTGATGTGTTTAGGATTTTTTTTTTTACTAGGAACAGATTTCCAATAGATTTCAGTATGAAATCTATTGAAAATCGATCTGATGGCATGTTTTTGCCATTAGATTTCCATTCGGTCCAATGCAAAATAAGCCATCTCAAGAGATGAGCCTAAATTTTCCAACATGTCAGATCGATTGAAATCGATCAAAATTGGTCGCAAATCGATCGATTGGTCAATTGATTTGCGATTAATCGGCCAAAAAGCGTGAGTGTATGGGCCCCTTAACACTCCACAGTTGCTTAGGGTAGAAGACCATTCATAGAATATCAGGGAGTTCTGAAAGCAAACCAGAGCACTTGTAGGAAATCCACACAAAAACTAAACTCTACAAACTCCATATTTGTATGCTACTTGTTAAAAATTAACACATGACCTGTGCTACAAGACTACAGCACAAGATACTTAGCCACATTGCTGCGTATTTACCAGATTTTGTGCTTTTTGATGATTTTACTGATATTTGCTTTAATGTTCTTGTAGAGAAAATCGCTGATGAAAAACTGGCAGATGATTTCTTAAGTGAATACAACAGTACAGCAGAGGTGGTGTGGAATGACTATACTGAAGCATCATGGGCCTATAATACGAACATTACAGACCACAACAACCAAGTTATGGTAAGCAAAACAAACACAGCTGTATGTCTTATGTAAGAATGCTGAGGTCTGTAAAGCACTGAACTGGTGATGCACAGGGAGGTTCGCAATCAATGTTTTTTAGTCCTTTTCAAAAGAAACCATCCCTAATTTATGACTATGGTACATACACTGCAGTGTTATCAGCAAATCAAGGATCACCAATACCATGTCCTTGTCCACTGTGGATATAGACCTAGCTAAGCTAACAGAGCTGGGTGCAACAGATGACCTGACTAAGCACCTGGAAGAACAAAAAACAAAAAAATATGGTTGTGATCCCTGATAAAGATTTGTGTGTGTCTGTGCACTGAAGACTTTCTGGGTGTGTTATTGGCCATACAGTGTTTTGAAGTTGTGCCTTCATATAAATTATATTTTGCATAATTTGCCTCATCTGAAAATACCATATATGGCTACCAACAAACACTGTGTTATGTCGGTGAACGTTTATATTTACTAACCTCATGAACTTTCATTGGATTGTCAAAATAAGAATTCCCTCCCTTCCCTTTTTTATTTTATTTTATTTTTTTTTTTTTACTTGTTTTTTTTGTACTTTCTTTACAAACTGCAAAATATTCCCCAAGTTGCAGGGACTATGAAGGAGGTAGGTAGTGATGGGTGGGGAGAAAAATCTTGCTGGCTGTGGTCAAAAGGAGCCCTTCCATTCTCAGGGGTATTGCCCCCATCATAGTAAGCTCTGCAGAGGTTACCCATGACACGATAGACCCTAGGTTCTCGGCACATGGTATGAGTACCCCGGAGGGTACTTGAGCTAGGTGCAGGGGCTACTTAAACAGTCTATTATGGTGAGATAAAAAATAAACCGTATTTAAATATGTCCGAAAAGGTATCTTAGTCCATTAAAAGGAATGCTTGAAAAGATTGAGGACAACAAACATTACAATATGGGGTTCTGGATTAACACCATGTTTCAGAAAGTGTTACATGCTGTAATAATGTTGCGAAACACTGCTATAGACTATTACATTGCCTAAGCATTCTATCACTAACACCAGCGATCACTGCAGTGGCGTAGCTAAGGAGCTGTGGGCCCCGATGCAAGTTTTACATGGGGCCCCCCAAGCACTCGATACATAACCATTGATACGGCGCAACAAAATCTGCCAATGCAACTTCAGTGTCAGAGGTGCAAGAAGGGGATGGGGAACAGTGTGTTAATGTTTACCAATATTCTAAGTATCTATAGAAGTGATTATTATGAGCAGATCAGTTGATGGGGGGGGGGGGGGGGGGGGGGCGGGCTGGCCCCCTCGGGCCCCCTCGCTCCGATGCAGTTGCAACCTCTGCAACCCCTATTGCTATGCCCCTGGATCACTGGCTGTAATAGGTAAAGGATAGGGAGTACTTGACAATCATCGCAGGTGCCTGGGCATAGCTGTGCCACTGCATAGTGTCAAAGGTTGAGGACACAGATAATTGTAGCATCCTGACAAGAGAACAAACCTAACTATAAAGGCAAAAGAAAAATGAAGGCGCACCCATACGTTTCTAAAAGTAAGCTGTGATTTTCCTGAAGGCTGTTTCTAAGCAGAGAAGCGATTTAATTACGAAAGGGATTGTAAAGTTGCACATCAAATACCTGCATGCATGGGCGAAGTCTAATTTTACATGGTAACCCAATGGCTAAGTATATAATACATTATGAACTCTGTGGTAGTGGTATTAGTTGTGTGGTAGTGGTATTAGTTGTATGGTCTAACCGTGTGCTGACAAAGAATTGGAGTGTATAGGAAACAAGTAATTATGGGTAGATGTGAAATGAAGATCATCACTTGATGTGTTTCGCAACTTTTACAGCTCGACAAGAACCTGGCAATGTCCAGCCACACCCTGAAGTATGGAAAGCAGGCCAGAAACTTTGACTACAGTGATTTCCAGGATGAAGAGGTACAGAGACTGCTGAAGAAGCTGAGCGATATCGATAAAGCAGCTCTGACTGAGGATGAGCAGAAAGAGGTGAGTGAATATAGGAAGGTGCTACTGCCCATACACAGGAAAGGTGCTGCTGCCCCTACAGCGCTGAAGCTGGGCCCCGTCAAAGCAACAATGCTATGATGCGCCCAACTCACCGGCGGTGGCACTATATGTATGCAGGGAAGATGCTACTGCCCCCACACAGAAGATGATTTGATTGAATGAAGACTTATTAATGTACTTAAAAAAAAAAAAAAAAAAAAAAAACTGCCTAAAAGTTGCCATAAGCCTTACCGGGTGGTTATTTGTACATTTTTGTCTTGCCCAGCATGTATGTTTATGTAAATGATATTGCCATCAAACACCTCTGAAGCTTGTTTAACTCGTGGGAAAACCGCAATTGGATATGATTTTCAAACATGCTGAACCACCATTTCCCCAAATTTGTCAAGAATGCCTGCTAGTCTCAATAGAAATGACCTCATCCTTCATTCTGCTTAAAGGAATACTATCGATTCATATATTTTTTTCAATTGACACAGGAATTGTTTGGGAAGTGCTGCTAAGAACTGGTGTATACATTTTAGTAGCAACTTCTTTGTTTACTGTTAGCAAAATACATTCAAAGTTTACTGACGCCAAAACTGAAGGCTGACTGAGCCATGAGGAGAGGGGAAACAGGACACAGGAGCTGCAGCTGTTGGGAGCTCTGTTTCTGACTGACGTGTCTGAAGAGAGCAGAGGAAATGTGACGAATTGTCACAGCTTTTTCATACCGTTTTTGCTTTCAGAGTTTGATATGTTTGATACAGGGGCGTAGCAATAGCCATAGCTGCCATAGCAGCTGCTATGGGGCCCTGGAGCATAGGGGGCCCAGTGGGTACTTAATGTATTCACTACAAACTTTTGTGTTACTCCTTCCTCTGGCTTTGTCTCAGTGCTCATGAATTATGTGCAATATTGATTGCATGCTAATGTATATTGCTCAATTAACTCACATCCATAGGGTAGAGGCAGGGGGCATAACTTAAGAGTGCCTCCATCTGAGGGCCCCATGAATGTTTTGCTATGGGGCCCCATGATCTCTAGCTACGCCACTGTATTTGCTTTCTGTAGTCTGATATACAACTCTGGCTGTGCATCGAAGCAGACACCCCTTCTGCAATTGATTTGTCCCAATATAGCTAAATCATACCCTCAATAAATTACAGCTTTTGCCTCTGATATTTAACATGAAAAGTAGGAAAATGTTTACACAGCTACTTAGACATTATTTGTACATTGTCATTTTAGAACACTTGGTTATCAATAGTATTCCTTTAAACTGTCTGAACATGACAAATTCTCTCATCTCTATAACCAACTTGGGAATGTTTTCAAGTGAAGTGAACTGATGGATGTGTATAGCTATTGTGCGCAATATGCTCTTACTCGCTATGCTTATGAAAATGCACATGGACCTTCTTTGTGCAGATGTGCATTTTAAGTGTCTTCTTCTATTCTCCCACAGTACAACCTTATTGTTTCTGAAATGGAAACCATCTACAGCAAAGCCACAGTATGCAAAGATAACAAGTGCATACCTCTGGACCCAGGTGAGGCTGTCATACATTCTTCTGTGGCACTCCTTAGCAGACTGTGGACTGACCTAGCTCTGCACATTCCCCATTAGGCACAATCCCTCAGGTGGGGCACCAGTGTTGGAAGTGCATCCTGTTTCTAGGGAACTTTTTATCCATTGCAGATAAAATGCATGTATCCTAATGTGTTATGAGGCAGCAACATTTTTAAAATGGGTGGCATGTAAGTGTCTGGATAGTGTAATGGTTCTGCCTCTGACATACGAGACCTGGGTTCAAATCTCTGCTTTTATTTCTGTTAAGCCAGCACCTACTATTTAAGGAGTTCTTGGGTGAGACTCCTTAAAGGGGCACTATGGCGAAAAATGTAAATATGTGCAAACATATACAAATAAGTACGTTTTTTTCAGAGTAAGATGAGACATAAATTACTTTTCTCCTATGTTGCTGTCACTTACAGTACGTAGTAGAAATCTGACAGAAGTGACAGGTTTTAGACTAGTCCATCCCTTCATAGGGGATTATCAGGGATTTATTTACTTTGTAAGCACTTAGTAAATGGCAGTTGCTTTGTCCAATTGCCAAAAAACTGTGTAGCGAGCAGGGAAGCTGGCCAGCATCATTGTTTAAATCCTTTTTAGGGAATATATTTATAAAGAATAAAAGCCTTGCTGAGAATCCCCTATGAAGAGATGGACTAGTCCAAAACCTGTCACTTCTGTCAGATTTCCACTACCTACTGTAAATGACAGCAACATAGGATAAAGGCAATTTAACGCTCATTTTACTCTGGAAAAATATGTACTTCTTATTTGTCTACGTTTGCACATATTTAAAAAACAATTTTGGCCATAGTGCCCCTTTAACAGTGCTACTGAGTGCACTCTAGTGGCTGTCTAGCAATCGGTTTGAGTCCGACAGGAGAAAAGCGCTATACAAGTACTGGAATTATGTAGATATGCACAAGGTATAAGGCTTATAGATATTAAGTGCCTAGTGTTGTTTAGTGATGGAGGCAGGATAACTAAAACTAGGTTTATTTACAAGATTCCCCAACTCGCTACATAAGCAGTGTCTTCTTTCCATGTTCCTGGCTAGAACAGAACAGGAACAAATGAGCCACAATGGTATAGATAATCCTGTGCGTTTAGACAAGCATATCAGTGCCATCTACAGGTCAGATGTATGAACACCGCATAAGCTTCTGAAATGTAAATCCAACCCTGTTTTCCTAGACTTTTTTGGGCCTTCCATAAGGAAGGTGATCTGTTCTTTGATGAAGGACGTTTTAAAACCAAGCAGTGTGTCCTTTCACCCTACATAGTACAGTAAAATGCTGTAAGAAATTTTAGCACATCTCGGTGAGGTAAAGTCAATTTAGATACTAATCATTGTGTTGACGCATAGAGTAAAATCTGTGTTTAAAAAAATAAATAAATAAAATAAAGTGGATTGAGGATTTTGCTGAGTTGATGAGCTTAATTCATTTTTTCTTCTTTTTCTGAACGTGTTTCAAGATCTAACTGCGCTCCTGGCCAAGTCGCGGGATTATGATGAACTGCTGTGGGCCTGGAAAGGCTGGAGAGACTCTTCTGGCAAAAAAATGCGTGAGCACTACAAGAAATATGTAGCGCTGGGTAACAAAGCCGCAGAGTTGAATGGTAAGAAAAAGGGGTTGTGGGTACAGTATATGAATATAAAAATGCAGTTACATAGCTGTCCTTACAGGATCTCTACTATGTCCTGATATGAGATGTGAGGGGTGCAAACTTACCAGCTAAATTCTGCCAGGATAGTCTCACTTGGGGATTGCGTGCACAGAGTTCAGAGTCAAGTTGAAGTCTGAAAGTGAGATAAACTGAAGTTAGTTTTGTACATCTAGAAAAACAATGGGCAAACTTCAGACAACCTGCTTTAACGGTAATGGTTAAATTATAGCTCAACGGTTGGAAAGGTCTGTCAGCACAACTCTGTAAGGGCCCATTCACACTTGAGCGTTTTGCCGGCGATTTCGGCAAAACGCTCAAACTCTAGCGCTTTTCAAAGCACTAGTGTAATAAGTCTATGGGCCTGTTCTTAAGCGATTTGCGCAAATCGCCCAAAAATAGCAAACGTGTCGCCTGCACAATTTTCAGGCGATTTCCCAGCGATCGCGTAAGTGTTATAGAAGTGCTGAAACGCGATCGCATAAAAATCGCCGCAGTGTTCAGTGATTTTTCCGCGTGAAATCGTGGAAAAATCACTCCTGCAAAACGCAGGCAAACGCAAGGCCCTAAAGGGTCTCAGCTGGTCTACAACCTTGAAAAAAATCAGCTCCAGCGTGTAAGCAGACAGGTGTTAATCCTGTTGTCCCATACCAGAAAACATATACTTTACAATATGTTGAAGAGATGGCAAAGTAAAAAGTTTGTTCTGAAAAACTACTTTTGCTCTCAGCGTTCTAGTCTAGAACCCCAAACAAGTGTGCTTTGGAATACGGTATATTGCAGACCTAGTAAAATACCCTTCACAGAAGTCTGGGAATCCATATGTGCTGGTGGTCAGTGAATTATAGGTGGTTGGTGAATTCTACCGCTCTATCAGCCATTCAGTGGTGCGGTGTTGAGGCCGCTTTGTAACATGGCTTACTGCACTGAACCGCCTATGCGGCGTTCACAGTGAGGCGGGTGCGTTGCAATATAAGGGTTGCGGTATTGCAGCCATTGTGATGGGAACACTGGATCTTCTCCTCCACTGGTAAATATTAAACCATGATTAGAGTTGGGTCACCAATTACTGAGTTGGTAGCAGCTAAGGCTGCAACTGCTATGTGCGTGACAGTCTTCCTGTACTGACACTTTTTCAAAGGAATGTTAAGGCAGACAGAAAAGTAACATATTCTACAAAACGAGAGTGCATACCTATATATATTGTATGCTGCTTCTATTTACCCCCAGTGCTGCTCAGAAATAGCACTGTGATGTAGTTGTAAGAAACAGTCCCTGCTGTCCACCAACTCTGAAGCATTCCTATGTGTGTCTCACATTTTAAATTGCAGATCTGTTGAAGTGGGTCATAGCACTTGGCTGGTGTAAGGGGGCCTGAAAGGCACAGAACAGAGATGTCCAACTCCAGTTCTCAAGGGCTGAGGTCCTTGCAAATTTTTTTGCATGGCTTAAATACATCGATAGGACTAAAAGACATGTGTGATTTATCATCTCCATTTCTCTGTCCATTATAAACTCTGGCATGGATGAGGCCCTTGAGGACTGGAGCTGGACATCCCTGGCCTAGAACAACCACTGCAAAGCCTTTATCCTAAAGTATTGGCTTGATTGTACTAGATGAGTGACTGATCTATACACGGCTCCTGACGATAAATCCCTTCCACAGTGTTACATTTTGGTTTTATCATTGTAGCCTTTACTTATTGCCTTCTATTTCTGCCTACTTTCACAGGTCATGCTGACAATGGAGCATACTGGAGATCGTGGTATGAGACACCAACTCTGGAAAGTGATGTCGAGAAGCTTTACAATGAGCTGCAGCCTCTTTACCTCCAACTGCACGCTTATGTTCGCCGGGCCCTATACAAGAAATACGGAGACCAGAGAATCAACCTCAGAGGACCCATCCCTGCCCACCTTCTAGGTAAGATGATCTCCGGCCCAGATTTACATCACAGGAGCCAATAGGCACAGATGTCCTGGCACCCTAGACCTCGCCCTCAATCACCCTACAAACCCCGCCGAACCACTTCTCCCTTACTTCCCTTGCCCATCATAGCTACAGGTGCCCCTTAGTGGCTGGATAGTGTAATGGTTAAGGGCTCTGCCTCTGATGTAGGAGTCCTGGAGTCAAATCCTGGCTCTTCCTACTCAGTAAGCCAGCACCTATTCAGTAAGGAGTTCATTGGGCAAGTCTCCCTAACACTGCTACTGCCTACTGAGTGCGCTCTTGTGGCTGCCTCGCAAGCGCTTTGAGTCCGACAGGAGAAAGGCGCTATACAAAAAAAGGAAATTATTATTATTATTAGATAGCCAGAGGTACCCTCAGTAGTAAGTAGCTAGTGATGCGCCCAACTGAAAGGAGATCTCATCAGTAGAATGCTGAGAGCAGGGTGAGTAACCTCTCACTTACACTCTGCTCAAGACTCTGCATAGAGAATGGGGAGGGAGGCACTCTGGAGGGGTGTGAGCCGCCTTTTCATCAACCAGCGCCTGTAGACACGTGCCTACAGTGCCTTATGGTAAATCCGGCCCTGGATATGTTGAGATCTATACTAGAAAAGCAAATGCATATTTGCTTTTCATGTATATTTTCTGAAGCAGTCACTTTCAGAATTTGAATTTCTAATTGAAGAGATCAACTTCTTGCAAATGTAATCACCACAGTTATAATTGCCATCCCTTTGGAGAACAAGTGCACAGCATTTAAAGGGAACCTTAAAGAGACTCCGTAACAAAAATTGCATCATGTTTTTTATCATTCTACAAGTTCCAAAAGCTATTCTAATGTGCTCTGGCTTACTGCAGCACGTTCTACTATCACCATCTCTGTAATAAATCAACTTATCTCTCTCTTGTCAGACTTGTCAGCCTGTGTCTGGAAGGCTGCCAAGTTCTTCAGTGTTGTGGTTCTGCTATGAACTCCCCCTTCCCGACCTCTCTCTGCACACTGCCTGTGTGTTATTTACATTAGGACAGCTTCTCTCTTCTCTCTCATCTTTTACAAGCTGGATAAATCGTCCTCTGAACTGGCTGGGCTTTCACATACTAAGGAATTGCATACAGGCAGAGCTGTCTGCACTCTGCAGGAAGAAACAGCCTGACACTTCAGTGGAAGATAGATGCAGGGGGAAAGAAACACACAAATGATCTCTTGAGATTAAAAAGGAAAGCTGTATACAGCCTGCTTGTGTATGGATGTATTTTCTATGTGTGGACATACTGTACATCAACCTACTTCCTGTTTTGGTGGCCATTTTGTTTGTTTATAAACAAACTTTTTAAAACTGTTTTTAACCACTTTTAATGCGGCGAGGAGCGGCGAAATTGTGACAGAGGGTAATAGATGTCCCCTAACGCACTGGTATGTTTACTTTTGTGCGATTTTAACAATACAGATTCTCTTTAAAGCGAATCCGAGATGAAAAACTAACTATAACAAGTAACTTGTCTATATAGCTTATTTAAAGTTTTTGACAGTTTACACAGAAAATCTAGCTGCAAACAGCTTCAGTAGAATGATTTCTTCCTGTGATACAATGACAGCGGCCATGTTTGTAAACATTATACAGAGGCAGGCTTATCTGCATCTTCTGTGAAAAAAAAACCTAATCCCCCCTTCTCCCTCCTCCCCTCTGCCTCTGAAATCTCTGGCTAGTAATACCTCCCCCTCCTCCTGCCCAGACTGAGCTCCCATGAGCCCTTGCTACTGCCAAGGCTCTCTGAAAAATTGTCGGCGAGGCTTGTTTAGTTTATAGGGACTTAGAGTATTAAAACAAAAAAAGTATTTGGCTTGAGGAATGCCCTATAAACTATAGGAAAGGAACAGAATTATGCAATGAGTAAAAATTCATCTTGGATCCACTTTAACTGAGAGGGATATGGATGTTTCCTTTTTAAACCATACCAGTTGCCTGGCAGTCCTGCTGATCTCATTGACCAAAGTAGTGGCTGAATCACGCACCTGAAACAAGCATGCAGCTAATTCAGTCTGACTTCAGTCAGAGCACCTGATCTGCATGCTTATTGAGGGGCTGCGGCTAAAAGTATTAGACACAGGAGAAGCAGGAGAGTCAGGCAACTGGTATTTTAAAGGGAACCAGAGAGGATGAAATATACATACCTGGGGCTTCCTCCAGCCCCATACGCACGTATCGCTCCCACGCCGCCATCCTCCGCTTCCTGGATCCGCCGGTATCGGGCCCGTCACTTCCGGCAGACGCGGCCAATTCTCCGCATAACAGGGTGCTCTCTCCATACAGATACGCATGTGGCTGCCTACTGCGCAGCCGCATGCGTACGGGTATGGAGGGACCCCCTGTGATGCGGACAATTGGCCGCGTCCGCCGGAAGTGACGGGCCCGGTACCGGCGGATCCAGGAAGCGGAGGATGGCGGCGTGGGAGCGATTCAGGCTTATGGGGCTGGAAGAAGCCCCAGGTATGTATAAAATCTTTTCCTTTTTTCACCCCCCATTCCTCTCTGGTTCCCTTTAAGAGTAAGAATCCATATCCTTCTCAGTTTAGGTTCCCTTTAAGGTGAATGCAAAAGGTGGTAGGAAGCACTGATGTGTAAAGACTGCATGCCCAGACACCAAACCCAGTGTCTCTCTTGGGGTACAGTAATCAATAAATAGGTCGGCACCCCCAGAAGTAGTTTACAGCTCTTTTTTTCATAAGAGATTAGGCAGCAGTGACAGACTGCCGTTTTGGGCAATCTTAGCCCCTTGTTTAGGCTTGAAACCCACTACAAGTCGCAAATTGCCAGCGTTTTTAGTGTTTTGTGAACGATTTCATGAGCGGTTTCCAGCGATTTTTGAGTTCCAACCCTTAAACAGTTTTAGCTAAAGCAGTTTGCGTTTCGGGCACTCCAAGCCCTTTTTCAGTCTGTCACTGCTGCCTAATCTCTTCTCAAATAAAGAACTATAAAGTACTTCTTGTGGCGCTGACCCAGCATTTAAGATGGACCTGAGTAGTCCATTAACCTCCCAGGCGTTCAATTGCCCCAGGATTTCTGTGCAAAAAGTGCTCCAATTAATTTTTATAACCCTTTTTTTCCTGTAACTTGCCAAAATGTGTCAAGCAAGGGTCTAATAAAAAGTGGAGGAGAGTATTGTGTTTGCAGCATGTATTATAATGACGTGCATAACCGTCAATACCGCCAGGGAGGTTAAACGATAAGAACAAAAAAAATGAAAGGACATGAGGATGCATTAATATTAAACCCAAGATTTCACTACTGCCACTTTGTATAAAGTAACCATAAAATCCAGTGCAGACTGCCAACTTTCTTATAAACCTCTTCATAATTTGTCTCCTCCATACATTTTCTCATAAATCTCCAGATCCCATCAATATACAACCTTTGCTCCGTCCCCAAGCTCTACACATTAAAACCTTCAAGTTCACCCTTAATATGCACCACTTCAGACAAACCTATACAGTAATGCATTCCTTCAGACACCTCTAACATCCGTGACAGCTTTTAAAAAATTAACTACAGTTCCGCTAAATCACCCATCACCTTGCTTAGGAATCCCTCTCCAGCTCCTTTTAGATTGCAAGCTCACAGGTGTATTGCCTGTAGTGCAAAGGGGTAATTCCAAACTGCTAAGAATTCACAAAAACTGAATGCAAGATTATAGCAAACCTGATGGGGGGAAAAAGAAGAAAAAAATGAATAAGATAAACCACTGTATCTGAAATCCTAAACATGCGCACACACGCACACAGTTTTGAGGGCTTGTTTCTTTGAAGGAGGGGTCATAGGATGGGCGTTGCATAGGATGAGGGGGCAGCACTAATGATGATCTGTAGTTGCGCA
The DNA here is from genome assembly GCF_040937935.1 of Hyperolius riggenbachi. Lineage (NCBI taxonomy): Eukaryota > Metazoa > Chordata > Amphibia > Anura > Hyperoliidae > Hyperolius > Hyperolius riggenbachi. The sequence goes on from NC_090657.1 coordinate 25,464,398, forward strand.
TGTGAGTGCGAGATGCGTGGGGTTGTTAGGTCTTTGTAGGACCGAAAAGGGTGGCTGGGTATCTGCTGACCAGGTAAGTTATTATAAGTCTGTGTATTGAAATGATAAACTACAGTCTTTTTTTTTTTTTTTAACAAATACATTTGATTTTTAAACCAATAACAGCAGAGAGAACAGTACAGTCGTGGACCCAGGAATGGGAACAGTATAAAGACAAGTAGTCAACAATGAAATTGTGCCTATGGTATTATAAGGTACATACTTATGCATTAACCACCCACAGTTAACAGAATGTCAGTAGAATGAGGAATAAATATAAATATATTTGTCAGCTGCAACAATAAAATCTGTACAGTGGGTTGCAAAAGTATTCTGCCCCCTTGAAGTTTTCCACATTGTCATATTACTGCCACAAACATGAATCAATTTTATTGGAATTCCACGTGAAAGACCAATACAAAGTGGTGTACACGTGAGAAGTGGATTGAAAATCATGCATCATTCCAAACATTTTGCTGCAATTACAGCTGCCAGTCTTTAAGGGTATATGTCTACCAGAGACTGAAATCCTTGCCCATTCTTCCTCGCAAAACCGCACCAGCTAAGTCAGATTAGATGGACAGCGTTTGTGAACAGCAGTTTTCAGATCTTGCCACAGATTCTCGCTTGGATTTAGATCTGGACTTTGACGGGGCCATTCTAACACATAGATATGTTTTGTTTTAAACCATTCCATTGTTGCCCTGGCTTTGTTTAGGGTCGCTGTCCTGCTGGAAGGTGAACCTCCGCCCCAGTCTCAAGTCTTTTGCAGTCTCCAAGAGGTTTTCTTCTAAGATTGCCCTGTATTTGGCTCCATCCATCTTCCCATCAACTCTGACCAGCTTCCCTGTCCCTGCTGAAGAGAAGCACCCCCAGAGCATCATGATGCTGCCATCACCATATTTGACAGTGGGGATGGTGTGTTCCGAGTGATGTGCAGTGTTAGTTTTCCACCACATGTAGCGTTGTGCATTTTGACCAAAATTCCATTTTGGTCTCATCTGACCAGAGCACCTTCTTCCACATGTTTGCTGTGTCCCCCACATGGCTTGTGGCAAACTGCAAATAGGACTTCTTATGCTTTTCTGTTAACAATGGCTTTCTTCTTGCCACTCCTCCATAAAGGCCAACTTTGTGCAGTGCATGACTAATAGTTGTCCTATGGACAGATTCCCCCACCTGAGCTGTAGATCTCTGCAACTTGTCCAGAGTCACCATGGGCCTCTTGACTGCATTTCTGATCAGCGCTCTCCTTGTTCGGCCTGTGAGTTTAGGTGGACGGCCTTGTCTTGGTAGGTTTACAGTTGTGCCATGCTCCTTCCATTTCTGAATGATCGCTTGAACAGTGCTCCGTGGGATGTTCAAGGCTTTGGAAATCTTTTTGTAGCCTAAGCCTGCTTTAAATTTCTCAATAACTTTATCCCTGACCTGTCTGGTGTGTTCTTTGGACTTCACGGTGTTGTTGCTCCCAATATTCTCTTAGACAACCTCTAAGGCCGTCACAGAGCAGCTGTATTTGTACTGACATTAGATTACACACAGGTGCACTCTATTTAGTCATTAGCACTCAACAGGCAATGTCTATGAGCAACTGACTGCACTCAGACCAAAGGGGGCTGAATAATTACGCACACCCCACTTTGCAGTTATTATTATTTTTTTTAAATGTTTGGAATCCTGTATGAGTTTTGTTCCACTTCTCACGTGTTCACCACTTTGTATTGGTTTTTCCTGTGGAATTCCAATAAAATTCATGTTTGTGGCAGTAATATGACAAAATGTGGAAAACTTCAAGGGGGCTAAATATTTTTGCAAACCACTGTGGCAAAGTACTAGTTGGAGCGAAGAGTCCAGGACTGCATAGGTAGAAAGTTAGGGAAGTTATGAAGGAAGTGAAGATGAGAAAGTTAGGAGGGAAGAGAAGTGGCCCCAGGGCCCTCATCAAGCCCACGTCCAACTACCGTAGTGCCACTAAAAGACAATGGTTAGAAGTAAGCTACTGTTTAATAACTTTAAATTGCAAAACCACTTGTACAGAGGCCATCTGTATTTTAAGACCACTTTATAAATAAAGTAGTATTTTCTTAAGAACTTTTGTGTCTGACAAGTGCTGAGCTAAACGTAAGAGAAAAGAAATCTATCTACTCAGTGACGTAGATTAGATTATATTGCGGAACTACATAGTTCTTGCAAAAAAATGTCAATTACTGTAAATTATTTTATTTTTAGGTAACATGTGGGCACAGTCCTGGTCCAACATATATGACCTCCTAGTCCCATATCCTAATGCCGCGCAGGTAGATGCTACTCCAGCAATGGTGGAACAGGTAAGTTACTGTAAACGATATGAAATATTTATTCAAAGCACACCCATTACAACTAAAGTTCCTGTGTGCCAATCTTCTACGCAAGTTCTTGGAACACTGTTTTGTTTATATGAAAAAAAATCAGCCTTTTTATCAATTAGTTTATACTTGCTTATTGTAGGCAAAACTGGAAAATTATACATTTTGGAAAGAGGCCTAAATGATTTGCAGTGACTCCTTTAGCAGGGACATCATGCCACCCTTAAAGTGGATCCGAGATGAAACTGACAAGTAACTTGTCTATATATCTTATCTAAAGTTTAGATAGCAAATCTAGCTGCTAACGGCTTCAATAGTTTGATTATTTATTCCTGTGATACAATGAGAGCGGCCATGTTCTGTTTGTCACATTACACACAGGTAAACTGATAGCATCTCCAGCCCTCAGCCTGTGAAAACTTAACTCTCCCTCTCCTTCTCCCTCCTCCCCTCTGCCTCTGAAATCTCTGGCTAGTATCCTCCTCCTCCTGCCCAGACTGAGCTCCCATAAGCCCTTGCTACTAAGGCTCAAAGTGCCTTGGCACTCTGGAGAAGCTGTGGGCGAGGCTTGTTTAGTTTATAGGGAATTAAGGGAGTATTAAAACAAAAAAAGTATTTGGCTTGAGGAATGCCCTATAAACTATATGAAAGGAACACAATTATGCAATGAGTAAAAGTTTATCTCGGATCCACTTTAACCTTTCCCATGACAGTCTGAGAGCTTCTGTAATCTTTTGCACTGTAGAAGCTATTTCACATGCCTTGTTGTTTTCCCCACCTTTCTATATTCTTACAGAAATGGGATGCAAAGAGGATGTTTCAGGAGTCGGACAATTTCTTTACTTCTTTAGGACTTCTCCCTATGCCACCGGAATTCTGGGAAAAATCCATGATTGAGAAACCTGCTGACAGAGATGTGGTCTGCCATGCTTCTGCCTGGGATTTCTACAACCGGAAGGATTTCAGGTAAGTGGACTGTTACAGATGACTGACTGGAGGGGGTGTCACTGCATATATTACGGTTTTATACAAAGGGTGGGATTGAGACATGTCACAGATATAGTATGGAGTCTTCACCAACTAAGGATAGGATAAAGCTTCACCTTATCTCTGCCCATAATACCTTCACTTTCCATGAGTTGCCTCCAGCTCATCGAGACCGCTATGAGGAGCAAAATGGGACCATAGTATTTATGGCTGATGTGCAGATTTGTAATCATCATAAAGCAGAAACCATTTGGCTATCATGCCCATATAATTGAAATTACTAAATGGACTAAATAAATTAAAAAAAAAAAACCTAAAACAATTCTGCTCAGAATTCAACTAATTTCACCCATCAATCATGTTAGAAATGGACGACTCTGTGCTATTTGTAGACACTACTGTGTCTGCAATGATGGCAAACTGCATACATCTGTGTATAGAAAACAGATGCTACCAGGGCCGGTTCTCTCGTGAAGCATTTGCATCAGGCTGCAAAGATTACAGGGGAAGCATGTTTGTACGGTTTGCACTAACCGCATGTAGTCAGAGTAGGAGAAGTGAGAGGAGAGCGAGGTGAAGAGCTCATCATTGAGGAAAAGCAGGTTGCTGTGCTGTGTGAGGATTCTGACAGTGAGCGAGGAGGGGGGAGGCAGGAGAGCAGCAGTTTTCACCTGACTTGCACAGCAGAAGGGAGGAGGTGGCACTGCTGTCCTGACTGAGGAGGAATGGAGTGGCTGAGGGTGAGGCGTTTGTTAGTCACAGACTCACAGCCAGCAATTGTGCTATTGTGTTGAGCTGCAGCATGTCTAGTGAGAAGATTAAATGAAGCAGAGTAAATTGTCATCTGTGATCATTACAAATGGGGGGAGCACATTCTCACAAGTTTGCCTCAGGCAGCAAAAAGTCTAGAACCGGACCTGGATGCTACCTTCACAATATTATCTTTTATCTTCATCGCACCAGATGAGCATCCCTATACAGTCAGGACACCAGATGCCACTGCATATGTTCTGACCCACGGTGTTGGCAAAGTCTTTCCAAGATAAAGGATCTAGAATTAGCCATTGACACAGGGTACTTTTTTTTTTTTACAGAATTAAGCAGTGCACTGTAGTCACCATGGATGATCTTATCACAGTTCACCATGAGATGGGCCATGTTCAGTATTTCCTCCAGTACAAGGATCAACCAGTTTCATTCAGAGAAGGAGCCAATCCTGGTTTTCATGAGGCTATTGGAGATGTGTTGGCCCTGTCTGTGTCCACTCCTAAGCATCTCGCCACCATTGGTCTACTGGATGAAGTTCAGGAGAATGAAGGTATATGACTTTTTAAAGGCTACAATTATTTAGTTCTGTCATCAGGTGCAGAAGACTCGGGAATCTGGAGATACTGGCTGCATTGGGCTCTATTCACAATCCTTTTTCCCATGCGGAAAACTGCTTGCGGGAAATTTGCGACCAAAATAAGACCATGTTGACATTCGAAAAATGTTCCGCATGTTTTTTTTCCCGCATGTGGAAAGTACGGTAAAAGTTCGCAAATAATGCAGGAAATTACTGCAAAAGTCGATCATTTCTGCAAAAGATCCAAATTCACAATGAAAAAGGGGCGCATTATTTCTGCCTTAAGTACCGATTTTATATCACCTACAAGTAGCTGGTGATATATTTTGCTTTCCATTGACTTAAAGGAGAACTGTAGTGAGAGGTATATGGAGGCTGCCATATTGATTTCCTTTTAAGCAGTATACCAGTTACCTGGCAGTCCTGCTGAGCTATCTGCCTGCAGAATCGCACCAGAAACAAGCATGCAGCTAATCTTGTCAGATCTGACAAAAATGTCAAAAACACCTGATCTGCTGCATGCTTGTTCAGGGTCTAGGGCAAAAAGTATTAGAGGAAGAGGTGCAGCAGGGTAGCCAGGCTACTAGTATTGCTTAAAAGGAAATCAATATGGCAGCCTCCATATACCTCTCACTACAGTTATCCTTTAAATGGAGGCTAGAGCGCTGTTTGCTGGACTTAAAAAAAAAAAAAAAATTAAATAAATTTAAAAAAAAAATTGGGGACATTTCTTCATTGAGACTTATTTTCTGCATGTTGACCACCAGTTAACGCGTTGCCACACACTTTTTCCGCAATATGACCCGCATGTGGAAAACATGCGGAAAAATTTTAGTGAATGTGGAAAAAATGCGGAAATTATAGCTGCTGATAATTTAGTGGTAAAAAAAATCCTTTACTGCTTGTCTGATTGTGAATAGTGCCCATTGATGGATGAATTGTACATGGGCATTTGGCATGGTTCACCTGTGGAGACGTACATATCAAAACTGCACTGGAAAACTTGGGCACAAGGAGAAGACTTTCCTTGCCAGGGGCGTAGCAATAGGGGTTGCAGAGGTAGCGACCGCATCGGGGCCCTTGGGCCAGAGGGGCCCCGAAGGATCCTGCCTCAACTACAGAATTAGCTCTCTATTGATCCTGTGCTCATAATTATTACTTTTATAGATACTTTGAATAGTGGTAATCATTAACAGCCTGTTCCCCATCCCCTTCTTGCACCTCTGAGACTGTAGTTGCCTTTGGCAGGTTTTGGTGCGTCGTATCAATTGTTATGTATAGAGTGCTTGGGGGGGCCCCATTGTAAAACGTGCATCAGGGCCCACAGCTCCTTAGCTACGCCACTGCTCCTTGCTCTAGCTATTCTCCTTTCTATTTAATAATACATTTCCCTACTGATGTCTTAAATTATTTTCCTGCGTAATTTCAGAGTCTGGCTATTACCAGCACCCAAATTACACAGTGAGCAAGTGCTGCTATATCTGTAATTAACTTTATGGCAGCAGCCAAATCCTCGGTGCAACACCCAAACTGTCTCACACAAGGAGGTACTAGTGTGACCTTCAAGTCTGGTCTTAAGTTATTGTTTGCTATGTCAGTCCAGTTCAACTCGAGGCTCATTCTTAAAGTGAAGCATACTGTGAATCCACTAAACATGAGGTCACTAGGGTCCATCCCTTAGCACTCCAGCACTGATCATTGAACTAGGCCACACCCACCTTATGGTGTGAACACTTGAGGGTACTTCTGTGTGCACCAATTCTCATTCAGGACCTAAACTCAGCAGTACAGCAGCAGAGCACAAAAACCAGTACATAGAAGCACACAAAGACCACCCTTTACTTTGTTTATACTACATGGCAGTACAATAATTTGTCACATTTGTTAAGGTAATAAAATCAAGTAACCATGAAAAAAATCATTCTCTTAAAGCGGATCTGAGGCAAAAAACTAACTATAACAAGTAACTTGTCTATATTACTTATCTAAAGTTTAGATAGTTTAGTTTACACAGCAAATCTAGCTGAAAACAGCTTCAACAGTTTATGATTTATTCCTGAGGGTAGCCATGTCCTGTTTGTCACATTACACACAGGCAAGCTGATAGTATCTCCAGCCCTCAGCCTGTGAAAACTTAACTCCCCTCCTCCCCTCTGCCTCTGAAATCTCTGGCTAGTAACCTCCTCCTCCTGTCCAGACTGAGCTCCCATAAGTCCTTGGTACATGAGTCTGAGAGTGCCAAGGCACTCTGAAGCTGTGGGCGAGGCTTGTTTAGTTGATAGGGAATTACAGTAGTAAAACAAAAAAAGTATTTGACTTGAGGAATGCCCTATAACTATATGAAAGGAACACAATTATGCATTGAGTAAAAATGTATTTCGGATCCACTTTAAGCTTGCCATACACTTATAGATTTCTACCCAATGTTCCAAAAGGATCAATGCCTTTCTGAAATGAATTTATTAAGAAATCAGTCCCTACCTTACACTGCACATCCATTTCCAATAGATTCCAGCAGGGAAAATCAATAGAATTGCAGAGTTGCACTGTTCTATGCAGTGCAAAACTACAGGTCCTTCTCAAAAAATTGTTTTAGGAAAGCAAACGTTTGTTTTTCTTAACATCTTAGTAAGGGGGCTTTTAGGACCATTGTAGTCCCTTACACACCCCAATGAGTTCTGGGTCACCATGAGCTTGCTGGTTAGTCTGTGCCTCTCGGATTTACAAGCCCTACTCCATAGAGCCAAATTAATCCATGCCATGCACTGATGAGGATCAAACCATCCGAAACAGTCTGTATGCATGTTGGATTATTATGGCTCTGTACATATTAACAAGCTGACACATCATTGCATTCCAGCGGTTCTGGAGGTGTGTTTAGCTTCTAAGGGCACAATGGTTAATTTGCATATATTCAGCAGTGGTGCCTGGGAGACATCTCGAGCTCACTCCAACCTGAATTATCGCAAATTCTTTCTGTTTTAGGAAAGCAAACTTTTGTTTTTCAAAAAATTAGCATATTGTGATAAAGGTCATTATTTTCTGTAATGTACTGATAAACATTACACTTTCATATATTTTAGATTCATTACACACAACTGAAGTAGTTCAAGCCTTTTATTGTTTGAATATTGATGATTTTGGCATACAGCTCATGAAAACCCAAAATCCCCATCTCAAAAAAATAGCATATCATGAAAAGGTTCTCTAAACGAGCTATTAACCTAATCCTCTGAATCAACTAAAGGTGTGTATGAGGATCTGCAGATATCATAGACTATGAATGCATTTTTCAGGAATGGATCTTTTGCAGGAACAGATCTTTTGCAGATAATCTTTTGAATGTATACAGGCATCTTTGTGTGCAGCATCTTGCAAAGATTTTATCTGATGGGGAGTTCAGCTCCATAAAATAGACTGTGTAGAGTATGGCTCTCATACTACATGGAAGGGGGTAAAATAGGTCTGATATCTTTCATTTATCTTTCAAGTGTGTATGTAGCATAACTCTAATCACCTGCAAAACATTCCTGGTTGATTACTCAAAACCGGAATCAGGGGTACGACTGTCGACCTGACTGCTGTCCAGAAGGCCATCATTGACACCCTCAAGCAAGAGGGTAAGACACAGAAAGAAATTTCTGAACAAATAGGCTGTTCACAGAGTTCCCACCTAAGTGGGAAGTCTGTGGGAAGGAAAAAGTGTGGCAGAAAACGCTGCATACAAAAGAGGTGACCGGACCCTGAGGAAAATTGTTGAGAAGGACCGATTCCAGACCTAGGGGGACCTGCGGAAGCAGTGGACTGAGTCTCTGGAGTAGAAACATCCAGAGCCACCGTGTACAGGCGTGTGCAGGAAATGGGCTACAGGTGCCGCATTCCCCAGGTCAAGCCACTTTTGAACCAGAAACAGCGGCAGAAGCGCCTGACCTGAGCTACAGAGAAGCAGCACTGGACTGTTGCTCAGTGGTCCAAAGTACTTTTTTAGGATGAAAGCAACCTTTGCATGTCATTCGGAAATCAAGGTGCCAGAGTCTGGAAGAAGACTAGGGAGAGGGAAATGCCAAAATGCCTGAAGTCCAGTGTCAAGTACCCACAGTCAGTGATGGTCTGGGGTGCCATGTCAGCTGCTGGTGTTGGTCCACTGTGTTTTATCAAGGGCAGGGTCAATGCAGCTAGCTATCAGGAGATTTTGGAGCACTTCATGCTTCCATCTGCTGAAAAGCTTTATGGAGATGATTTCATTCTTCAGCACAACCTGGCACCTGCTCACAGTGCAAAAACCACTGGTAAATGGTTTACTGACCATGGTATTACTGTGCTCAATTGGCCTGCCAACTCTCCTGACCTGAACCCCATAGAGAATCTGTCGGATATTGTGAAGAGAAAGTTGACGCAAGACCAACACTCTGGATGAGCTTAAGGCCGCTATCGAAGCATCCTGGGCCTCCATAACACCTGAGCAGTGCCACAGGCTGATTGCCTCGATGCCACGCCGCATTGAAGCAGTCATTTCTGCAAAAGGATTCCCAACCAAGTATTGAGTGCATAACTGAACATAATTATTTGAAGGTTGACTTTTTTTGTTTTAAAAACACTTTTCTTTTATTGGTCGGATGAAATATGCTAATTTTTTGATAGAAATTTTGGGTTTTTATGAGCTGTATACCAAAATCATCATTAAAACAATAAAAGGCTTGAACTACTTCAGTTGTGTAATGAATCTAAAATATATGAAAGTATAATGTTTATCAGTACATTACAGAAAATAATGAACTTTATCACAATATGCTAATTTTTTGAGAAGGACCGGTATAGGCCATTGATCTGTCAATGCTCTTGCCCCACCCCAAATTTTAAATTTTCCATCCTGCCCAGTTGATTTTTTGATTTTGACTGAAAAGCGATCAAAAGTATTGATTTGACATTCTGCAAGGAATCGAATAAGAAAATCAATGCGTATGGCCACCTTTAGATGCTGTTTGGTCACAGGCCAATGAAAAAAATACCAGGGATTTTTTTTTTGTTTTCTTTGCTATCCTTGTCGAGGCTCTATAGGTGTTTTCAGTGACATATCCACCGGTGTGGCAAACGCTACAGAAAGTCCTGGAAGCTGTAGGTCCCTGCTTCCTCCCTTCAATCTATGGGTACCCTTCAGCCTCGAAACAATCATGCATCAGATCTGACAATGTCAGAAACACCTGCATGCTTGTTCAAGGTCTGTGGATAGAAGTAATAGAGGCAAACGATCAGCAGGATAGCTAGGTAACCGGTATTGTTTGAAAGGAAATAAATATGGCACCCTTCATATCCTTCTTGCCTTAGTTGTCCTTTGTCTTGATAACATGTGAAGGTGACTGTCAGTGTGTGACTGCAGTGAAGAGGAGAGGACCAGGAGCTGAAGGGGGTACCCGGTAAACGTTTCTCTTGCACTACAGTGGATTAATGGGGGTGAGGGTAGTGGCAGCTTTTTGTCAGTGGTGGACCAGTATTATTATTGTGGTTTTGCTTAGTATGGGGGGAGGGGAGGTTGGTAAGGTTGCTGAACTAATTAAAAAAATGATGGGCACACATGGAAGTAGGGGGTATCTAGGTGGCTGCACTTGTCTTGACACTGGGTGTTGTCGTATGTTAAAATGTAAAATTAATATCTAGACCAGGGGTCACCATAGTTTTTTGGTCAAGGGCCAGGTCAATATACTTCAGACTGCTGGGGGGCGGAGTATACATGAAATGATGTAGAAAAAACATAACATTGAGCCTACGTATTGTAGACAGCGCCTATTAACATGGGCAGCCCTAATGTCTCCCATTTAACCAGAGCAGATGTTATGCCCCCAACTCAGCAAGTACAGATATTATGCCATCAACACAGCATGTGCAGATAGTATGCCCTCCAACATAGCATGTGCAGCTATTATGCCACCAATACAGTGCAGATATCGTGACCCCAACATAGCAAGTCATATGTGAGCCATAATGTCACCCAATGGCCAGCAAAAGCTTGCAGCACAACCCAGAAGCCAGCAAAATGACTGCTTTCTGGCTTTAATGTGTAAGGTTGGTGCCAGAACTGTTATTCTATATGCAGGCCATCAATATTTAAAGATGCAGCAGACTGCATCTATAATAAATTTCGTGTGGGGGCCGGTAAAAAAGCCTCAGCGGGCATTTGGCCCGCGGGCCTTAGTTTGAGGACCACTGATCTAGATTATGCTGCTATAACTAATAATGAACCTCCAGTTTTTGGAATAAAGCCTACTCTCTGGGCACCTAACCTGTGACCTGTTTGTCTCCCTAGAAAGTGACATCAACTATCTAATGAGTATTGCACTGGACAAAATAGCCTTCCTGCCTTTTGGATACCTGATGGACCAGTGGCGCTGGAAAGTATTTGATGGAAGAATTCCTGATACAGAGTATAACCAGCAGTGGTGGAACCTCAGGTACGGTCTCACTAATTTTACTTCTGTGCACTCACAGGCCCCACAACCCCCCAGACTCCACATAAAGCTGGGGGTCAAGGATCTTACTCATGGTGAGAATTCCTCTCCGGTTCTAGACGCTGTCTTGTCTAACCTTGTACTGGGCTACTAAATATGCATTTATTATAGTAACCAGTGTTCCTGACTCACTTCTGTTATAAGACCCTGACAGATATAATCTTTTATTTGTCCAGAGTGGGAAAATATTTTGGTTGAATTAGAGCTCCAGGCATGCTGTTTTGTCCACTGTGGACAATGGCTGCAAAAATGTTTCTCAAAGGAAAGACCAAGTTTTTTTTTTTTTTTTCCCCTTCTGTAAATTTGTGGCAATATATATATAAGTGGACCCAAGCTTTTGCAAAGAACAGACTTGGAGGCTCTTGGCCCAACTACAGACCTCCATGTATTTACTCCACATCAATTGCCTGAAGGAGCGGGGTCACACATGCGAAACGTGTTGCATTATACCCTGGAGTATTTAAATAAATTTGTTCTATAGATTAATGGCAATTCTTGTCTCCTTGGAGGAGGTAAGTCCACCACTACCCAAGTTTTTTAAACTTTAGATAATTTCCATCCTGTTGGTGCCTCTGTATCCATATTACGCTATATTAAGTCCACTCTTGGTGGAGGGGGTGTTATCCCCTTTTCCTCATCTATGGAGAGCGACTTCTTAATCCTGAGTGGTGTCAGGTCTAATCCCCCCCCCCCCCTGCTAATTCAGTGGTTGGTTTTAGGCAACCTTGCTTTGAGTATAGCTTCATTACTCCAATCACGAGGGATGTTGATTCATAAAAATGGAATGTCAAAAAATGTAAAAAAAAATTTAAAGTACACTTCCTGGTAACTTCCAGGATAGTGTACAGTGCCATCTAGTACCAAAAAGTAATCAGTTAAAATTAAATTTAATATTAAAACCCTATTAAACCCCACACCTCCCCCGTAGCTGCAAAACATTCACACTTAAAATAAATAAAAAATACATAGTTACCTTAGGGACTGAACTTTTTTAACCACTTCACATCCAAGTGTGTTTCACCTTAAACACCAGCGCAATAGTGCTCATTTCATTCACCTATAACTCTCTATTACTACTTATCGCAACAAAACAATCTATATCTTGTTGTTTATTTTTCCGCCACCAATTAGGCTTTCTTTGGATGGTACTTTTTGCTAAGAATTATTTTATTCCAACTGCATTTTAAAAGGAATAATAATAAAACTGGAAAGTTCATTATTTCTCAGTTTTTGGGCATTCTAGTTTTAAAATAATACTCTACTGTAAGTAAAGATCAAAATTTCAATGACGACGAATTATTGCACAGGGAATACAGTAGCAACACGTGAATCAGATTTGACCCAATCCGCCCTAATTGTGCCAATTAATAGGTAAGTAGATTACTACCATACATCAATGACCTATACAAATGTAAAAATAACTGTGTACAGGCGGGTGTCTTTGCTGATCCCCCCACACATGCAAGTCACTGCAGTATGTCAGAGGTGGGGTGTAGCTGGCCCTGAAAACCTGCACACAGTTATTGATTTAAATAAAGTACCTATCAGTACTATGAGACACAAATTGATTGGAGGGTGGGTAAAGCAGACGTGTCAAATGGTGTATGCAGTACATGAGGCATCAAGCTGCTGGGCCATGTGGTCGGCGCAGCTGAGAGATGCACTCAGACAGCACGACAAATGCATCTACCCATTAACACCTTAATTCAATTGTTAAGTAACAATATGAGGGATAACAGTAGAACAAAGGAGTACACCTCCTCTGACAGCGGGAGCCAGCGGTTAAGCGTCCGCATAGGCGGACATGCCCTCAGCTATACTTAGTATAGCTGCGGCGGGGAGTGGCATGTGTGGCGGCAGCCGGCGGAGATCTTCAATCAAGATGTAACAGGTGATGGCAAGATTAAGGCAGGGAACACACTCGACTGTTTTCGTGCGCGTTTTCTGCACAGAAAAACTGAGAACTCATGTTAATCAATGGGCTAGTACACACTTAATATGATGTTCGCGCGCAGAAAAAGACATTCTGCATCCTGATTCTACACATTTTGTCAGTTTTCTCTATCAACTACATCAGCTGCTGTGAAAAAACGCACGTGTTTTCCTGCATAGAAACATACTTGGTGTGCAGAGAAAGTATGCAAAAAAACGCGCGCAGAAAACAGACAAGTGTGTTCCCTGCCTAAAGGATATCGGTGTGGGAATTTTTTTTTATTTTTTTTTAAGGTGCAGGTGAGTATTTCTGGTTAATTTAGACTAATAAAGGACTTTTTTCGTTGTTGTTTTTTATTTCATTTAACCCTTTGTGGAAATGGGTAATGGGTACTTTGTATCCCTATACTCATTTCTCCTGGGAAGGGGGGCGGGCATCTGGGGTCCGCTTCCTAAAGGGGACTCCCAAATGCCACCATGACCCCCCCCACCCCAGGAGGTCCTGGGGCACCGGAGGTGGGGAAGAGCCCCTTGTCCATGGATTGGACAAGGGCTCTGGGGGGAGGGAAGAAAGGGGAAGGCTTGGCTGCCCCCCTCCCCCCCCCCCCCCCCCCCGCAATACCATGGACCATATAGCTCAGGGTGTGAAGCCAGTTGGCCAGGGCTCCGCATTCTGGCTATCCCAGCCTGAATGTGAGACAAGGGGTTAAATATGCTGGGGGGGGGGGGGGTCACATCTTATCTCCCACTATCTGAACATAAAAAAATATAAATTTAAAAAATATATTTTTACCACTAACTTTTTTTTTTTTTAAACAAATCCTGCAAATTTGGTGTTTCTAGGGTGTAATGCTTGGGGATACACGGTACCGAGCAGCAGATCCAGCCAGCTGATAATATTCAGCTGGTCCGATCACGCTGCTCGACCCCCGCCGGCGGACAATAGCACGGAATCGAGCAGCTGATAAGGAATGCCGGCGGGGACGAGCGGTAATCGATCTTTCCTCCTTTGAAATTTGAAAATGGATTTTCTCCAAAACTATAAGGTCTTTTTGAGAAAAAGGTTTCCTCTGTTCCCACTATTATTATTATTAACGTATCTGGCAAATTTGGTGTTAATACGATGTAATGGTGCTTTGCTATTAACAGCTAGTTGGCGGGTTTTTAATCACAAATCACGGGCATGCTCCCGGATTTTTAGAGGCAATCACGGGTAAACTCCGGTCAGAATTTAAGAGGCCATTTCAAATCTGGATCAAAATCATGGCCTATCCGTTTTTTTTTTTGTTTTTTTTTTATACAGCCTTGGACGAATTTATTCGGATCTGTGATCAGGGGTATCCGAGCATCACTGGTGTACACTGTTTTTGCTTTTATGGGATTGTAAGTAGTGATGGACAAAAAAACCTGAAAAAATGCACCTTTATTTCCAAATAAAATATTGGCGCCATACATTGTACTAGGGAAATATTTTAAAAGTTGCAATAACCAGGACAAATGTGTGGGTTTTATGTACAGCAGAACATTTTTATTTTAAAACTACAATGGCCGAAAACTTGGATACAATTTTTTTTTTTTTTTTCAATTTTTTTCTTAGCAAATTCTTAGCAAAATGTACCACCCAAAGGCAGCCTAATTGGTGGTGAAAAAAACAAGATCTAGATAATTTAGGTGTGATAAGTAGTGATAAAATTATTTGCAAATTAATGTGAGGAGCGCTGACAGGGAAAATTGCTTCAGTTCTTAATGGGAAAATACCTGCAGGCTGAAGTGGATGCATCTGTGTTAGTAGGGAATAGCCTCTTTCAATTCTATTTTAATTACCTTTTTATTACACATAGCTGCCTTAATTATGCATGACACTTTGCTCTATGGTGCACATTTTTATTTATTGAACTAAAAAGTGGCAAACAGAAAAGCGTTGTGATGACCATTTTCTGAGTTTACAGGTAGAGATAAACTAGCAATGACACAATCTCCTTGCCTCTTGCTCAGTGAACATAGAGTAGGAGGTGAGAGGGGCCATGCATGTTGTTTGCATGAATTGAAAACTGTAGCGCTGTAATGTGTTGCCATACAGTTATTCCTTCCTTTACTGTGCGACAACCGTATGGCAGCTTATCATGCTGAAGCACTGTCTATAGGGAGAAATGAGCCATAGTGACTGTCGTAGGAATTAGATTGTGAGCCACTCTGAGGGACAAGACAGTTTTACTCTGTACAGCGCTGCAGAAGATGTCGATGCTATATAAATATTAATAATAGTGGCAGTATTAAAGGGACTCCGAGCAGTGCAGAAACTATGGAAAGATGCATATCATTTTAAAGCTCTTTCTCCTCTTTCCAATGATATATAAACCGCCGCCCTACGCCTTTTAGTTTTCACTATTTTCGCGATTGAATTTGCGGCGGCCGCGATTTCAATCGCGAAAATAGAGAAAACTAAAAGGCGTAGGTGTTGTCAGAAAGAGGAGAAAGAGCTTTAAAATGATATCCATCTTTCCATAGTTGTATTACACAGGGCGACTTTTTCCTAAAGTCAGCAGCTCCATACAGCAAAATGGAGCTGCTGACACTGGGGAAAGTGTCGTACTGTGTAATACAATGTAACCATGGAAAGATGGATATCATTTTAAAGCTCTCTTTCTCCTCTTTCTGACGACACCTAAATCGTCAACCTACGCCTTTTAGTTTTCTCTATTTTTGCGATTGAAATCGCAGCCGCGGCAATTTCAATAGCGAAAACTAAAAGGCGTAGGGCGGCGGTTTATATATCATTGGAAAGCGGAGAAAGAGAGCTTTAAAATATGCATCTTTCCATAGTTTCTGCACTGCTCGGAGTCCCTTTAAGGTTCTCCTTGACCACCTGTCCCACAGGTAGTTCATGGTAGTAGTGTAGTGCCACAGGTTGGTGTTAATGATATGTTGATGATTTCAGGCTCCTCCTGGTAGATACAGCTGAAGATGTCTTACAAATCGTTTTTTTTGTTTTTTTTGTTTGTTTTTTCAATGCAGATTGAAATACCAGGGACTGTGTCCTCCAATCCAGAGGTCAGAGGAGGATTTTGACCCTGGTGCAAAATTCCACATTCCAGCCAATGTTCCATACATCAGGTAACACTCTGGCATTGCCAGTCAACTACATTTTGTACAATCTATTGACTTTCTAATCACAAATCAGGTGAAACCGGTTTAGTCCCCCAGACGGACAATTCAAGTTATTTCAACATCTATATCTGCATATATGAAGCTTGTTTTTCTAAACAACCATTAGTAGTAAGTTGTATAAGAAAGCGATCAGAAAAAATAAACCTTCAGATGTAGACCTTTAAAGGGAAGGTTCAGGGACACCTTGCAAAAAATAAAAATCGATATCCACTTACCTGGGGCTTCCTCCAGCCCGTGGCAGGCAGGAGGTGCCCTCGCCGCCGCTCCAGAGGCTTCCGGTCGTCTTCGGTGGCCGACCCGACCTGGCCAGGCCGGCTGCCAGGTCGGGCTCTTCTGCGCTCCAAGGACGGGCTCTTCTGCGTCCCACGCAGGCGCGCTGACGTCATCGGACGTCCGCCGGGCTGTACTGCGCAGGCGCAGAACTACTGCGCCTGCGCAGTACAGCCCGGCGGACGTCCAATGACGTCAGTGCGCCGGCGTGGGACGCAGAAGTGCCGGGCCTTGGAGCGCAGAAGAGCCCGACCTGGCAGCCAACCTGGCCAGGTCGGGTCGGCCACCGAAGACGACCGGAAGCCTCTGGAGCGGCGGCAATTTCTGCCTATCTCCGTGGGAAGGAGCGGATACTGCGCCTGCGCTGGAGCCAAAAGGTAAATATTTACATCACCGCCACCGTGGGACCGATGAGGACGGGGGAAGCCTCAATAGGATCTGGAGGCTTCCCCCACCCGAGGTGAGTACCCCCTAGGGGAGTTTTTTCGTTACAGATTTTCTTTAACTCTTCTGTCTTTAAGTTAACTTTTCAATCTTTAAAATAACTCCAGAATTCTAACGTTAGACAGGCTGTTAATTAACTGTGTGTGAAAATAACTACAGAGGAGGTAACATAAGGAATGAAGAGATAAGATGAGTCTCACTGTGTGGAGGTACGTTTTCTCTTGCCTTATCTCCAGCATGATCTTAGTGAATTGAGGTCATTGTTATTCGGAGTTGCTCTTTTGAGACATGTAATTCCGTAGCCTTGAACTGCCTATAAAGGTAGCCATACACTGGCCGATTTGCCATCAGATTTGACCAACAGATAGATCCCTCTCTGATCGAATCTGATCAGAGAGGGATCGTATGGCTGCCTTTACTGCAAACAGATTGTGAATCGATTTCAGCCTGAAACCGATCACAATCTGCTGAGCTGCCGCTGTTGCCCCCCGGGCCCCCGCATACATTACCTGAAACCTGGTCCCGGGCATCTTCTCCGCATCGGCTCCCGGCTGGCATCTTCTCTGCATTAGCTTCCGCATCTGGCATAACTTTCTGTCACTCCAGTGACAGCGGAAGTTCAAATAGAGCGCCCTCTATTTGTACTTCCGCTGTCACTGCAGTGACACAGGAAGTTTTGCTGGATGCCGGGATGCGGAAGCTGATGCGGAGAAGATGCCAGCCGGGAGGTGGTGCGGAGAAGATGCCCGGGGACCAGGCTTCAGGTAATGTATACCTGCATCGGTCGTACGCAGCTAGCGATGCGCTCCTTACCCGCGGCGATCGCCGGTAATTTTCCGCACGGTGCGATCAACGGAACCGATCTATTTTGGGCCGAAATAGATAGAAAATTAGCGTGTTGCGTGAATGATTTGACAGCAGATTCGAGCCCAGTGATTGAATCTGCTGTCGATCGGCGGGAAATCGGGCCAGTGTATGGCCAGCTTAAAAGTCTGAAATAGTCACTGCAAGAACAGGTGACTCTGTCAAGATTAAATGTTTAAAGAATGCTTTAGGACTTGCTTAAAAATGTATGCATGCTATTAAAATCTGCAAGGAGATCTGTGCATAGAACACTGTATCTCACATTCCCACTTAATACTTTGAAAGGCAGCGTATTCTCTAAATGCGCCGCTGCATAGACAATTTGTGCTACATTTAACTTTTAGCTACCCAATTTTTAGTTATTTAAATGGGGTCTGTGCTATAATGCCTAGCAACATGGTAACCATACACTGGTGTGCATTTGCAATTAAAGCGCACAGTTGTCTGTATTTTCTAGTATGAGCCTTAGGCCACATACACACATCAGACCATAGTCTTTGGAAAATGAAAGATCACAGACCAATCTTACCACCCTTCATGTAGTATAAGAGCCATACTCCACACAGTCTTTTCTATGGAGCTGAACTCCCCATCAGACAGAAATCTTTGCAAGATGCTGCACACACAGATGCTGTACAGACACAAAAGATCAGTATCTGCAACAGATCTGTTCCTGCCAAAAATCCATTCCTGCAAATTGCAATGATAGTCTATGAGATCTGCAGATCATCATACACACATGATTTAACTGACATTCATCTGCAGATCAGATCCACCAGGATGGATTTTCAGATCTGCAGATGAATGTCCGTTAAATCATGTGTGTATGATGATCTGCAGATCTCATAGACTATCATTGCAATTTGCAGGAATGGATTTTTGGCAGGAACAGATCTTTTGCAGATACTGATCTTTTGTCTGTACAGCATCTGTGTGTGCAGCATCTTGCCAAGATTTTTGCCTGATGTGGAGTTCAGCTCCATAGAAAAGACTGTAGAGTATGGCTCTTATACTACAGGAAGGGTGGTAAGATTGGTCTGTGATCTTTCATTTTCCAAAGACTATGGTCTGATGTCTGTATGTGGCCTTAGAGAGAAACTTCAGCCTAAACAAACATACTGCCATTAAGTTACATTAGTTATGTTAATTAAAATAGATAATATAATCTCTTACCCACCCAGTTTTAAAAGAACAGGCAAATGTTTGTGATTTCATGGGGCAGCCATCTTTTTTTGGTTAAAAAGAGGCGACAAGGGAGCATCAGACACAGTTCCAACTGTCCTGTGTCCTGATCACCCCTCCCAGCTGCTAAACGAGAACATCAGAAATCCTATTCATGCTTTGCACAGCATCAGGGGAAAAATGCCCGGGCAGATTTCTTTGATGGGCGGACCTTATCTTCTGTGCAGCTAAAATGAGGCTTGGGTAAGCAAAATTCTGATGCTGTGAAATGGTTAACCTCACTGGCGGTAATCCCAAGCTAAGTTCGGGCTAGCCCCTGGATGCTTATTGGAAGTGAATGGAGACAGCAGGGAGCTTTTACATACCTCCAGGGCAATCCAGAGGTTCGGTAGCATTCTATTTCCTGTCCTCGGAGGCTCTGAGTTACTCTGGTGAGATCAGTCATTGATCTCACCAGTGTGATACAGTGCCCTCTGGTGGATGGAGGTAAAATTGCAGCGCTGGAGCCCAGGGAGGTGAGTGCGTTCTGGGGCTGCTGCTGGCATCCTGGCAGCATGGTTGCTTCCTGATTTTAGGGTCTGAAATGTTCAGACAAGACTCTAAAATCTGGAAATAATCATACCGCCAAGGAGGTTAAAGAAACACCAAGCCTTTTCAGTGCTGCTGAGTAGATTTTTAGTCTGCAGGTTCACTTTAAAGAGGAGCTGTTAGGTATAAGGTCTCAGAGAAAATAAACACATATATCAGTAGCTAAATATTGGCTGTACTTACATTACATATGCATTTCACTGTCCACGTTTGGATTTCACAGAACTTGTATATAGTATATGCAGAGATAGATGCTCCTGACAGCTCATGGCAGGCTCCATGTTTTTCTGTCAAATGTCGTCATGTCCTGCCTGCTTCCTGATCACAGATAAGCTCGTACTGAATAACACAGTGTGCAGTGAATATTAATGAGCCATGTGGCTAGGAACAATAGCTGACTCCTGCAGTGTACTCTGCCCGGAGATTTATCAGTGCTACGTGCTGGACTGATTACAAGCTGCTGTAACGTCTCATTAGCAGCCGAGGGGAGGGCCCCAGAATGCTTTGCAGTATAGTATGCGGCTTGCGTCCTCTTGGGTCTAATTAGCTTTTCTGATAAGCACACATCAAAGGTAAGAGAGATTTTTATCTTCACTAATGCTTTTCTGGCTTCCTTCTAAATTGTTTAACACAGGAGAATAGAGGTTTAAATTAGCTTCTGCAGCCTGACAGTTACTCTTTAAGTACCACAAATCTTTCTTTTTAATGCTTTTACATCTTTGACAAAGACTAGTAAGTTAAGCATAAGGCCCCGTTCAGTGGTGCGTTGTAACGCGGCGCACTGCAGTGGATGGTTTTCGGCACAATGGGTTGCGCGGTGCGTTACCACTAATCGCACATATTGACAGTAAAGGTGAAGAATACTTTTCATTGACTGGTTCACTGTATGTGACGCAACATGGCCGTAACATGTGGCACAACCTTTTTGTATCATTGGTTTCAGGTCCTGTTTCACTGTGAACTTGGCCTAAGACTTGTGGTACTTTCAATAAACTCTGAGAAATGAGAATCGATGCTCGCATTCCAGAGTTAATGCTGCGTATGCAGGCCTGGATTTACATTGTAAGTGCCTATAGGCACAGATGTCCTGGCCCCCTAGACTTTACCCTACATGAATCTACAACCCCCCTCCACTGAAGAACACCACAAGTGTGCTGGCTAACCTGGCTGTCACTTCTGGCTTACCCATCATAGGTAGCTACCAGGTGTACCTTAATATTGAGGGTACCTCTGGTTACCTAATGCGAAGTAGCTAGAGGTGCCCCCGACTGATGGAAGATCTCATCAGGGATATGCCAGAAGCAAGGAGAATAACCTCATTTACAATCAACTTGAGACTCGGCATAAGGAGGAGGGAGGCACTAGGGGAGGGAATTGAGCCGCCTTTCCATCATCAGGCACCTGTAGGCACATGCCTATAGTGCCTTATGGTAAATCCAGCCCTGTACATCTGGTAAAAAGTAAAGACTCCATGTTACACGTTCATGCTTTCTTTTGAACATTTTTTTTTTAAAGTTTTAGCTTTATCTAGCCATGTCAATATAGAATTGTTTGCAATGGCTGTATATTGGTTCTTCTCACTAACATGGGCATGTCTCCTCCTTTTTAAGGTATTTTATCAGCTTTGTCATCCAGTTCCAGTTCCATGAGGCTTTATGCAAAGCAGCTAACCAGACTGGACCTCTCCATACCTGTGACATTTATAAATCCAATGCGGCAGGAAAATTGCTTGGGTAAGAAATGCAGTGGCTGGGTGGCTTTTATCTGTCTGTAGACTGTGGGGAAAAAAATGCAGATTCATTCTTATACAATTTTTCTTAAAGTCTCTGTATCCTTTGTCTCATGGGTTGAATGGAAATCTGAAAAAAAAATAGACCGGTCAGTAGACTTCTCCTTTGAAAGACTGGCTTAGATCTCACCCGGCTCCCTCTCAGGGGTGCCACCTGGACCATGTGGACACGGGTTGCCACATGGCCAGGCCCTTTGGGTAACCACTGGGCAAGTCAGGGTCCTCCAATCCTTCGGGTGTCTGAGGACTCCAGGATCCTCCAACCCCTCGGGTGTTGGAGGATGCCACCCCCTGAGCCGATGGCAAAGGGGGAAGGTTCCCTTCGGGGAACACCGGAAGGACCCTGCTGTTTTGTGGGGCCTGGGGCTACTCATGCACGTTTTGTGGGGGTGCTTTAGGGCACTCACGCTTTTTCCGTGCATGGGGTTAATAGCCTTGCTTACCCGGGACTCCTGTTGCATGCAACAGGAGCCAAGAAAGCTTAAAAAAAAATCAGTAAGATGGCTCCACACAATTCACAGAAGGTTTTTAATCAGTTGAAAACCTGTGTGCACATTGTGAATAGCAGGGGTCGCTTCATTCAGAATTCTGTAAAACATTTCTTTATGCCAGAGAGAAGTGGGAGCCACCTCTAGTTTCATTCGGTCTCTCGCCCGCTCCATCATGCGCTGTTCTGTGGACCCTCCTCTCCCCTCCATAAAAACAGAAAACCTCGCTAATCTGGCTAGCGTCAGGTCTGTACAGAACTCTGCTCAAATTGTCGCTCGAATCCTGATTCCGTGATTGGTGCACAACATGTGTACCCTCTGAAATGCAAAATCCTATTCTACTCCACCACCTTCAGTAATATTGAATTAAGCCATTAAACCAAAGAGTCCATGCACTGAGGTTTATTGAAGCCCACACAATCATTGCTTGCAATAGGTATCGCTTTATTATTCCGTAATCTTCACTTTAGACACAACGTAGAACAGGTTTCATATGCAGATCTGCCAAATGACAGCAAGCCAATGAAACCTGTGTTTGTTTTTGAATAATCTTCACTTTAGACAATATAGAAACATTTGGATTTCATCTGCCTGTTGTCATTTAGAGACTCTGCAAATAAAAACCTGAATGTTCTAAATTGTCTAAAGTGAAGATTATGCAAGAATAATTTGATACCTATTGCAAATAATTATTCTGTGGGCACCAATAAACGCCAATGCATGGACTCTTTGGCTTAATTCAACACGTGTACCCTGCTTTAGATGGAGGAATTGTAATGGCTTCAATTTATGAGGCAACACATTTTTGAACTTTAAACAAAAAGCCTCTGCTTATTACTGCCTTTCCTGTGTGCATGACCTCATTATCATGCACAAGTGAGCCTATGAGATGTACAGAGTGTACAGTTGCCTTTCAGTATTTTGCCAGACAGCCCAGCCCTTCGGTTTTCTGGTGTGTTACACAAGTCCTGGAAAATCCTTTGATCTTTTGTCAGCTGAATGAATAAGTCGGCTGTGATTTGCTGCAATCAATTCCTGTTTTAGCCTACACAGGAGATGGATTTTTAAGGCTGTTGTTTGCTAGTCATGATCTAGCACTGCTCCTATCACTTGATTGTATGTTCTCCCCATGTCTGTGTGAGCTTCCTCCAGGCATGGTTACCTCCCAAAATCTTAAAAACATACAGCTAATTTAATTGGCTTCCCCAAGACAGGCCCTAGACTACTATGGATACTACAATAGGGAGTAGATTGTGAACCCTTCTGAGGGGCACTTAGTGACAGGACTATGAGGAAGACAGCAGCACTTTATAAATGCTAAATAATTAGTCAATGCACAACAGCAATTCTACAATCTGTCACCCTGAATTTTAAACCTTTGACATTTGAGGCTATAAGCAGATAATTGATAATGCTGCTTCTACAGAGACTGTGCCCAATTATTAGTCCTTTAATCCACACCTATGCCAGTTATTAATCCAGTAACTGCATAGACAAACTATAATAAAAATGAATTCTCCAAGTTAACATGGAGGTCTTGTAATTCTGCCTCACCTGGAAATCTACCAGTGTATACAGATCCATTTTTTTTTACCAATATCCTCTTCATTTACAGAGATGCCATGAGAATAGGTAACAGCAAACCTTGGCCTGATGTGATGGAAGCAATTACTGGGCAGAGAAACATGTCCGCTCATGCCCTCATGAAATATTTTGAACCTCTGACCAAATGGCTGGAAGCTGAAAATAACAAGAATAAAGAAACTCTTGGCTGGCCAGAATACAACTGGAGCCCAGGTAGGTAGCGGTTTTGCCTATTGGTACTGTGTAGAGATGGATATATATTCTATGTATATTCCCTGGAAGGTAGATTTCCAGGAATCAAAAAGCATAAAACATGTGACTGCATGGAGGGCATTCTACTACCCACAGTCACCATGTACACAATAACTATTTTATCTCACCAGTGGCGTAGCTAAGGAGCTGTGGGCCCGATGCTAGTTTTACAATGCTCCCCCCTCCCCCCCAAAAAAACTCTATACAGAACAATTGATACGTCACACCAAAACCTGACAATGGCAACTACAGTGTTAGTGGTGCAAGAAGGGGATGGGGAGCAGTTTAATGATTATCATTCAAAGCACATAGAAGTGATTATGAGCACAGGACCAATAGAGAGCTAATACTGCAGTTTAGGAAGGGCCCCGATGCGGTCGCAACCTCTGCACCCCCTATTGCTACCCCCTGTATCTCACCATTTTCTATTGCTTTTTATGGTTACACAATGGTATTTGATTTCATCTATAGGCAACAAAAATGGTAAATTCTATTTCAGTACTCTGTGTCAGCAGAACTTAGACTCATCAGTAATATTAAATTGTCAACAAATAAGGTTTTCCTTGTTTTCTTAAAAGGAACCCAAGGTGTGAGACTTTTGGAAGCTGCCATATTTATTACCTTTTAACTAGTAGCTGACTGCAACACGCCGATGGGCATTGGCTGAAGCCTATGACAGCCAATTGCTGTCTTAGGCTAGTTGACAGGGGAAGAGAGGGTTACAAGAATAAAAGGAAAATACATTTATTTAAAAAAAATACAATAAATATTTTGTAAAAGAAAAAAAAAACATCCTGGGAGCGATCACAGCCCACCAACAGAAATATCTGTTGGTGGGCAGAAATATCTGTTGGTGGGCAGAAAGGGGGGATTAGTTGTGTGCTGAGTTAAGGCCCTGCAGTGCGGCCTTAAAGCTGCAGTGGCCTATTTTGTAAAAAATAAAAAAATTAAAAAAAAATGGCCTGCTCACTAGGGGGTTCAAGCCTGTGGTCCTTAAGTGGTTAAACAATACCAGTTGCCTGGCTGTCCTGCTGATCTTTCTGGTTAGCAGGGTCTAAATTAAACACCTGAAACAAGCATGCAGGTAATCTTGTCAGATTTGTCATAGACCTCTGATCTGCTTGCTTGTTTACGGTCTATGGCCTGAAGTAATAGAGGCAGAGGATCAGCAGGACAGCCAGGCAATGTGCATTTTTTAAAAGGAAGTAAACATGTCAGCCTCTATATATCTCTCTCCCCTCGGGATCCCTTTAAATATTTTCACATTTTATTTAATTCCTTAGAAGAAATGTTTTAAGAAAAACCCTGGGCACAGGATAAAGATATGAATGCCACAACAACTGACTGTGTTATACAAAATAAGTGAAAGATTGAAAAAAAAAAAAATGTAATGCATTTACCCTCATTGATTATTTGCAATTTTTCGGCTCTGCGTTAATCATATGAAAGTTTGTGGCTGCAGCGGTGAGAGTGATATTAGATCAGAGCTCTACTTATTGATTGATTACCACGTTGCGATACTCACTCTCTATCAGGTAGATATTGGCTGTTTATAGTCAGGTGGGTCGAATTGATGATTTCCGACAAGTCCGATCTGCTTTACGCAGGTTTTTCTGATTGCTTTTGTATAGAAGTGGTTGGAAAATCAATTAACCACTTCTCTACCACAGGGTTTTTCACCTAAAAACCACAGCAATTTTCACATTTAAGGGAGGCAAGGGTTAATGGGCTTAATGGGGGTATAATTTATTTTAAAAAAAAAACCTCACTGATGCTGATCACTCACTAAGGGCCTGTTCATACTTGCTGCGTTTGTAGAACACGTATAAATTCAAAGAAACGCAAGTTGAAAAACGCATGCGTTTTTCTTGCGTTTGAATGCGTTTTCTATTGCGTTTTGCACAAACATGTGACCCAGGGGAAAAAAAAAATTATGGGAGCCGCAGAGGAAAACGGACGCTAAAAACGCAATAGTACGCGTTTTTGATACGCGTCCATAGACTTTCATTGCGTCCGTTTCTATGCGGGACGGACAGAACTGCGTGCAGCAATGCGGATGAGAAACGTATGCGTCTCATACGCATACATGTGAACTAGCCCATTCAAAAGCATTAGGAGCCGTTTCTATGCGTTTTTGGTACCCGTACGTGTTCCCTGAAAACGTCTAGAAACGCGCATAGTCTGAACAGGCCCTAATGCTGTGTGTTATCTGAGATCCTCTCAGGAGTGATCTCAGTAACTGTAACAGCATAGTGACTGATACAATGTTTACACACATTCTGCATGAATGAGCACTGTCATTGGCTTTGTGAACACATGTTCACATCAGCCAATCACGGACCAGCGGGTGCCCGACGCGGACGCGCACAGCAGGAAAATAAACAGGAGTTGCCTATCTACGCCCCTGTGACTCAGGTGAATTTTACAGGGGCGTAGATAAGCGTGGCAGAGGTTAAGTGGTTAAAGAAACAATCAGAAATCAGATCTGACATGTAGGAAATGATTGTTTCTACCCATCTGAAATTGCATGGTGTGTAGCAGACCTTAATCGAGTGTCAGCCTGCCACTACCACTAGACAGTTTGTAGGGAATTGCACCTTCCTTCTGCAGTGACTGGAGTTGGACTTGAAAGGTATCATTCATTGAATAGCGTATCATCTGTTATTTTATAATTTCCTCATTCTAGTGGTAAATGAAGTGCCAAAGGAGGAGACACCAGCACCAAAAAATGACGTTGACTTTTTAGGACTGAAGCTGAGCGGCAGCCAAGCATCAGCAGGAGCTTGGGTCCTCTTGGTTCTTGGAATAGTACTGGTCATCACCACCATTGTTTTGGGTGTCTATTTCTCAAAGGTGAAACGCAGGGCAAAGAGATCGTCCTCTGAAGTGGAGTTAAAATAAGGGAGGTCCCTCTTTTTAATAGAAGGCCAACTTCCAGCATTCCAAGACTTGGGGACACTTGGTGAGCCAGTAACATCATTTAAACTCGTGACTATGCAAAGAACTTCATCCTTGGAAGATCAGTCTGATAGCTCCGTTAAAGCCAAATTATAAAAGATGAACTTTTACACTGGTGCTTAGGGATGTGAACTTTGTGGCAAATGAGAAGATTTAAATTCTATTGGGATAATTTGTGTCATATCATTTCTCCAGCAATCGGAGCAATAAATATTGTCAGTGGAAATTTTAAAGCTTTGTTGGTCTCCTTACTTTTTTTCCTGCTTCCTATAAGTGTTCTACACAACTCTTTTTGTGTATTAAAATAGCTACATGGTTTGGTTTGGAAAAAAATCAATCTACTTAAAGTGTACCTGAGACGAGAATAAAGACAAATGTGGTACTTACCTGGGGCTTCCTCCAGCCCTATAAACACCACTGGAGTCATTCGCCATCCTCTCGAGAGCCTCCATTCTCAGTGGTAATTTGGCTCAGCTGCGCCAGTCGGGTTCTTCTGCGGATGCATGGTGGGGCCACGCATGCACAGGAGAGACCAACTAGCGTGACTGAGTCAGATTACCGGGACCGATATCAGGAGGACAGGGAAGCACTCAACTGTGCTTATGGGGCTGGGGGAAGCCCTGGGTAAGTATCAAATCTTTCTTTAGTCTCGTCTCGGGTAACCTCCCTGGCGGTAAGCCCGACCTACGCTCTGGCTAGCTGCGGGAGAGGATCACATGGCCCCGGAGGATTTTTTTTTTAATAAAATGTGATTTATAGGCTTAAGCTAGCACTTGGCTAGCTAACCAGCTAACCATGCCCCTCAAAATTCCCTCTGCTTTCCCCCGATCCCCCCGATCGCCACCGTTATACGTACCCCACGGGTCAGGATCCCGCGATGGAGCAGCCTTCCAATCAGCTCCAAGCTTCACTATGGGGAGGATCGGGACTGCGCATGATGTCGACGACGTCATGTCCGATCGTCGCCATAGCGACGAGTGAAGCTGAATGGTGAAGCTGCAGCTCTTGCGGGATAGTGGAGGGGTAAATATTGCTGGCGGCGATCAGGGGGAGCAGAGCGGTGCTGGGGGACCCGGGGGGGGGGGGGGGGTCATGGTTAGCTAGCGAAGTGCTAGCTTAAGCATTTAAATTGCATTTTATATTTTAAGAAATCCTCCCGGGGACGCAGCCTCTGAAACTGCGTACCGCCAGGGAGGTTAAAGAGGAACTTTAATCCATGATTGATCTCTACCCTAATCAGTAGCAGATCTCTCCTTTTCCCAGGTTTCCTGTATGTGAACCTCTTTGCATTGTTGGAATTAAAGGGGCGCTATGGTGAAAAATGTTAAAATTTAAAATATGTGCAAACCTAGACAAATGTGTTTTTTCCATAGTAAAATGAGCCATAAATTACTTTTGTCCTATGTTGCTGTCACTTACAGTAGGTAGCAGAAATCTGACTGAAGCGACAGGTTTCGGACTAGTCCATGTCTTCATAGGGGATTCTCAGCAAGGATTTTATTCTTTATAAAGATATTCCTTACAGTGAACCTCCGGACTAAAAATCGACTCAGCAGCACTGAAAAGGCCTAGTGTTTATTTAACAGTTTTACAGCATCAGAACTTTGTTTCTCTTATACAAGCCTCATTTTTAGATGCACAGAAGAAAACTGCCCGTGCTTTTTTTCCCCTGATGCTGTGCAAAGCATGATGGGATTTCTGATTTTGTTGTTCTCGTTCTGCTTTTTTGGTGCAAAAATTTTTTTTTATTTTTTTTTTACATCTTGAATTTGACATTTGAAGCCTAGCGCGTGCAGCTGGGAGGGGTAATCAGGACACAGGACAGTTGGAACTGTGTCTCCTGCTCCCTGTCACCTCCTTTCAACCAAAAAGGTGGCTGCCCCCATGACAAAGATGGTAGCCCCCATGAATCACAAACCTTTGCCTGTTCTTTTAAGAGTAAGCTTATATTATCTATTCTAATTAACATAACTAATGTAACTTGATGACAGTATGTTTGCTTAGGCTGAAGTTCCCCTTTAAAAAGGATTTAAACAGTGATGCTGGCCAGCTTCCCTGCCAGCTACACAGAGTGAATGGCAGTGGCTCAGTCCAACTGCCAAAACAAAGTGTTTTTAAAAAAAATAAATCCCTGAGAATCCCCCCCCCCCCCCCCCCCCATGAAGAGATGGACTAGTCCAAGGAGCTGGGGAAAAAGGGCGCAGGCAGCTAGTGGACAAAAAGGGCGCCGCCATTCACTCCCATAATAAATAACGTTTAATGGGCGCCGAGCAGGAAAAAAGGGCGCCTGAGCTAAATAGTTTACAAACGGCGCCCGGAGCTAAATAAAGTTTACAAACGGCGCCCGGAGATATTTAATGATTTATAACTGAGCTTGTGGTGATTTACGTTTATAAAATGCACCCGTGCCGAATAACGTTTATGAAAATACTAAACATATTTATCTTATTTAAATAATTAAAACATTAAAGTTTTATCCCTTACTGTTTGTAAAACATTATTATTCACAAAATAAAGCGATCAGTACGTAACGTAAATTGCAAAATATTTTTTGCATCCACAATTAGTAAAACATTATCCACATATTAAAGGGGGGTCTTAGGTTTAGGCACCACCAGGGGGGTCTTAGGTTTAGGCACCACCAGGGGGGTCTTAGGTTTAGGCACCACCAGGGGGGTCTTAGGTTTAGGCACCACCAGGGGGGTCTTAGGTTTAGGCACCACCAGGGGGGTCTTAGGTTTAGGCACCACCAGGGGGGTCTTAGGTTTAGGCACCACCAGGGGGGGTCTTAGGTTTAGGCACCACCAGGGGGGGTCTTAGGTTTAGGCACCAACAGGGGGGGTCTTAGGTTTAGGCACCAACAGGGGGGGTCTTAGGTTTAGGCACCAACAGGGGGGGTCTTAGGTTTAGGCACCACCAGGGGGGTCTTAGGTTTAGGCACCACCAGGGGGGTCTTAGGTTTAGGCACCTCCAGGGGGGTCTTAGGTTTAGGCACCAACAGGGGGGGTCTAGGGGTTAGGGGTAGGTACAGGGAGGGTTACTTAGGCACCAACAGGGGGGGTCTTAGGTTTAGGCATCAACAGGGGGGTCTTAGGTTTAGGCACCAACAGGGGGGTCCTAGGTTTAGGCACCAACAGGGGGGTCTAGGGGTTAGGGGTAGGTACAGGGAGGGTTACTTAGGCACCAACAGGGGGGTCTTAGGTTTAGGCACCAACAGGGGGGTCTTAGGTTTAGGCACCAACAGGGGGGTCTAGGGGTTAGGGATAGGTACACGGAGGGTTCTGTGTAAGAGTAGGCTTAGGTATAGTTTTAGTAAAATTTTAGTAATAATTACTAATGTGTTACAACACTTATTACGAACGTAATTATATTTATATCATCGTTATAAAGAATATTTTTAGATTTTATTATAAGAACAAACCATAAATGAAGGTTATTCACAATAATATACAATTATAACAATTAAACATATATTATTGTTTTTTTAATAAACGTAATTATAAGTTTAACTTTTGAAACAGGGAAGATTAACGTTTTCACAATTTCCGATTTCATAAACATTATTTAATGATTTATAATTTTGTTAAACATTATTTGTAAACGAAATATAGCACACTATTTTTATAAACCCTATTAATAATTAATTAATATTTAGTTTACACCCCATGCCCTTTTTGTCCGGGGCGCCCTTTTTGTACGTACGCCTAGTCCAAAACCTACATAAAAGAGAAACGGGCACTGCAGTCGCTAGTTTCCAGTTAACCAACTAACTGCTGGTAGCTGCAGCAGTGATTGGGTAATTTGATGCAGGAATAGCGTGCTCAAATCCAACCGCTACCACTTCACCCCACTGACTGCAGGATTGGGTAGGAATCTTTGCTAAAGCTGGAATTATTAACCTTTGTTATACAGCCAGTCTTAAAGAGGAACTGTAACATAAAAATATCCCCTGGGGGGTACTCACCTGGGGTGGGGGAAGCCTCCGGATCCTAATGAGGCTTCCCACGCCGTCCTCCATCCGTCAGGGGTCTCGCTGCAGCCCTCCGTGGAGTCCGGGCAGCGGTGACGTCATTATTTACCTTCCTGGCTCCTGCGCAGGCGCTCTGACGGCTGTCGGCTCCGAACTACACGGAAATACCCGATCGCCGTCGGGTCCTCTCTACTGCGCAGGCGCAAGTTTCCTGCGCCTGCGCAGTAGAGCGGACCCGAATGAGATCGGGTATTTCCGTGTAGTTCGGAATGGAAAGCCGCCACAGCGCCCCCGCTGGAGCCAGCAAAGGTAAATATTGAAATGACAGTCGGCACAGTCGCCGGCTGTTCGGAGGGCTGCGGAGAGACCCCCGTGGGACAGAGGACGGCGTGGGAAGCCTCATTAGGATCCGGAGGCTTCCCCCACCCGAGGTGAGTACCCCCCAGGGGATGTTTTGAATGTTACAGAGTCTCTTTAATAAAGCTGTGATTTTAAACAAGGAGCTGCAAGTGCCAATCTGACTTTTCCAAAACCTGTCGCTTTAGTCAGATTTCTACTACCTACTGTAAGTGACCGCAACATAGGAGAAAAGTAAATTTATGGCTCATTTTACTCTGGAAAAAACATACTTCTTATTTGTCTGTTTGCACATCTTCCAGGTCAGCACAGTGTTAAAGGGACCATGAGCAGTACCCTACAATCAAAAATTTCACTTACCTGTGGCTTTCCCCCAGCCCACTGCAGGCCGTGATGGGTCCCCCAGTGTCCTCCTGGCTTCTCAGTGTCCCGCCGGTGGCTCCCATTACTGGCGACACCCGGGGCCAGGTGTTGGGCCGACTCTTCCTGGATCTTGACGCTCGGCGGCATTACTCCGGCTGCAACGCATCATCACGGCAGCCAGCAAGGCAGTCCTGGGCATGCTCTAAAGCGGCAATGAGAGCTGCCGGCGGGACACTGTGGAGCCTGGCGGATGCCAGGGGACCTCGCGGGCTGGAGGAAGCCCCAGGTAAGTGAAATTTTTGATTGTATTGTACTGCTCAGGGTCCCTTTAAACTGTAATATCACCCACTTGAGCCATAGGGAAACATGGACATTACCTTGCACGTACAGTTGTAACGGACAGCTGCTGATATATAACTGACAGCAACTGATATATTTCAGTTCTGACAAAATATTGTCAGAACTGGAAGGGATCACTGTTAGGGCCCGTTTCCACTAGGGCGAATTCGCATGCGTGGCCTGCATGCGAATTCGCATAGGCAATGAAAGTGGATGGGACTGTTTCCACTTGTCATTGTTTTCGTGCGTTTTTCTGTGCAGGATTTTTCTGCACGGTAGGGCCTGCAGAATTCGCCTGCGTGAGGAATGCAGGCGAATCGCAGCCCATGTATTTAATAGGGAAAACACACGTGCGTTTTTTGCATGAAAAGTAATACAAATTGAGTCAGGCAGTGACATGGTTAAATTCGCATAGACCCTGCCTATGCGAAATCGCATGCGAATTCGCGGCAAAAACGCACACAGAATCGCATCCGCATGCGATTTCGTCAGCGGTGGAATCCCAGGGATTCGCACCGCACTAGTGGAAACGAGCCCTAAGAAGAAAATGGTGAGCATCTGAGAGGAACTGACGGTGAGGTTAGTATGTAATATTCATTTGCAGATACATCATGTTTATTTTAAATAATTTTATTTACTTCAGGTTCCCTTTAAGGGACCAACAAATGTAAATGTAATAAAGATTTATGTAAGCCACGAGAAGAACCCAAATATTTATAGATGTCTAAATTATACTTAAATGGAAATTAAATATTTCTGAAAAAGATGCTCTTTCTATTTCAATGTGGAGTCATGACTTTTCAATTCGACCTACAGGGGAATTGCACTTGTAATTATAAGAAAGTATTCCGTAGAAATACCCCTCCTCCCAATTATTGGGACATAAATATTAAATTGGGCATCTAAGGGAGTTTAGGGGTCAATCAATAGTATCACAATAGTCAGTCACATGTCATAGGTGGATATTAAAACCACAATTTTTTTTTATAAAACGTTAAAAAAATAGAATAGGAACATATTACAAACCTATTAAAGGGAACCTAAACTGAGAGGGGTTTCCTTTCAGGGCCCGTTTCTACTTGTGCGGTGGGAATCGCCGTGGGAAAAATTCGCAAGGCGGATGCAAATTTTGCATGCTGTTGTATGCGAATTTGCATACAATTTTGCATGGATGACTATGCGAATTTAACCATTGCAGTGCCTGTGCTTTTCCATTGTTTCTATGCGAAATCTTATGCGAAATTGCATGAAAATTCACATACCAAAGCTGCATGCGAATTTCCTATTAAATACATTGTATGCGTTTCGCATAGCAGTATGCGGTATGCGAATTCTAATGGCTCTGCTGTGCAGATTTTTTTTCTGCACAGAAAAACGCTCAAATCCTGACAGGTGGAAACAGTCCCATCCACTTGTATTGCCCATGCAAATTCGTATGCGGGATGCCCATGCAAATTCGCGATAGTGGAAACAGGCCCTTAAACAATATATAGTAGCAAATATATCGGCGCCAAGAGACAATGGAACCGCCACTGAGAAGAACAATGTCCAAAAGTTCAGAAGTCAGGCATACATCAAAGGTCAGCGCAGGTTTAGAAAGTCCTATGTAGGGAATGGTAAATTCTTCACCACAATATATCAAATGCTCAGAGGTAGATATCCGCCAAACATCAAAACTAGAAAAGGCTTACCAGCTCCCAACAACCCACATTATAAGGTTGTAAAATGGCTCAGGTCACAGATAACGTCCAGGGAACATCAAACGTCATGAAGATCCAGTGGACATCCGTATGGAGGTAAAGTTTTAGGAATTTATATAGGAAAACAAAAACGGCAATATCTAAGCATAACCCGTTTATTTAGATAAAATTTCTTTAAAAGGCAGTAGATATAAAAACGATAACTCACATACGGGGCCCATAAACCGGGAACCCCGGAAGATTAGCGCGCACCTAATGGTCAATCGTAGATCAATAGACAATGGTGCCGCCTGATACCTTCCCAACCGGTCTTGCCTCGCAAGACTGCGAAACCGGTCGGGAAGGTAACAGGCGGCACCATTGTCTATTGATCTACGATTGACCATTACATGCGGGCTAATCTTTCGGGGTTCGCTGTTTATGGGCCCCGTATGTGAGTTATCGTTTTTATTTCTACTGCCTTTTAAAGAAATTTTATCTAAATAAACGGGTTACGCTTAGATATTGCCGTTTTTGTTTTCCTATATAAATTCCTGAAACTTTACCTCCATACGGATGTCCACTGGATCTTCACGACGTCTGATGTTTCCTGGACGTTATCTGTGACCTGAGCCATTTTACAACCTTATAATGTGGGTTGTTGGGAGCTGGTAAGCCTTTTCTAGTTTTGATGTTTGGCGGATATCTACCTCTGAGCATTTGATATATTGTGATGTGGGCCCTTAAACAATACCAGTGCTGCTGATCTCTGACTGAAGTGGTGACTGAATCACACACCTGAAACAAGCATGCAGCTAATCCAGTCTGAATTAAAGTGAACCTCCAGACTAAAAGAAACATCAGGCCTTTTCAGTGCTACTGAGTCGATTTTAACAGTTTTACAGCATCAGAACTTTGTTTCTCTTATACAAGCCTCATTTTTAGATGCACAGAAAACTGCCCGGGCATTTTTCCCCTGATGCTGTGCAAAGCATGATGGGATTTCTGATGTTGTTGCTCTCGTTGTGCTGTTTTGGTGCAAAAAATTTTTTCTTACATTTTGAATTTGACATTTGAAGCCTAGCGTGTGCAGCTGGGAGGGGTAATCAGGACACAGGACAGTTGGAACTGTGTCTCCTGCTACTTGTCACCTCCTTTAAACCAAAAAGATGGCTGCCCCCATGACAAAGATGGCAGCCCCCATGAATCACAAACATTTGCCTGTTCTTTTAAAACTGGGCGAGTTAGAGATTATATTACCAATCTATTCTAACTAACATAACTAATGTAACTTAATGACAGTATGTTTGTTTAGGCTGAAGTTCCCCTTTAAGTCAGAGCACCTGACCTGCATGCTTGTTTGGGGGCTGTGGCTAAACATATTGGAGACACAGGATCAGCAGGAGAGTCGGGCAACTGGTATTATTTTAAAAGGAAAAATCCATATTCTTCTCAGTTTAGGTACCCTTTAAAAAGGAACTGCCACATTTGGTTTCTAATATAATGGATGTCATCAAGTAGTACATAACTTTTCGCAGACCACATCAAGTAAGAATGATCAATCTATATGGTGTGAGAGTAGTCCATGCCTTTGTTTTACCATTCAAGCTTATATTTAATACTAGTAGACCCAGGCCCCTTTTAAAATGGGCTCTAGGTCTATCTTTTAAAAGTGCGCACGCACACGTGCGCGCACCCATCTGCCCGTGCTCACACTGGCCCGGCTCACTGGCCACGTCCTGTCTCAATGGCTGTCTGGGTCCGCACATGCGCAGTAGCAAAAAGCACGGACCCAGCTACACAGAGACAGGGACATGGGGTTTTATTATAGAGGATACTTTTGATAAAATAGGTAACAGCATGGTCGTGCATGTAGCTCAACTGGTTTTGTGAAAGTAAGACTTCACTTCCTCAGGAGGCTTTTGGCTCTTGAGTACAGTATATAATACCCATTGGGGTTGGGGCTTTATACATTTTGGTGGTGCCAACTCCTGAGCTATAATTACATTGAAAGCTATTGCTTCAGAATCTGGGCTGTAATGTTTTGGAAGTAGATGGCTCTTACCCTCTAACATGAAACCATACTGAGAAGAAGCCACCAGTTCTAAGGCAATACTTCTCTGGATTGCTGCAGTGGAGGCCAATGTACACTCACCTAAAGGATTATTAGGAACACCTGTTCAATTTTTCATTTAATGCAGTTATCTAATCAACCAATCACATGGCAAATAGGAAAAATAGGCTACAATTTGCACGAGCTCACCAAAATTGGACAGTTGAAGCCTAGTCTGATGAGTCTTGATGGTCAGAATTTGGCATAAACAGAATGAGAACATGGATCCATCATGCCTTGTTACCACTGTGTAGGCTGGTGGTGGTGGTGTAATGGTGTGGGGGATGTTTTCTTGGCAGACTTTAGGCCCTTTATAGCCAATTAGGCATTGTTTAAATGCCACGGGCTACCTGAGCATTTTCTGACCATATCCATTCCTTCATGACCACCATGTACCTATCCTCTGATGGCTACTTCAAGCAGGATAATGCACCATGTCGCAAAGCTCAAATCATTTCAAATTGGTTTCATGAACACTGTACTAAAATGGCCCCCACAGTCAAAAGATCTCAACCCAATAGAGCATCTTTGGGATGTGATGGAACGGGAGTTTCGTGCCCTGGATGTGCATCACACAAATCTCAATCAACTGCAAGATGCAATTCTATCAATACGGGGCAACATTTCTTTTTTTTTTTGTTATACTGTTTTTATTGGTTTTTAACATCAGAATTTTCACAAAATTTCAAATAAATTTTAGTTTACAGTATTCAACATACAAGTAATGTGCAGAGATGGTCTGATATTGAGCAAGTTCTTATGAGATAAGGATCTTAGGGTATTATATGAAGTATTCAAAGTCACTTATTTTTAAGCATACAGAATAACATAAGAATATATTAGTTCTAATAGAGTCCAGTTTGGCAGTGCTCAAGTCGTAGATAACAAGTGATTAGAGTTTATTTTGACCTGAGTCATATTAACTACCAACAAAGCCAAGCAATATAACCCATTATACTTGTTATAGAAGTTGAATTGAAGCATTTAGTGGAGTGAAATTACAGGTTTGCTTCATCGGCATAAATTTAAACCAACCGAAGTAAAGAACTGTTTAAATCAACAACGATATGGAGATAGATAAGGTTAGGTTAGTTTGAAAGAAATAGAAAGAAAGGATAGTCGAGAGAAGAAGAAGAAGCAAGGTATAGAGTAGTATTCTTAGCTCCTATGGTATATGGTGTGTCAGTGGTTAGCCAATTTTTTGAAGGATGCAATTAGTTTAGATAGGTGGGTATGTAAAGGCCCAATGTTATATTGGGTAGTGAGAGAGATGTCTATGTGGTGTCACAGT
The DNA here is from genome assembly GCF_040937935.1 of Hyperolius riggenbachi. Classification (NCBI taxonomy): domain Eukaryota; kingdom Metazoa; phylum Chordata; class Amphibia; order Anura; family Hyperoliidae; genus Hyperolius; species Hyperolius riggenbachi. Next base: position 25,501,248 of record NC_090657.1, read on the forward strand.
ATCTTCTCAGGCCTACGTCAATGATAGAAATTAAGAATCTATAACTCATGGGGGCTGGTAGTCAGGTGAGGTGTAGGGCCATGAATCCCATATTTTATGGAAATTCTTTTCTTGGTCCCTTAGTGAAGCCGTAAGTTGTTCCATAGATCTGGTCCAGTTAACTTTAAGGATCACCTCGGAGATATCTGGTGGAGCTAGATTTTTCCATGCTGAGGATATGGCTAGTCTAGTGGCTGTTAGGATATGTGTAATTAGACGATTTACATGTCTATTTATGTCGGGCATTGGTTTACCTAATACCATATGTAGAGGGTCAAGAGGAACCGTGATACCAGTGACGGATGTAATGAGTTCTTGGACCTTGTTCCATAGGGGGGAGAGGAGGGGACATAGCCAAAAAATATGTTCCAATGTGCCCTTGTCATTACAGCCTCTCCAACATAAATCTGTTGTGTCTGGATAAATTTTTGATAAAACTTCTGGTGTAAGGTACCAGCGAAAGATAATTTTGTAGATGTTTTCTCTGATTTGTACACATAATGACGAATGTTTAGCATTTTCCCAAATTTCATACCAGTCATCCATGGATATGGTTTTGGAGAGGGAGGTTGACCATTTAGACATGTATGGGTGACTTGGAACCCAGGAGCCCGATTTAGTGAGGAGAAGTATATAGATTTGTGAGATTAGGCCTCTCTGAGATCCCGCATGTAAACACAGTCGCTCAAATGGAGAGATGGAGAGAGTGGTGTTGGGTTTACGCATAATTGAGTGTATAAAATGGGTGATTTGGTTATAGCCCATAATTATTTGTGGGGTGAAAGAAGTTTTTTCTTCCAATTGTGATCTGGTGAGAATTTTGCCTGTAAGAGGGTGAACCCAGTTGTTCAAATTGAAGTAGCCCAATTTATACCAAGTGGTCATGAAGGACTCAGAGAGGCCTGGTTTGAAGCTAGGGTTGCCCAATATCGGTAGGAGAGGGGAGGGAGAGGACCTCAACTTGGCCATATCGACTGTAGTACGCCATATCTGCATGGTGAATTTAATTGTTGGGAGTATATGTTGTTGGGGAAGCTTTGGTGGTGGTTGGGACCATATTAAGGATGCTAATGAGACTGGCAGAATACTAGTTGCTTCCAGGAGGCCCCATTTTGTATGGACTCTTAAACTAGACCACTCAGGCAGCTGTCTTAAATGTGTAGCGTAGTAATAGTAGCGTATATGTGGAAGCCCGAGACCTCCTTGTTCTCTGGGTGAGAGTAGTACATTTTTATGGACTCTTGGTCTTTTATGGTTCCAGATAAATTTAGAGAATTCAGATTGTAAGGTCTTAAGTTGAGAGGATGGAACTGAAATTGGGAGGGTTTCGGATATAGTAAACGGGGTAAAACATTCATCTTCAAAGCATAGATTCGGCCTAACCAGGAAATCTTGTAAGCTGTCCATTTGTGAAGGTCTTGAAGGATTCTCTGGATGAGGGATGGGAAGTTAAATTTGTATAGGGTATTGTAGTGGGGGGTGAGGTGGATTCCTAAGTATTTAATGGATTGATGTTGCCATTTATAGGGGTAGCTTGATTGTAGGGAGATAAGAAGGTCAGTAGGAATTTTTATGGGTAGGGCTTCGGTTTTGTCTTGGTTTAATTTAAATCCCGATAATGATTCGTATAGTTTTATAATGTCATGTAGGACTGGAAGGGATGTGAGTGGGTCCATTATAGTTAGTAGGATGTCGTCCGCGAATAGGGATATTTTGAATTCGTGTTTGCCCTGTGTGACTCCTTTTATGTTGATATTTTGCCTAATGGCTGCGGCTAGTGGTTCTATGCTGAGTGCAAAGAGGAGAGGGGAGAGGGGGCATCCTTGTCTTGTGCCATTGTGTATTTGGAACGGAGCGGTAGGGGCAAATGGAAGTTTGAGTGAAGCTGACGGAGTGGAATATAAGAAACTAATTAAGTTGATGAAAGGTCCTGTGAATCCTTGGTGGTCTAGGACTTTAAATAGAAATGGCCAGTGAAGTCGATCAAAGGCCTTCTCTGCATCCAAACTTAGGAGCAGGGAAGGCCTTTCGGATCTACCCATTAGAGATATTGGGTCAATGGCTCTGCGGGTATTATCTCCCGCTTGGCGGCCTACTATAAAGCCCACTTGGTCGTTGTTTATGAGTCTAACCAGTATAGGATTGAGGCGATTAGCTATTACTTTTGTAATAATTTTAAGGTCAGAGTTTAACAAAGATATAGGACGGTAGCTCTGGGGTAGTTGGGGGTCTTTGCCATCTTTAGGGATGACCGTAATCAGTGAGTTAAGGATAGAGTTAGGGGAGTATTCACCTTTCATGATTTTGTTGGCCAGGGTTACTAATAATGGAGTTAAAATTGATTGGAAGTGTTTGTAGTACGAGTATGGTAAGCCATCTGGTCCAGGAGATTTGGATGATGGTAGTTTTTTGAGGACCTCTAGTATTTCAATTGAGGTTATAGGGGCGTTTAGGGCGGATCGATCTTCTGTTAGCTTGGGGAGGCTAAGTTGTTCTAAGAAGGATGATACTTTATCTGAATATTGTGGGTTGTGGGAAAGATCTGGCAAGTTATATAGATGTTCATAAAACGAGGTGAAGATGTTAGCTATTTTTGTTGGATCATAGTGGACAGTCCCTTGGGTATCTTTGATCGAATAAATTGGCTGTTGAGTAGTTTGTGGGTTAAGCTTTCGGGCGAGTATAGTGTGTGGTTTGTTACCTCTCTCAAAGAACAACTGTCTACTCCATTTTAGGCTCTTTTCCAATTGAGATAATTGGATAGTGCGTATTTGTAATTTAAGTTGTTGAATGACTGAGAAATGTTCTTGTGTCGGTTGTTGTTTATAGGTAGAGATTGCTCTTGTGAGAGAGGTATTTAGTTCTGTTAGTTTTTTGGAGGTGTTGTGTTTCTTCCTAGAGCCTTGTGCTATGAAGAATCCCCTTATGTAAGCTTTGTGTGTTTCCCAGATTAGGCCGAATGATGTGATGGAGCCCATATTTGTTTCAAAAAATGAGCGCAACTCCTCTGAGCAATCCAGTGTCAGAGCCTTGTCCCTTAGGAGGGATTCATTTAGTCTCCAGTACATTGGTTTGTGTGGGTTGGAAAGCCAGTTTAGTTCTAACGTAACCGCTTGATGATCAGACCAGGCTGTGGGGAGTATAGTGGAATCAGTTAGAATGGGAAGGAGCGGTGCTTTAGCAAAGAAGTAGTCAATACGTGAGTGGGAGGCATGGGGTGGTGAGTAGAAGGTGTAGTCTGTTGCTGTTGGATTGGCAACTCTCCATAAGTCTATTAGTCCAAATTTTCGGAGCAATTTTCGGAATTTACGGGAATTGCGATCGTGGGAACTAAAGGAGGATATAGAGGGTGCTTTACTTCTGTCTCTCGTAGAGGAGAAGGCCAAGTTGAAGTCCCCTCCTAGGATTATAGTACCTTTAGCATGTTTATGCAGTTTAGTGAGAAAAGACGACAGAAAAGAAATTTGTTGTGTATTGGGGACATATACATTTGCCAAAGTAATTGGCTTGCCCGCGAGGGATCCCAATAATATCAAGTAGTGCCCTTTATCATCACAGATTGTTTTGTCTACTTGAAGGGGTAAACCTTTTTTACATAATACTGCCACTCCTGCACGTTTTTTGGGTCCTGATGCCATGTATGCATCTGGGTAATATCTGTTATGGAGACGTATAGAGTCTTGGGCAGTTAGATGAGTCTCCTGTAGGAGAACCAGATCTGCGTCCAATCTCCGTATATCTCTCAGAAGAGACATTCTTTTCTGTGGAACATTAAGGCCTTTAGCATTCAGTGAATATAGATTAACCATTATCTAATAAGTGAATTTCATCCCATACAAAATTGGCAACCACCTGAGAAAATTTATAAATGTTGTAAAAGAAGAGGGAAGGAAAGAATACGTATAAACAAGGAAGAATGAAGGAACATGTATAGAACATAAACAAATAACAAAACATAATTGAAACAGGTTTAGTCGTATAATGGCCACTGTTCAAATTGTGGCAACATATTAGGGCAACCAAAAATGGTTGCATAAAGGAGAACTGTCTGAGGGTATCTGGTCCTCGTGGGGGCCAGATAGACTCATAAACAGCCCTCTGGAGGTACATGTGGGGGTCCAAGGGAAGCCTCCCAGAGCCCAGGATCCAGCACTCGGTTAAGTTTACTTATGAGGGATCAATACAGAACTTTGTGGGTTATAGCGGTATTGCTAGATAGAATAGATGGAATAGTAAAATGTTTCCTTTCTTTTTTCTTTTTCCTAGGTCTAGGATTTTTTAACAAAGAGAGGTATAGGGTAGATCAGCTAGGTAAGGCCTCCATATCATCTGATCTATCAGGATAGGTGAGGCTGCGGATAGGGGTTCTAGCCCAATCAGATATGTGGCGCATTTTCCGTGGTGGAGATCTGGCCAAGGGGGAAGAGGTGCTTTGGGCAATCGTGTTCGGTGGTAAGCGGAGGCCCATTTGCTTTAGAAACATAGGAGCATCATCTATGTCTGTAAGTGAGTATTGAAGTCCTTGTCTGTTCACTAGCAGGCGAAACGGGAATCCCCATTTGTAAGGAATCTTTGCGTCGGCAAGCAGCTGTGTAACAGGTCTAAGGGCCCTTCTCTTATTCAAGGTGACAAGGGATAAGTCGTTGAAGATCGAAAGTTCATCTCCCTTAAATGGAATTTTGGATGTGTTGCGTAAAGCTCGCATTAATGTTTCTTTTGCTTCATAGTAATGCAGCCTGATAATAACATCTTTGGGGCGGCGTGCAGTAGATTGTCTTTCTCCCAGGGATCTATGGGCTCGATCCATGCGCCAGAATTCATCTGGTTGGTCAGGCACAACTGATTTATACAATTCAAGTAGATGGGGTATCAACAGGTCTGATGTGACTGACATTGACATGCCTTTGATTCTGATGTTCTGTCTCCTGTCTCTATTTTCGCTGTCCTCTTGTGCAGCCCTTATAGCTTTCAGGTCACTCTGTATAATACGTTGTTCGTCCTCAATCTCCTGTTGTTTAATATTCAAGCCCTCCATTTTGTCTTCTAATGTCTTAGTGCGTTCCCCTAGTGTGGTAATGTCCCCTTTAAGGTCTCTAATGGCAGAGAGTATTACCTGCTGTAAGGAGTCATGCAGGGATCGATAGTGTTTGTCCAGGGTTACCTCTAGCATGGATGCTGTCAGCGGGGTCTCATCTGAGGACTGGAGGAGTGAGCTGGTCTGATGCTGCTGCTGTGAGGCCTGTGATATGGAGGCAGAGCTGGCAGTCTCAGCGTGGCCGGCGCCATCTTGGCTCAGGGGCGGGCGGACGAACCGATCCATAGATCCGGCTTGTGGGGCAGCTTTGGAGCCGGATTTGGTAGCCATCTGCTCGGGCGGATGTTCTGGCACTGATCCCCGTGGTCGCCGCTCGGTGTCTGCGGAGGTGTAGCTGAAAGCGGCGGATTCTGTGCGGGGAAGGGCCGGAGCTCTGTCTCTAAGCGGCCATCTTGGATCCGCCGCGCATGCGCCCTCTAACATTTCTAAAGAATGCTTTCAGCACCTTGTTGAATCAATGCCACGTAGAATTAAGGAAGTTCTGAAGGTGAAAGGGGGTCAAACACCGTATTAGTATGGTTTTTCTAATAATCCTTTAGGTGAGTGTATGTAACCAGTATCCACGGACCTGTTTGGTTGTGTTGTCTGGAACACAAACCTGGCATAATAAGAAATGTTCTACTCCACTCCACTCTCAAAGCTGTAGCTACTATGTAAAGATAATCTTGTCCATCTTCTTTTCAATGCTAAAATTGCCTTTGCTGCCTAGATTTTGGTTTGGTATGGATTTCACCTTCCTGTTGGGAGTGCTTGGAGTGAATGTTCACATTAAGTAAAATAAGCCACAAAGCTTTGCGCACAGGTGTATGCACAGTGATGTTCGGGATACATTACAGTAGTTAGTGATGACATGTACAGTTAGGTTCATAAATGTTTGGAGAGACCACTTCTAATTTTGGTTCTGCACATTACCACGACGAGTTTTAATTGAAACCAAGCAGATACAGTTGAAGTGCAGACTTTAATTTAGTGGGTGAACAAAACCATTGCATAAAAAGTGAGGAAACGCATTTTTTTAACACAATCACTTCATTTCAGGGGCTCAAAATAATTGGATAATTGACTCAAAGGCTATTTCATGGGCAGGTGTGGGATAGTCTGTCCTTACTGTCATTTTCAATTAAAGCGGATCCGAGAGGAAAAACTAAAGCTGGCCATACACTAGGCAGATTCCCGCCAGATCGACAGCAGATTTGATCACTGGGATTGAATCTGCTGTCAAATTGTTCCCGCTACACCCCAAATTTCGTTCCATTTCGTCCGATCCCATCGATCGCTCCGTGCGGAAAATTACCATCGATCGCCCGCGGGTAGGGAGCGCGTCGCTAGCGGCGTTCGAGTGCCCGACGACCAACGCAATAGAGCGGCAATACATTACCTTTTCTTCCGCCGTTCACCGCTGCTCCGTCTCCGCTCTGGTCTGGTCTCCGGGTCTGGCATGCTTCACTTCCTCCTGCCCGGCAGGAAGTTTAAACAGTAGAGGGTGCTCTACTGTTTAAACTTCCTGCCGGGCAGGAAGAAGTAAAGCATGCCGGACCTGGAGACCAGAGCGGAGACAGAGCAGCGGTGACCGGGGGCAGTTGTGCCGGCGGAGCAGGTAATGTTTGCGGGGGGGGGGGGGGGGGAGTGGTGTCGGCGGCACCACCACAACAGATTGTGTATGGTTTCAGGCTGAAATCGGTTCACAATCTGTTTGCAGTAAAGGTAGCCATACGATCCCTCTCTGATCGGATTCGATCAGAGAGGGATCTATCTGTTGGTCGAATCTGATGGCAAATCGACCAGTGTATGGCTACCTTAAGATATATAGACAAGTTACTTGCTATAGTTATCTAAAGTTTAGATAGCAAATCTAGCTAAAAAAAAGGCCTGGAGTTGATTTGAGGTGTAGGGCTTGCATGTGGAAGATTTATCATGGACAGACAATAAGCGGTCAAAAACGCTCTCCATGCAGGTGAAAGAAGCCACCCTTAAGCTGTGAAACAAAAAATCCATCCAATAAATTGCTACAACATTAATAGTGGCAAAATCTACTGCAGTTTGGTACATCCTGAGTAAGCAAGCAGTGGTGAACTCGGCAATGCAAAAAGACCTGAACATCCACAGAAGACAACAGTGGTAGATGATCACAGAATTATTCCCATGGTGAAGAGAAAACCCTTCACAACAACAGCCAACCAAGTGAACACTCTCCAGGGTGTAGGGGTGTCATTTCCAGCAAAGGGTTTTCAATCATGTATCAAACTGGTAGTAACCTTTTCATTTCTAACTACTTACTGCACCAGGTACAGTATAATCAAGCCCTGGGAAACTTAATTTGAAGTCCCAGGGCCGCGAAAGTTAGTCAATGGGAGCGGGTGGCTGCGCGAGCTATTGTTACAGCCAGTTAGCGGGGACAGGAATGAATGGGAACGCAGTTCCCATTCATTAATATACTGTAAGTCCCCAATTCAATGAACGCCGGTGTCTGAGATGCCTGCATTCATTGCATCTTCCTGTTGATACTGTGAAGACATCTTGTGGCCAAATAGTAACACTACATCAAAAAAACATTTTATTCAAAAATACCTACATTTACATCTAAAATTAACAATTTCCCTCCCACACTCCCCCATAGTACCCAAACATTTTTACATTTAACAAAAAAATACATACATCGTTGCCTTAGGAACTGAACTTTTTTAGTAGGTATGTGAACCGGGTATATAACTCAGATTTTTTTTTTTTTTTTTTTGCGGGCTTATAATTTAGTGATGGACAAACGACAGAAAAAATGCACCTGTATTTCCAATAAAAATATTGGTGCCATACATTGTACTAGGAAGATATTTTAAACGTTGCAATAACAGGACAAATGGGTGAATAAAATGTGTGGGTTTTATCCATATTAAAACATTTTTATTTTAACACTATAATGGCGGAAAACTGAGAAATGAATTTTTTCCATTTTGTTTCTTATTCCAAATGTTTAGAATAAAATTCTTAGCATAATGTACCTCCCAAAGAAAGCCTAATTGGTGCCAATAAAAAAAACAAGATACAGATCAAGTCATTGTGATTAGTTGTGATTACGTTATTGGCAAAAGAATGGGAGGAGCGCTGAAAGGTGAAAATTGCTCTGGTCCTAAAGGGGTAAAAACACTGTGGTCAAGTGGTTAATTAGTCAAATTACTTTTGAACCCCTGAAATAAAGGGATTCTGTGAAAAAAATGCCCTAGTTTGCCTCACATTTTTTATGCAATCATTTTGTTCACCCAACTGAATTAAAGTTGAAAGTCTGCACTTCTACTGCATCGGAGTGGTTTCATTTAAAATTCTTATACTCTAACACTCACTGGCACAACTCAGTAGTTGGCACAATAAATTTTTTTAAGCAACACCAGTTGCCTGGCAGCCCTGCTGATCTCGGATCAGTGAATAATGGCGCACAGTTCCTATGCATACAAATGGCGCCGCATTAAAATGATCCGCTTATCGCTATTTATCGTTAGTACTGCATAATAATGGCGCACAGGGAAAAAAGAAAAACTGCACACACTAACGTTATTTATCAATAGTGGCACACACTAACGTTATTTATCAATAGTGCCGTTCATTTGCCAAACAGCAGACGTTATTGCCCACAGTAACGTTATTTATCAATAGCGTCCTACATAAGCCAAACTGCAGACGTTATTTAACTGCAAAACGGTGAATGGATTAAATGTAACACTGTCAAGATTAGCGTTAGGCACCACTGGGGGGGGGGGGGAGTCTTAGGGTTAGGCACCATCAGGGGGTCTTAGGGTTAGGCACCATCAGGGGGGGACTTAGGGTTAGGCACCACCAGGGGGGTCTTAGGGTTAGGCACCACCAGGGGGGTCTTAGGGTTAGGCACCACCAGGAGGGTCTTAGGGTTAGGCACCACCAGGGGGGTGTTAGTGTTAGGCACCACCAGGGGGGTTTAGGGGTTAGGGATAGGTACAGAGAGGGTTCTGTGTGTTAACGCTAAATAACAATAAGGCTTTAACGTTAAATAGCGATAAGCGGCAAACAGATTAGTGGCAACACCATGCGCCATTATTCGCAGGCGCCATTTTCAGATGGATCCCTATGTAGTGTCTGAATAACAGAAAGAAGCATGCAGCTAATCTTGTGAGATCTGATGATAGTCAGGAAACTCCTGATCTGCTGCATGTTCGTCTATGACTAAACGTATTAAGGTAGCCATACACTGGTCGATTTGCCATTAGATCGACCAGCTGACAGATCCCTATCTGATCAAATCTGATCAGAGAGGGATCGTATGGCTGCCTTTACTGCAAACAGATTGTGAATCGGTTTCAGCCTGAAACCGATCACAATCTGTTGAGCTGCTCCTGCCGCCTGTCCCCCCCCCCCCCCCCCGTATACATTACCTAAAGCTGGTTCCGGGTCCTCTTCTCCGCGCTGCACCCCGCACCGCATCCCAGCGTACACTGTGTCACTCCGTGACCAGGAAGTTCAAATAGAGCGCCCTCTATTTGAACTTCCTGGTCACTGCAGTGACACAGGAAGTTAATGTACGCTGGGATGGAAGCAGGAACAGAGCGGAGAAGATGCCCGGGAGCCAGCGTCAGGTAATGTATACCTGATCGGCCGCCGCTAGCGACGTGCTCCCTACCCGCGGGCGATCGACAGTATTTTTCCGCACGGCGCGATCGACGGACCGATCAGATTTCGGGAGGAAATCGGATCGGTGGGTGCGTTTAGCGCGACCGATTGGCAGCAGATTCGATCCCAGTGATCGAATCTGCTGTCAAATCGGCCGCAAATCGGGCCAGTGTATGGCCAGCTTTAGAGGCAGAGAATCAGCAGGACAGCCAGGCAAATGGTATTGCTAAAAAGGAAATAATTATGGCAGCCTCCATATTCCCATCGCTTCAGTTGTCCTGTAACCTCCCTGACTGTAAGGACGAGCCTGATTTGTCCACCTAAAAGATGCTGAAAGCGGTAGGGATGAGTCGGGCTCGTCCATGGCACGAGGGAGATTTAAAGAGGAACACCAGTGAAAATAACGTAATGAACAAGTGTTTAATTTTTACAATAATTTTGTATAAATGATTTGGTCAGTGTTTGCCCATTGTAAAAACCTTTCATCTCCCTGATTTACATTCTGACATTTATCACATGGCAACATTTTTACTGATGGCAGGTGATGTCAGTGGAAGTAGCTGCTGCTTGCTTTTTTGGTAGTTGGAAAAAGCTGTTATTTCCCATAATGCAACAAGGCTCCCACAGTGTGATGCCAGCACCATGGTCCTGACATCACACTGTGGAAGGGGTATCGCCACAATATCAGTCATACAGAGCCCCCTGATGATTTGTTTGAAGAGGTTTCTCGTGGGAAAGGGGGTATCAGCTACTGATGGGGATGAAGTTCAATCCTTGGTCATGGATTCTCTTTAAAACTTCTCTGCTTCATCAGCTCCACATTTTATTTTATTTATTTTTTTTACTCCAATGGGATATCATAGGATGGCTGGATGACGCACACTGTGGGTAGTGGTCTGTGGCAGCCGCCATCCAGCCACCCAAGGAAGCCCATATACAGTCCTGGCCAAAAGTTTTGAGACTGTCAAAAATATTCGTTTTCACAAAGTTTGCTGCTAAACTGCTTTTACATCTTTGTTTCAGTTGTTTATGTGATGTACTGAAATATAATTATAAGTGCTTCATACGCTTCAAAGGCTTTTGACAATTACATGAGATTTATGCTAAGACTCAGTATTTGCAGTGTTGGCCCTTCTTTTTCAGGACCTCTGCAATTCGACTGGGCATGCTCTCAATCAACTTCTGGGCCAAATCCTGACTGATAGCAACCCATTCTTTCATAATCACTTCAAGTTTCTCAGAATTAGTTGGTTTTTGTTTGTCCACCCACCTCTTGAGAAATTACAAGTTCTCAATGGGATTAAGGTCTGGGGTGTTCCCAAGCCGTGGACCCAAAATATCAACGCTTTGGTCCCTGAGCCACTTGGTTATCTTTTGCCTTATGACACGGTGCTCCCTTGGGCTGGAAAATGCATTGTTCTTCCAACAATCCAACAACAGTTTGGTGAAGAAGTTGCTATTGGAGGGTGTTTTGGTACCATTCTTTATTCATGGCTGTGTTTTTTTTTTTTTGGTTTCTTTTTGGGGGCAAAATTGCGAGTGAGCCCACTCCCTTAGATGAGAAGCAACCCCACACATGAATGGTCTCAGGATGCTTTACTGTTAGCATGACACATGACTGATGGTAGCGCTCACCTTTTCTTCACCTGACCAGCCTTTTTCCAGATGCCCCAAACAATCAGATATGGGCTTCATCTGAGAATATGACTTTGCCCCAGTCCTCAGCAGTCCATTCACCATACTGTCTGCAGAAGATCAATTTGTCCCTGGTGTTTTTTTTGTGGAGAGAAGTGGCTTCTTTGCTGCCCTTGACACCAGGCCGTCTTCCAAAAGTCTTCGCCTCACTGTGCATGCAGATGCGCTTACACCTGCCACCATTCATGTGTAGGGTTGCTTCTCATCCAAGAGAGTGGGCTTACTCACAATTTTGCCAAAAAACACAGCCATGAATAAAGCATGGTACCAAAATACCCTCCAGCAGCAACTTCTTCCAACAATCCAACAACAGTTTGGTGAAGAACAATGCATTTTCTAGCACGATGGAGCACCGTGTCATAAGGCAAAAGAGATAACTAAGTGGCTCGGGGACCAAAACATTGAAATTTTGGGTCCATGGCCTGGAAACTCCCCAGATCTTTATCCCATGGAGAACTTGTGGTTATTCCTCCGGAGGCGGGTGGACAAACAAAAACCAACTAATTCTGAGAAACTCAAAGAAGTGATTATGAAAGAATGGGTTGCTATTAGTCAGGATTTGACCCAGAAGTTGAGAGCATGCCCAGATGAATTGCAGAGGTTATGGAAAAGAAGGGCCAACACTGCAAATACTGACGCTTAAGGTGGGTACACCCGTCAGATAAGTCTTTGGAAAATGAAAGATCACAGAGCAATTTTACCCCCTTCCATGTAGTATGAGAGCCCATACTCTACAGTCTATTCTATGGAGCTAAACTCCCCATCAGATAAAAATCTTTGTAAGATGCTGCACACAAAGATTCTGTACACATGCAACAGATCAGTATCTGCAAAAGATCAGTTCTTGCAAAAGATCCGTTCCTGCAAAATGCATTCAAAGTCTATACCTGCAGATATCATTCACACCTTGTTTAACAGACAATTATCTGCAGATCAGATCCACTAGGTTGGATCTTCAGATCTGCAGATAATTATCTGATCTGCAGATGATGGTCCATTAAACAAGGTGTGTATGAGATCTGCAGATATCATAGGCTTTGAATGCATTTTGCAGGAATGGATCTTTTGCAGGAACTGATCTTTTGCAGATAGTGATCTGTTGCATGTGTACAGTATCTTTGTGTTGAGCACCTTGCAAAGATTTGTGTCTGATGGGGAGTTCAGCTCCATAGAAAAGACTGTGTAGAGTATGGCTCTCATACTACATGGAAGGGGGTAAAATTGGTCTGTGATCTTTCATTTTCCAAAGACTTTTATCTGACGTGTGTACCCACCTTTAGCATAAATCTCATGCAATTGTCAATGAAAGCCATTGAAATGTATGAAGTGCTTATAATTATATTTCAGTACATCACATAAACAACTGAAACAAAGATCTAAAAGTAGTTTAGCAGCAAACTTTGTCAAAACGAATATTTTTGACAGTCTCAAAACTTTTGGCCAGGACTGTAGATTTAAGCAGAGAAGTTGTAGCGGCCTCCAAATCTCTCCCCCCCCCCCCCTACAGCAATCTGCCCCCCCCAGATCCTCAGCGCTATGGAGCATGCGAGTATTCCTCACTGTGCCTCTCTCTAGTGCTGATTGCACCACCTCTGCTGTATACATCTCTGGTCCGAGCATCGGAACACGGCCTAATGACTCAAGCAAGCTTAGTCCTGGTGCTGGGATTTCTCTCTGTGTGTGTGTGTGTGTGTGTGTCACCTATACCGGGCTAACCTATACTGAGGCAAATATAGCTGACTAATCTATACTGGAGGGTTACGGTAATTACTGCATCACATATAACATTCTTGAGCCCACATGTGGGTAATTTAGCCTACAGACGGCCCTGATTGGAAGCTTAATTTCCAATGTGCACTTGGCATCTTGCACACGGGGAGATATAGATATGGGGGGGGTCTTATAATCGAAATGGCTTATACTCGCCATTGGCGTGCTGATCCCTCGTCGTATACCTCTAAAAGCTTCACCCATGTCTTCCTACATGTCACTCGGCCGATATGTTTTCTTCCTTGGTGATGATATAGCTCCCAGCGATCGATGTTGATGACGACAGGGTCACGCAGCTTCATTAACATCTGGCAGCAAACTCATTTTTTATTGCATTCAATACAATAACTTGTGTTGATTTCAATATTTAGGCGGAAAAAAGCAAGTGCATAAAAGAGAAAATCTTAAAAATGATTTGAAATTAATTGAACCACTGTTTGCAAAGAAATCCTAGGTAAATTGAATGCCAGGGAAGTTGAGAATCTCCACAGCCAGATCATAAGGCTTAGTTGAGGCAAATGCTTGCTTTGTATTGACAGGAGACTCTGTGAGTCCACTGTTGTCAGAAGAAATGTCCAGTATCTTTGCACAATAACTCAATTTACCACCGTCCAAAATAGTAATTTTGGTATCAGACTTTAACCTCCACAATCCTCAACTGCTGTATGTGACACCATGGCCGGATTTCAGGCAAGGCCACATAGGCCATGGCCTAGGGCACCAGGAAAGCGAGGGGCGGGATGTGGGCAGCAGGGTGGTAGTAGCACTTAGCCTGCTAAACATTCATCCTGCTACACAGAGTTTGCACATAGCGGTGGGCGGCTACCAACAGTCGGAACTGGTACTCGAGGGATGAAGGGGCAGCGAACAGACACTTAAAGTGATTTCTGAGCTGCCTGTCACTAACTGAATGTGCCACTCGCCAAGGAGCTTACAATCTAGACCCTGCCATCATGTCACGAACTGTCCTCAGAGGCGCTTATAATGTAATCCATGCCATCACTTCACTAATTGTCTTCAGAGGAGCCTACAATATAAACCCTGCTGTGTTGGGGGGGGGGGGGGGGGGGGAGACGAGTTTCGGATACTGTTATCAGGGGGCAGCTGGTGATAGTGGGCCTTGGCCAGTAAAAAGTACAAATGCGGCCCTGTGTGACCCATGAAATTGTTTTAATGCTCAGAATACACTGGATTGGGCACGGAAAACTTCCATTTACTTACTCTGTTAAAATAATTACTATTTCATAAACTTTTTTTGTTTGAGTGCAGCCTGAGGGAGACAGGACCCATCTGTCCAGACAGCTGTGATGAAGCAAACCTGTGAAAGTGATGGAGTAAGTGTCTCCTATTGGGCTGCACAGGATTGTTCTTATTCTAATAGAAGAAATATAGCTGACCTCTAATTGGGTCAGGGGTGCTACTCTGCAAGTCTTATTATGAACACAGTAGGAGCAAGTAGCCAACAATCCCAATGATCTGTAATGTTGAGCGGACAGCTGCTAGCCCTGACACTGACTCCCAGGCTGCAGAGTAAAACACATGCTCCCGCTAAATGAGCAAATCAATTATTCCCAGAACGTGCCAGAAATGTTTTTCTGTCTTCATTAGTTTTCACATCCATGCTAGGAATCTTAATGGAATGGCCATAAGTATTACTAAATGACAGTATTTCATCTGCAATGTGTTTGGAACCTCTATATTAGAGGTTTAGAACCCCAGTCCTCAAAGGCTGAGGTCACACACATTAGGCACAGCTCATATTAATTTGGAAAGATGTGGTTCATCAAGTAGAATACATTGCTCCATTTCTTTGTCCATCCTAAACATTGGCATGGATATGGTCCTTAAAGGAATACTGTAGGGGGTCAGGGGGGAAATGAGTAAGTATAATGAAGCACCTACTACCCTCCTTTATGTTAATTTAAATCCTGATAAAACTTTGAAAGAGCTCAAGTTTTTTTTTTTTTGTATAGATATAGAGCACAAATATTGAGCTCTAGTCCTTAAAGAGACACTGAAGCGGGACTAAATCTCTCATATATAGCAGGGGCACGTGTGCCCCTGCTAAAACGCCGCTATCCCGCGGCTAAACGGGGGTCCCTTCACCCCCAACCAACCCCTGCAAAAGTTGGTCGGAAAATGGTCGCTGGTAATATTCTTCCTGGAGGCAGGGCTAACGGCTGCAGCCCTGCCTCCAGTCGCGTCTATCAGACGCGCATCGCCGCCTCTCCCCCGCCCCTCTCAGTGAAGGAAGACTGAGAGGGGCGGGGGAGAGGCGGAGATACGCGCTGACAGACGCGCGTGGGGCAGGGCTGCGGCGGTTAGCCCTGCCCCATTGCGGAAGCGCTCCCCCCGCATTACGGAGGGGGTTTGGGGGGACAGGGACCCCCGTTAAGCCGCGGGATAGCGGCGTTTTAGCAGGGGCACACGTGCCCCTGCTATATATGAGGTCTGAAGCGAGATCTATTCTCGCTTCAGACTCTCTTTAAAGGAATACTGTTGGGGGATCAGGGGAAAATGAGTTAAACTTACCCGGGGCTTCTAATGGTCCCCCGCAGACATCCTGCGCCCGCGCAGCCACTCACCAATGCTCCGGCCCCGCATTCGGTTCATTTCGGGGATTTATGACTTTAAAGTCTGAAAACCACTGTGCCTGCGCAGCCAAGTCTTCACTCCCGCTGATGTCACCAGTAGTGTATTGCGCAGGCACAGACCATACTGGGCCTGCGCAATACGCTCCTGGTGACATCAGCGGGAGCGAGGACATGGCAACGCAGGCGCAGTGGTTTTCTGACTTTAACGTCCGAAATCCCAGAAGTGAACCGGAGGCGAGGCTGGAGCATCGGTGAGTGGCTGCGCGGGCACAGGATGTCTGCAGGGGACCATTAGAAGTCCCGGGTAAGTTTAACTCATTTTCCCCTGATCCCCCCTACAGTATTCCTTTAAGGACTAGAGCTCAATATTTGTGCTCTATATCTATACAAAAAAAAAAACTTGAGCTCTTTCAAAGTTTTATCAGGATTTAAATTAACATAAAGGAGGGTAGTAGGTGCTTCATTATACTACCTAATAAAACCTAACTGTCCCTGCGTACACTCCTGTCCCTGTGTACTTGGGTCCGTGCGTTTTTGCTACTGCGCATGTGCGCAGCATGGACGGCTGTTGGGACAGGAGGATGGGGCCAGGGAGCCAGGCGGGCGTGTGCGCATGCGCACTAACATGCGGCGGTATCACTTACCTAGAGCCTGTTTTTTAAACGTGCTTAGGTAAACTAGTTGTCTATAAAGGTGATTGAGTAAGAAAACAATTTGATTACAAGATCGGGCCGCACTCCTCATCTTGCAGCGTGGCCGCGCAGTAGATGTTCGAGCATGGCCATGCATGTGCAGTAAAATGGAGCTCTCTGCTCTGGCATGGGTGGGCTCGTGCGGCCCCGGTAGAGCGAGAAGAGCTGCGTGGCCCCAATGAGATTAGCAGCATTGTTTCTAATCTTCAGGGGGTGCTAATTGTTGGGGGACATTAGAATAGATAGGGAAGCCTGAGGCTTCCTTCACTTTAGGTAAGTATCTCATTTTGTACCCGAGCTTTGGCTTAGGTACACTTTGAGAAACAGGTGGCAATTGTTGCCCATATTTAAAGAATGAGTGACCTCAATCTCTACACTGCTATTTTGATTAGTGATTCAATTACTGTACACAGAATCAGCAGCATGCATGTCATGACTGTTGGGTCGGTAGAATTTATATTCTACTACACCTGCTAGTAAATTTGCCATGTAGAACTATAATTTCTAGCAAAAACAGTGACTGAGCAAGTTAGTGATGTCTGACTGTTATTATTGTGAACACAACTATAGGTGTTCATTACCAACACAGCACCAATGAAAAGCTAATAAGATGGGTGAAGGAGGGCCCCTCTGGTCCATGGGCCCAGGTGCAGTCGCAACTTCTGCATCCCCTATTGCTAGGCCACTGTTTATATCCACTTCCTGTAATCCCATGCACAGCAGTGCTCAACTCTGGTGTGACTCTATTCTTACTACTTAGGTGTGACGAGGGTCGGACAGGGCCAGCGGGAGCTTGGGATTTTGCCCGGTAGGCCTCCCTTTTAGTGGCCCCGAGCGCAGGAAGGAGGAGCAGCGGTGGGCACAGAGCAGCGGGGAGGGGGAGCAGTCTCCCCCCTCCCTCACCTGGGCCCCCTTCGCTGCTCCCCCCCCCCCCTCCAGGCTAGAATGTACTACTTACAAAAAGAGAAAACTGAGAGCCCAATATAGTGTAGTATGTATTGGAAATAGGAGGAAAATGAATGTAAGCAATAGTAATACTCAAAAACCAGGGTTACCTCTCAGGCAAACACTGAAAATGCAGGTGAGGAGATTAAGGCCTGTCCCCACTCGGGTCTAAGATGTCGCTCTCTGTAGTTCAGGAAAAAGGGTATAATCACCCCTCCACCTGGGGTGGACACTGGTATCGCAGAAGGAGGCGCCTCTGTTCTCTTTCTGCAACTTACTACTTACCAATTCCTGCATCCCGCTCTGCCTGCCGCTGCTCTGGTCTGGTCTTCTTGCTTGTCCAATCACCTTCTCACAGGAAGCACAGGCTGAAACTTTCCTGGTGGGCCCTTAGTGTTCCAGTCCGACCCTGGGTGTGACTAATATTCTTTATCGCATTATCAATGTGGTCATAAGTTTACTTAGTAGAAGTTAGCAGCATGATGACCTCTCCATGGCGCAGTCAGTGGAGAATCCAGTGGTGTAGCTACAGAGCAGGGTTTCTCACCACTCTGAAGCACTATATGTATGATGGTATAGTATCACCCATGGTGGCTCCAGCATCAATATTTTTGGTGGGGCACAATGGCTGGCTTGGGGGGCCCACTTGGCACATGACATTAAATACTGTAATAGATTATTGCTGGGTATATTTTAAGTGTATTCAGATATTTCATGCCATACAGCATGCAACCTCATAACTTTACACCTGAGGTAAGTAACCTCTCCATCACGTTGAAGAAAACCTTGCCAAGTACTGCTGCCAGCTCTTAGATGAATGGAACCTGAAATGGAACTCCAAATTAACCTTCCTCTTATTTGGCATGCCCTTTCTGTTACCCTATCACTTGACATGCCCTTTCTGTTACCCTATCACTTGACATGCCCTTTCTGTTAACTTCCTTGATTCCTTAGTCAGGTGTGGCCACATCCTGTCAGAGAGCACAGCAGGCTAGCTACAAAGTGACCATTGACAGAAACTCTGACCACACTGTGGTGATGATGATAGTCTTACCTGATTTCCTGCAGTACCTCTTGTACAGTCATTCACTGGGTAATGCCATAGACCATTACAGATTATGGGTTCCAAGTCTTTATTCATGTTCTGTAAGCAATAACTGCCACTTTGAGTGCAGATGTTCAGTATTTTTATTTATTTATTTATTTATTTATTTATTGTATTTATAAAGCGCCAACATATTACGCAGCGCTGAACATTAATTTAGGTTACAGACATAATTTAGGGGTGACATACAGCAATATGACAATACAGGAATACAAGAAAACCAGATCACACAGCACAGTATGAGCACAAGGTAATGCTTAGTCAGTCATTGGATGGAGCATGTAGATTAGGCAAGTTAGGTTCACTCAGATGCATAGCATGGGTTCACAGTAATGGAGGTGCAAGATCAGGTAGGACACAAAAGGAGGAGGACCCTGCCCAAAGGCTTACAATCTAGAGGGAGAGGTAGGGACACGAATGGTAGGGGACCAGAGTTCAGCTGTAGGTTTAGAGCACTTGTGAGGGGTAGTAGGCCAGAGTGAAACGGTGAGTTTTGAGGGCTTTCTTGAAGATGTTGAAGGAGGGGGCTGCCCTAATGGGTGGAGGTAGGGAGTTCCATAGTGTTGGAGCAGCTCTTGAGAAGTCCTGGAGGCGTGCATGGGACTGGGTGATGCGGGGGGCGGTTAGGCGAAGTTCATTGGAAGAGCGGAGTGAGCGGCTAGGTGTGTACCTCTGAGTAAGATCGGAAATGTAGGTTGGACAGGTTTTGTGGACAGATTTGTAGGTCAGACACAGTATCTTGAATCTGATTCTGGACTGGATAGGAAGCCAGTGGAGGGATTCTAGGAGGGGATCTGCCGTGGTGGAGCGATGGGAGCAGTGGATAATTCTGGCTGCCGCATTCATGATGGACTGCAGTGGGGCTGTTCGGGTCATAGGGAGACCAGACAGCAGGGCATTGCAGTAGTCAAGGCGGGAAATTATGAGGGCATGGATGAGGAGTTTGGTGGTGGCAGAGGTCAGGAAAGGGCGAATCTTACAGATGTTACGAAGGTGGAAGTTGCAGGACTTTGTGAGGTTTTGGATGTGGGAAGTGAAGGAGAGTGCGGAGTCCAGGGTGACACCCAGACAGCGGGCTTGAGAGGTAGGGCGAATGGTAGTGTGGTTAACAGTGACATGCACATCTGGGAGGTTCGTGGATGGCCGGGGTGGGAAGATCATAAATTCCGTTTTGTCTAGATTTAGTTTCAGGAACCTAGCAGACATCCAGGAGGAGATGGCGGATAGGCAGGAGGAGACCTTGTCCATAGTAGTGGTGGATATGTCAGGGGTGTGGAGGTAGATCTGGGTGTCATCTGCATACAGATGATAGTTAAAACCCATGGAGGAGATAACCTTGCCAATGGAGGATGTGTATAGGGTGAACAGTAGGGGGCCAAGGACCGAACCTTGGGGGACTCCCACCGAGAGGTGGTTGGGGGTGGATGAGGACTCATTGAAGGTGGTCGTGAAGGAGCGGTTGGAGAGGTAGGATGAAAGCCAGGACAGGGCGAGATCGTGAATGCCCAAGGACTGGAGGGACTGGAGGAGTAGGGGATGATCTACTGTGTCAAAAGCTGCTGACAGGTCAAGGAGGAGGAGAATGGAGTATTTACCTTCAGCTTTAGCTAAGGCAAGGTCGTTGACCACTTTGGTGAGAGCAGTTTCGGTTGAGTGGGCAGGCCAAAATCCAGATTGGAGTGGGTCTAGCAGTGAGTTGGCATTGAGGTACTGGGTCAGGCGTTTGTGAACCAGACGCTCAAGGAGTTTTGAGGCAAAGGGGAGGAGGGAGATAGGACGGTAGTTGGAGGGTAGCGAGGGGTCGAGTGAGGGTTTCTTGAGCAGGGGTATTACAGTGGCCTGCTTGAAGTCTGTGGGGAAGGTGCCTGTGGATAGGGAGAGATTGAACAGGGTAGTGAGGACTGGGGCCAATTCCGTGAAGTGAGGCTGGAGTAAATCAGAAGGGAAGGGGTCAAGGGGGGAAGTAGTGGTATGGGAAGTCTGCAGTAGGTGGTTGACTTCCTCGGTGGTAGTAGGAGTGAAGGATGTGAGGGGAGGATAGGGTGGAGGAGGAGCTGGTTGGGAGGGGGTGGGAGGTGAAGATTGGAGATTGGATATTTCCTGGCGGATGGAGACAATTTTGTTGGTGAAGTGGGTGGCTAAATCTGTGGCAGTGAGGGAGGAAACGGAGGGTGGGGGGGTGGGTTTAAGCAGGGAGTTGAAGGTGGCAAAAAGACGCCGGGGGTTGGAAGCTTGTGCTCCGATGAGCTTGGTAAAGTATTCCTGCTTCGCATGAGCAAGGGCAGTGTGGAACTGCAGCAGGTTGGTCTTGTACTGTAGGAAATCCTGGTTAAGTCTAGTTTTTCTCCATTTCCGTTCAGTGGCGCGTGTTTTCCTCTGGAGGATGCGAGTATGGGTAGTGCGCCAGGGCTGGGGGTTAGGGGGTCGGTTGTGGCGAAATATTGGTGGAGCAGCTTTCTCTAGGGCTGATGAGAGAGAGTTTGGCGATACTGAGCTGCAGCAAGATTAGGACAGGTTAGGGTGGGGAGAGTGGAGGAGAGGGCATGGAGGGGGTCAGCAAGGACACTAGGGTTGAGCTTGCGTAGGTCTCGCTGCCATCGACCAGGTGGGTGGGTGGCTAATTTGGAGGTGTCTTCCGTGAGGAGGTTGAAGGTGAGTAGGTGATGGTCTGAGGGTGGAAAGGGTGCAATGTCAAGGTCTGCAATGGTGGTGGATTTAGTGAATATAAGGTCGAGAGTGTGACCTGCAGTGTGAGTGGGGGTGTTGGCGTGTTGTACAAGTCCAAGTGAGTTGGCAATGGTGAGTAGCCGGGTCACAGCAGAGTATTGCACAGCCAACGACATTTTTGCAAATGCAGACAGCATAAGTAAGGTATAAACTAGGTTTAGCAATCCGGGTTAGGATATGGTCAGAGTGGTCAGATTAAACAGTTAGGGAGGTTTGGTTTAGGAATCAGAAACCACACATAAAAAACAAACAGGAGGTGGGTTAAAGGGTTAGGGGTAGGCATTAGGAAGAGCTTCATGTTGTGATATCAGATTTCAGCAAAAACATCAGTTTAAAAATAGATCAAAGTCCCCTTACCTTGCCTTACTGTCTATGTACCTGGGATCCATTAAACAAGCAAATACGTAAATGTTTAGACATATGGGCCCATATGCAATTACATTTTTATCCTGAGTTTTCCCCTAGGAGATAATTTTTCCTCTTCTATTTAAAGTAACTTTTCAGCACTTTGCAGTTGAAAAAGTACGAAAGAGTAGATAAAAAATTAGCAAAATTATTTTAAGTATTTTCTTGCTTTTTGGATCCGAGATGAAAAACTAACTAACAAGTAACTTGTCTATATATCTTCTCTAAAATGTAGATAGTTTGCACAGCAAATCTAGCTGCAAACGGCTTCAACTGTATATGATTCTTTCTTCCTGTGATACAATGAGGGCAGCCATGTTCTGCTTGTCACATTACATAGGCAAGCTGATAGCATCTCCAGCCCTCAGCCCAATCTCCACTCCTCCCTCCTCCCCTCTGCCTCTGAAATCTAGGGCTTGTAACACCACCTCCTCCTGCCCAGACTGAGCTTCCCATAAGCCATTGCTACATTGCTCTAAGAGTGCCAAGGCACAATAGAAGCTGTGGGTGAGGCTTGTTTCGTTTATAGGGAATTTGAGTATTAAAACAAAACAAAAAGTATTTGGCTTGAGGAATGCCCTATAAACTATATGAAAGGAACCCAACTATACAATGAGTAAACGTTTATCGGATCCACTTTAAGTATATCACTGTATGGGCGTATGGGCCCATAGTGTGAGTATGACTATTTACTGTCCACCAAAGTATTCACCCAGCCTCCACTCACTGTCCAGTGCAGTGTATCTTGAGCTGCATGTCACAGATGTATGCACACTCCTAGTGACTCCTGATACAGTAGCACAATACACACCACCATCATAAGTGTTATTCTTGTTGTATTTCGATGTTATTATATCACAGACACGTGCATCCTCTCACTGTCTGGTGCAGTGTATATTGAGCTGCACGTCACGCAGAGGCAGGCCACACCACAGGGGTCATGCTGGTGTGATTTCCTGTGGTCTCGGAATAATGGCCACAGTGCTCATGGGCCACGTACTCTGAACTCCCAAAAAGCTGAGGAAGTAGTTGACTGGCTTACACAGCAAACCCCATATTCTGCCACTTCCTCTTGGAACCTTGACATACCATCCTCCTCTTGCTCTGATTCGGGCACCCCAGGAGTTACCACTCGCCCCACCACTAGCAGCACAGCCGCTTCACTTGATGTGTCACAGGAGTTATTCACTCATCAGTTTGAGGAAATTAGTGATGTGCAAGCATTATTGCCAGAAGATGGAAATAAGGATGTTGCACCTGATATGTCTCAGTCAGGCGTCATTACACACATAGACGTAAGGTATGATTGTGTACCTGCTGCTGGTGCCTATTGTGAGTTGTCATATACAAGTGAAGCAGCTGATGATTACGATGTGGTTGCCCGCAAGAAGAGATGAAGAGGGGTAGAGTTCAGTTGGGGAGACAGAGAGGAGGAGGTGACAAGTTGTAAACAGAGGAATATTGTCGCAAGGAGCTAGTGGCAACCAGCCAAAACGCTCGCAACTTCTGCTGTTACTACTACCACCACCACCAGAATGTCATCCCAAAGCTCACCAGTGTGGCAATTTTTTTGTATGTCTGGCTCTGAAAATAGCAAAGCCATTTGCAACCTCTGCCACAAGATTCTGAGTTATAGGAAGTCCAACAACCACCGAGGTACAGCTGTCTTTATAAGGCACCTGAGCTCCAAACACCCACGCCAATGGGAGAAACACATGAGGAGAAGCAGCACACAAAGTTGAAACCACCCTCCTCCTGGGCCAGCTTCTTAAGCCATCTCAACCTCTGCTGTCCTTGTCCCTTCGCAGCCACCCTCCACTTCACCTCTCTCACCTTGAGCAGTTCCTGCTCATCTGTCCACACTCAGGTTTCTGTCAAGGAAATTTTTGAGTACAAGAAGCTGATGTCTGAGTCACCCCCTTGCCCAGCGTCTGACAGCTGGCTTGTCGGAACTGTTAGTCTGCCAGCTGTTGCCATACAAGCTGGTGGATTCTGAGGCCTGTTGCGATTGGGACACTGCAGTGGAAGGTACCCAGCAGAAATTATTTTTCCAGAAAGGCAATCCCTAACCTGTACCATAATGTGGAAAGTCAAGTCACTGCATCTCTGCCACACCATGTTGGGGAAGGGTCCATCTGACCACTGACTCCTGGTCTGCAAAGCACGGTCAGAGCAGGTATTTCACCTATACGGCACACAGGGTAAACCTGCTGACCACTGGCAAGCATGGAATGCATGGCTCTGTGGTGGAGTTGGTGACACCACCACGAATGGCAGGCAGGCCTGCTGCCACCTCTTCTTCTCCTCCTACTCCTCCTCCATCCTCTTTGCTATCATCCTCGGCTGAGTACTCCTCTATTGCTGCTGCTGTGCCGTTCTCTACAAGTGCACACTCCCAGCTCCCCAGGGCCTTTTCCAAATCCCAGGTATGACTGTGTCACGCCGGACAAGCACTCCTGGCCGCTCTGAACCTCTGGTCACTCCCCAGGGATGCAACAAACATTGATTTTCTTAAAAAAAAAAAAAAAAATTATTTGGTAAAGTGTATGTGACATGACATTGTCTGGCCTCTGCTACATCGCCTGCAAAACTTTTTTCTTTTTTTTTTTGTCAAATTACATTTGTATGTAAACCTGCACATACATGTGCAGAGCCAAGTCACTGCCTCTCTTGTCAGTGTCACTCACCAGGGATTCAGAAAACGTTGAATTTCTTTTTAAAAAATGTTTTAAATTTTGGGGGTAAAATGTATAAGCCATGGCATTGTCTTGCCTGTGCTACAGCGACTACAAAAATAGTTTTTTTGTTTTGTTTTGTTTTTTTTAAATTACATGGGTCTGTAAACCTGCAGATACATGTGCAGAGCCAAGTCACCTCCTCTCTTGTCAGTTTCACTCACCAGGGATGCAACAAACATTGATTTTCTTTTTTTTTTTTTAATCATTTTTTTAGGTAAAATGTATAGGCCATGACATTGTCTGACCTGTTCTACAGTATTTGCAAAATGTTGTTTTTTTTGTTTGTCAAATTACATTGGTGTGTAAACCTGCACCATCCTGTGCAGAGCCAAGTCACCGCATCTCCTCAAAAAAAAAAAATTACATGTAAAATGTATACCCATGACATCCATTCCAGACCTGCTCCATCCTGGCCTCTGCTACATGCCCACGCTGGTCCGTTCAGTTGAGCACACATGAAGCACCACACACCTTACAGACCTATTAGCGTTCAACCTCATGTGGCTGCAAGGTCGCGTAACTAGTTAGCATGGAGGAGTTCACAAATGAGCCAAAATAAAAAAAATAGGTTGTACAAACTCACGCTGGTCGGTTGGGTACCGTCATACAGTTCTATTAATAACTTCCCATCCTGACCTGTGCTACATGCCCATGCTGGTCCGTTCAGTTGAGCGCACATGCAGCACCACAGAACTAAGGGCCTGACAGACCTGTTAGCGCTCAATCTCAGTAAACGCTGCGTTTGGTCTGTCAGTGTGAAGCGGGCATTACACTTACACTACCTGATCGACGTGTACACAATCTGAATATATTACAGCTGCACTTTATTCCACAAATGTAGGAATGTACTGTGATCTCTGCCCTTTAGCGATTAAAACATGGCTCTGCGTCAACTAAGTAATTTCTGGTGGGACTTTTGCCATGGATCCCCATGTTGGCATGCCACAGTCCAGGTGTTAGGCCCCTTGAAGCAACTTTTCCATCGCTTTTGTGGCCAGAAACCGTCCCTATAGAATTTAGAATTTGGCTGCCCATTGAAGTCTATGGCAGTTCGCCTGTTCGCAAACTTTTACGGAAGTTCAAGTTTGAAGCCATCTCTAGTCCTCCTTCCACAGCCTTGTTAGATAGCCATCCCTTCAGCTGCAAAGGTTTCTTTGAGCTGACTGATCAAAGATTGCAGAAACAAAAACACAGGGACAGGAGCCCAAACTGGTGCAGTATGGAGTCAGTTTGCACTTAAGAACGCTTCACGAATGTGCATGTCATCCTTGCATAGTGGCCATGCTAATCTTCCCTGTAGTTTACTGTATGGATTATTTCGCATTATTACAGGGGACCTTCAGCAGGTGGCGCTATCTTCCTTTGTCAGCAAATTAGTCTCCGTGTTTTTAAAAACAGAACTCACAATACTTCACTTGCTGCACTGTGTAATCCACAAACGTGTGAAGAGAAATTATGATAAAGGTTGCTCTAGCTTTTAGGTGTAAAAAAAAGTGTGCATTTCTCATAAATACTAAATGAAGATTATTCTCAATTATTTTTTTGGAGTCTATAAAGTAAAGGACAAACATTTTAGATCGATCCATTCTGGCGATATGTCCTCTTTTACTTTTCAGGGCATTGAACATATTTTGAGGCTCACTAGGGGCGGTGATATATACAAACGCCTCCTTACCCGGGAGGCATTTTGGATTTTTCAATTGGGGACACGTGCCCCGAGGGGTCTTTACGCCAGATGGGATATTAATTTGGATACTTAGTTCCCTCTATGTGTCACCTTTTCGTGTTATCAGTGGTTCCTTGATTTTGTAGGGCCCGATTTTTTGAATAAGAGGCTAATTTTGATTGTTAACCTCCCTGGCGGTATGATAAATGCGGCTGCTCGGCCGCGGGAAGGTTTTTTTTCAAATTATTATTTTTTTTTAGCATGTAGCTAGCCTAGCGCTAGCTACATGCTTCCCCCCTCCCTGCGGCCTCCCCCCCCCCCCCCGTACCTACCGATCGCCGCCGGCGCCGCATGCCCATAAGGAAATCCCGTTCTGAACGGGATTTCCTTGAGGGCTTCCCCCGTCGCCATGGCAACGAACGGAGTGACGTCACAGGGAATCCTGATCCACCCCATAGAGCAGCCTGGTCGCGATTGGCCAGGCTGCGCAAAGGGTATGCGGGGAGGGGGGGGCTGTTTCTGCGGCGGGCAGCGGCGCATCGGCGGCGGCGATCAGACCAAACACGCAGCTAGCAAAGTGCTAGCTGCGTGTTTGAGAAAAAAAATTATGTAAATCCGCCCAGCAGGGCCTGAGCGACACCCTCCGGCGGCTTACCCCGTGTCACACACGGGGTTACCGCCAAGGAGGTTAATATGCCCTACGTTCATGTGTTTGTTGACACCGGTTTCTACATTGCTGCAAATGTATTGTACTACTTTGATCATTAATTATATGTTTGCTATTTATTGATTTTATGTTCATGCTTATTCTGAGAATTTCTGTTTTATGTACACTTGCTTTTCTTGGGTGGGGCTTGTGTCATTGGGCGTGGCTCTGACTTTATAAGAGTCACTCCTGTCACTATCTACCTATGCTATGATTAAGGATGGTACCACGTCCGAAACATGTCAGAAATTGGTGTTTGGATATCCTTTTTGATATGTGCCTGATTTAATAAAGCCATTTTACTCCACCAGCTTTGTGCGGACTTCAACTTCACTATACATAACATGCAACAAGGAGAGCTATTTCCATTTTGCCACTCGTCCATTAGGAAATCAAAAACATTTGCACATGCAAGGGGAGCAGATAATAGAAGGGAAGTCTCATACAGGGCTGACCATAGTTTATAAAGTTACCTGCGCAGAACTTTAGCATGCTGCCCCCACAGCACATTACTGACACTCTCTCTAGTTCAGTAATGCAGTTTTCACTGCCCTATGCTGCACTCCATGTTTCTCCTACCAGGAGACATTATGACAGCCCATTTCTTCCACCCAGCCTGCTAATACCATGTTTCTTCTTCAGTCAGGGTGACTGGGGTGTCCTCTCCTACAAACATACCCTGCTGACTCATAACTACAAATCGTGGGGCACCACTGTTGAACCCAACTACCCACACGTCAGCAGTACTATCTTTTGTTGTGTTCCAATGGATATGAGTGGAAAAAGCTACATGCAGTCACATAAATATACAGTGCATAAAGCATGTGGTTATGCTCAATCTTAACTAAATATATATAGCTTCCAGGAATGCTATGCTGGACAATGTCTCATAAATACGGTTAGCTATATTCCTACCTCTTCTACAAGGTCTGGTGACCAATCATGCTACTACCTACAGAACAGAAACCTCAAGATGTAGTGGATAGCACTCTCATCTTGCAGCAATGGGTTTAATCTGGCCCAGGACAATATCTGCATGAAGTTGCAATGACTGAAATGACGAAAATGGGGAAAACATACAGTACTTCTTTCAGCTGTTACATAGGCATTTTCATAGCTTCACATATGCTGTCCATCCATCTTGGCTTCTGCTGTCCTCGTTTTCTTTTGCCCTCAATCTTTCCAGTTATCCAGGCTTTCTCCAAAGAATATGGTCTTCTCAATATGTGAGCAAATTATTTGAGTTTTAATTGTAGTATCAACCCTTCTAGTAAAAACTCTGGACTTATTTCTTTAAGCATTAACTGGTTAGATCTTTTAGCAGTCCAGGGAAGTCTTAGTATTTTTCTCCACACCCACAATTCAAAAGCATCAATTTGTCTATGTATGGTCTTATTTATAGTCCAACTTTCAGCTAGATGTTACTATTGGGAAGACCATAGGTTTAACTAATCTGATCTCTGTTGGTACAGTGACATCTTAATCCTTTAGTATTTACCTTGTTTTAACCTGCCACAGTTTTCCTCCCAAGTAACAAATGTCTCTTAACCACTTAAGCCTATCTGAACGAACATTCTCGTCCAGATAGGCTGCGTGTACTCCCGCGGGTCACGCGCGCTCCCGCCGCCTGCTATTAGCCCAGCGATCAATGAATGGGATTATAGATGCAATTCATTGATCGAAGCCCCCCGCAGAAAAACCGACAGCCTTTTATCAGAGGCTGCTGTTTTTCTGACTCACAAAAAGTTTCCCGTCCTCCTAATGCTTCCTGGAAGTGCACGAGGACTTTTTAACTGTAAATAGTAAAACTACACCCACATCCATTTTTTTTATTAAATAAATACATTTTTTTAACATTTAACATTAGCGGTTTACCTCCCATACCAAAAATTACCCAAATAAAAAAATGTTTTATACATTTTTTTTTTTTTAAATTACTATAAAATAATAAAAAAAGGTTACCTAAAGGTCTGAACTTTTTAAATATGTATGTCAAAGGAGTATATTAATGTGTTTTTTTTTAAATTATGGGCTTGTAAATAGTGATGGACGCAAATTGCAAAAATGCACCTTTATTTCCAAATAAAATATCAGCGCCATACATTGTGATAGGGACATAATTTAAATGGTGTAATAAGCGAGACAAATGGGCAAATAAAATACATGGATTTTAATTACGGTAGCATGTATTAATTTCAAACTATGATGGCCAAAGACTGAGAAATAATGATTTTTTTTCCATTTATTTCTTAATATTCCTGTTAAAATGGATTTATAATAAATTCTTAGCAAAATGTATCACCTAAAGAAAGCCTAATTGGTGGTGGGAAAAAACAAGATATAGATCAATTCATTGTGATGAGTAGTGATAAAGTTATTGGCAAATGAATGGGAGGTGAAAGTTGCTCAGATGCAAAAAATAAACAACCCTGTGGGCTTAAGTGGTTACAATCTGTTACAATTCCTACTTTTTCCCCCATCTATTTGTAGATGGCTCATTGGAGCAGATGACATGACTTAAGTTTTCTTACTGTTAAAGGGAAGGTTCAGGGAGTGAGACAAAAAAAAATAAAAATCCATATCCACTTACCTGGGGCTTCCTCCAGCCCGTGGAAGGCAGGAGGTGCCCTCGGCGCTGTTCTGCAGGCACCCGGTGGCCGACCTGGCCAGGCCGGGCTCTTCTGCGCTCCAACGACAGGCTCTTCTGCGTTCTACGCGGGCGCGCTGACGTCATCGGACGTCCTCCAGGCTGTACTGCGCAGGCAAAGAACTACTGCGCCTGCGCAGTACAGCCCGGAGGACGTCCGATGACATCAGCGCGCCCCCGTGAGGCGCAGATTGGAGCGCAGAAGAGCTTGACCTGGCAGCCGGGCATGGCCAGGTCGGGTCGGCCTCCGGAGCGGCGGCGAGGGCACCTCCTGCCTTCCACGGGCTGGAGGAAGCCCCAGGTAAGTGAATATGGATTTTTATTTTTTTGTCTCCCTCCCTGAACCTTCCCTTTAAGCAGTAGAAAAACTTTGGCGCTTTCTTGTTTGTCATTCACCACTAGGCACTTTAATTCATCCTCAGTTTCATTCATCATAGTGGTATCATCGACATATCTCAGATTGTTAATATTCCTGCCATATATATAATTTAAATAAGGAGACAATCTGCAACCTTGCCAGTTGTGAACAAGTCAGTTATTCCATACTCTGTTTTAACTGTTGCTACTTGGTTTGCATGTAGATTCCTCAAATGGCAAATTAGATGGCCTGGTATTATTATTATTATTATTGATTTATAAAGCGCCAACATATTCCGTGGCGCTGTACAAAGTAAGAAACAAACATGGGGTACATAATACAGAGAATGGTGCACACTTATATACAAGATACATAATTAGTGACAAAATACAAAAATGATACAGCATACAAAATACAGAAGTGGTAATGACAGTGATAAAAGTAACATGATGAATAAAATGTGTAATGATTTCCAAGACACAAAAGGTGGAGAGAGCCCTGCCCTTGCGAGCGTACAATCTAAAGGGAATAGGGGGAAACAAGAGGAGAGGTATCCCAGTTTCCCTAAGAATCTGTCACAGAAAGTCAATAACGAGTAAGTAGTGCACGTTACAGCAGTAACGTGTTTACTTTGAAAATGTTTCTTGCGTTGCCACACAAAGATGCGCTGCTCGAGCAGTGTAGCTTAGTGAATCAATCCCTACTGATTTGTATGTGAGCCAGATGTAGCCATCAAAAGAGCCACACCTGGCTCCCGAGCCATAGGTTTCCTATTCTGCTCTAACAGCATGCTCATGCAAGCTTTTCAGAAGTTCCACTGGGATTTCATCACTTTCAAAAGCCGTATTGGCAAGACCTTAGTATAAGTGTGTCCTTCTTGTACATGTCCTTCTGTATATTTTTGCCATCTCTTATTAATTCTTTCTGCTTCCGTCATACCCCTTCCATTTTTGTCTTTCACCATTCCCATTTTTGCATAGAAAGTTCCCTTGATATTGCCAATCTGTTAAAGCAAATCTGAAGCAAAAATAAGCTTGAGATAATGAAATGTATGTGTAGTATATATAATAGAATATTAGTGGCAAAAAAAAGTCTCGTATTGTTTTCCAATACAGGAAAAGCTCAACTTGAGTTAACTATGCAAAAGAGCTTCTCTGAGCTATTTAATCAACTTAGTCGAACTCAGTCCTGTTTTCTCAGCCAAGTTCCTCCGGTCCCCTTCGATCGCCCCCGATCACCACCGGTATACGTACCCCCCAGGGATCCTGCGATGGCGCAGCCTCCCAATCAGCACCCGGCTTCTCTATGGGGAGGATCGGAACTGCGCATGACGTCATGTCCAATCGTCGCCATACCGACGAGTGAGGCTAATTGGGAAGCTGCGGCTCTCGCGGGAACGCGGGTGGGTAAGTGTTGCCGGTGGCGATCGGGGTGGTCAGACCGGTGCCGGGGGACTTGGGCCACATAGTTACTGTAGCTAGCCTAGTGCTAGCTAACATACAAAAAAAACATTTAATTAAAAAAATCCCCCCCACGGAAGAAGCCACTGAAATTGCGTACCGCCAGGGAGGGTAAGAGTGTGGCTTCCAAATGCCAACTTTGACAGTATGATGCAATGTTATAAATAAAGCTGTAAAACTGAAAATAAAAATGGCTTTTATTTGCTACTAGTCTTCTATTTATTATCTGTACTAAACATACAACGGGCATGATTAACAAAGCTTTTTCACCTTATCTATGTTACATTTTTAAGCTTCCAAAGAGAAAAAAATATAATATAATTAAGTAATTAAGGTAAGTAAAGTAATATTGACATGACGTTAATCAGGAACTACTTACTTTGAGTGATTATGTTGCTTGCACATGTGCTGAAAGGTTATGTTTATCTATTAGGTGATAAGTCCTGTATGATAAGTTTTGGGAATAGAGCCCATTATCACATACGTTTATTTTGTTACTTCAGATTTGCTTTAAAAAGATCTCTCGTCTTTCCCATTAACAATGTCTATCTATTTCCTTGGACTGTTGATTCATAGTTACATAGTTATTTTGGTTGAAAAAAGACATACGTCCATCGAGTTGAACCAGTACAAAGTACAACTCCAGCCCGCTCCCTCACATATCCCTATTGATCCAGAAGAAGGCACAACACCAGCCTGCTCCCTCACATATCCCTGTTGATCCAGAGGAAGGCACAACACCAGCCTGCTCCCTCACATATCCCTGTTGATCCAGAGGAAGGCACAACACCAGCCTGCTCCCTCACATATCCCTGTTGATCCAGAGGAAGCGAAAAAACCCTTACAAGGCATGGTCCAATTAGCCCCAAAAGGGAAAAATTCCTTCCCGACTCCAGATGGCAATCAGATAAAATCCCTGGATCAACATCATTAGGCATTACCTAGTAATTATAGCCATGGATGTCTTTCAATGCAAGGAAAGCATCTAAGCCCCCTTTAAATGCAGGTATAGAGTTTGCCATAACGACTTCCTGTGGCAATGCATTCCACATCTTAATCACTCTTAGGCTGGGTCCACACTAGACCCGGTTGCAGGACGGACCCTGCAGTCCGGATCAGGGGAAGTACCCACCGTACTGCAAACTGATGAAAGTGCATCAGTTTTGCATCAGTTTTGTATCAGTTTCCGTTCAGGTTTTTCCCTGACAGAAAACGTCTCTATCATTAGGAAGGAGTGGGAGGATTTTTTGGGCCAATCATAAAGCTCAGGCTATCCGTTTTCACATCCGTTTTTTGCCTGTGGAGCTGGAGATGCGTTTTCTCATTGCTTTCACTACCCCTGCGTGTATCCGTGGTCCTGATCCGTTGCGTGAAAATGCAGCAGATCCGGACCTTCCGTTCAGGTTTTCAAAACGGGTCCCCGCAAACGCAGACGGATCCGTTTTTTACTTGGGTGAGGCTGGCTGCTATTTTAAACATTAGTATCCGGGACTCCGTTTTTCATCAGGTTTGAAAAACGCAGCCACGGATACGTTTCCGGACCTAGTGTGGACCAGGCCTAACTGTAAAGAACCCTTTCCTAAATAAATGGCTAAAACGTTTTTCCTCCATGCGCAGATCATGTACTCTAGTCCTTTGAGAAGGCCTAGGGACAAAAAGCTCATCCGCCAAGCTATTCTATTGCCCTCTGATGTATTTATACATGTTAATTAGATCTCCTCTAAGGCGTCTTTTCTCTAGACTACATAAACCCAGTTTATCTAACCTTTCTTGGTAAGCGAGACCTTCCATCCCACGTATCCATTTTGTTGCTCGTCTCTGCACCTGCTCTAAAACTGCAATATCTTTTTTGTAATGTGGTGCCCAGAACTGAATTCCATATTCCATATTCCAGATATGGTCTTACTAGAGAGTTAAACAGGGGCAATATTATGCTAGCATATCGAGTTTTTATTTCCCTTTTAATGCATCCCAAAATTTTGTTAGCTTTAGCTGCAGCAGCTTGGCATTGAGTATGATTAGTTCAGATGAGCTTCCTTATCACTGCATGCTATTCCCTGGAACTCTTTGTCAAATTTATCTTCATCTCCATTGACTTTTGCTTTGCCTCTTTACGCAGCAAGGTGCAGTAGACAACTATTTTGCTTTCTTAATTTTTTTTTTCGTTTTTGGATCTTATTTGTTGCAGCCTCTTGGACCATATCACATTTATTTGTCCATAGTTGTTTAGGCATTCTGCTTACCAAATCTAATCCTCTTAACCAATTCTTCACCTCTACTGTGAAGTCATATAAAATATTGTTAAAGTGAACCTCCAGACTAAAAATCTACTCAGCAGTGAAAAGGCTTGGCCCCGGTTCACATTAGCGGGCGCCGTCCGGAATCGCCGTGCCGGAGTCGGACCGCATACGGGACGGACGGAACGGACGCACGGCATAGCAATGAAAACCTATGCGTGCGTTCACATGCGTCCGTTTCGTCCGGACCGGATCCGGACTCCAGCATAAGACCCAACATGCGCTATTTTTTGGTCCGGCTCCTCCGGCAGCCGTATCCGGGGCGGAGCCGGACTGCACCATCCGGCCAATACAAAGCAATGAGAACCGGAGAGCGCACAACACACTGGCTAAAAATCCGGATGTTCTACCCCACTTCCTATGCGGATTGTTGCGGCAATTTTGGATGGGGACACATGGGCAAGCATTTTGGAGTGGAGCAGCAGTGACTTTTAAATGAGCTGGAGATGTTGGCAGCATGTCGGAGGTGGAGGTGAGTGCTAAACAGCGGAGGGCCTGATTCCACAGGTCCCCCTTCTGCTGACCTCCCAGACCCCAACATTTTATTTGGTTTGTACTAACTTTTGGCAAACGGATCCGGATCGCATCCTGATGAACACCTGATGCAACCTGACCGGATCGGATCCGGATCAGAACCGTACGGTTCCGATCCGGATCCGGTCCGCATCCGGTCAGGTCATCCGGTCCGTTTGGCAGAGAACCGCAAGTGTGAACCGGGCCTTAGTGTTTCTTTAACAGTTTCACAGCATCAGAAGTTTGTTTTTCTTATCTAAGCCTCATTTTTTGCTGCACAGAAGCTAAGCTCCCCCCCCCCCCCCCCCCCCCATCAAAGAAAACTGTCCGGGCATTTTTCCCAATGCTGTGCAAAGCATGATGGGATTTCCTATGTATTTGTTCTAGTCGCCTAGCAACTGGGAGGGGTGATCAGGACTCAGGACAGTTGGAACTGTGTCTCATGCTCCCTGTCACCTCCTTTCAACCAAAAAGATGGCTGCCCTCATGAAATCAAACATTGGCCTGCTCTTTTAACCATCTTAGCGGTATGGACGAGCTCAGCTCGTCCATCACCGCCGATGGCTGCCGCTCAGGCCCTGCTGGGCCGATTTTGTTCAAATAAAGAGCAGCACACGCAGCCGGCACTTTGCCAGCCGCGTGTGCTGCCCGATCGCCGCCGCTCTGCGGCGATTCGCCGCAAGCAGCGGCGAAAGAGGGTCCCCCCAGCCGCCTGAGCCCAGCGTAGCCGGAACAAAAAGTTCCGGCCAGCGCTAAGGGCTGGATCGGAGGCGGCTGACGTCAGGACGTCGGCTGACGTCCATGACGTCACTCCGCTCGTCGCTATGGCGACGATCTAAACAAAACAAGGAAGGCCGCTCATTGCGGCCTTCCTTGTTTATTCTGGGCGCCGGAGGCGATCGGAAGAACGCCTCCGGAGCGCCCTCTAGTGGGCTTTCATGCAGCCAACTTTCAGTTGGCTGCATGAAATAGTTTTTTTTAAATTTAAAAAAAAACCTCCCGCAGCCGCCCTGGCGATCTTAATAGAACGCCAGGGTGGTTAAAACAGGGTGGGTAAGAGATTATATTACCTATCTATTTTAATTAACATAACTAATGTAACTTAATGACAGTATGTTTGTTTAGGCTGAAGTTCCTCTTTAAGATCCTACAGTATGTTGTTGGTCTACAGACACTTTGCAATCTGAAGCTAATGATCTGAGCTACAGTCGGCTCCCGGTCTTGTTTTAGCTATTTGCCTCGAACTCTTCCATCTCCTTCTGCAAAGTATGTAGTCCATTTTGTTGCAATATTGACCACCATGTATAAAGTCTTCACTTGTGCTGTTGAAATAGGGTATTTGCTATATCCAATGTGTTGTCTTGGCAAAACTCTATTAGTCTCTGTCCTATGATCAAAAACCTAGAGCTAAGTTAATTAGCTTCTCGCAAAATTGACCATAAGCTATGATGGACATTAGACTATGGTAGCAATTAGATTGCCAGTCCCTATGAGGGACGGTTAGTGACAAGACTATATACTCTAATATACAAGGGTCATCCAGAAAGTAATGCTTGTTTACTCCTAACTGCCACACAAGGTATTGGCCTCAATTCACTAAGATCATGCTGGAAATAAGGCAAGAGAAAACTTACCTCCACACAGTGAGAGAGTTATTTTATCTCTTCATTACTTAACCACTTGCCGGCCGCCCACAGCCGATGGGCGGCGGCAAAGTGGACGCCGAAAGGACCGCAATACGCCCAAGGGCGTTGCGTCCTTTTGGCATGCCGGGGGAGCGATCGCGTCATTGATGACGCGCGCTTCCCCCGGCAACTGGCTCCGCCCACCCGCGACGACAACCCGCCGGCCGTTCGGAAGCGCCGGCGGGTTGTTAACCCCGCGTTCGCCACTACAAAGTGTATAATACACTTTGTAATGTATACAAAGTGTATTATACAGGCTGCCTCCTGCCCTGGTGGTCCCAGTGTCCAAGGGACCACCAGGCCAGGCTGCAGCCACCCTAGTCTGCACCCAAGCACACTGATCCCCCCCCCCCCCTGCCCCCTGATCGCCCACAGCACCCCTCAGACCCCCCCCCTGCCCACCCCCCAGACCACTGTTTGCACCCAATCACCCCCCTAATAACCCATCAATCACTCCCTGTCACTATCTGTCAATGCTATTTTTTTAAAAATTCCCTAAACTGCCCCCTGGGGACTCCTGATCACCCCCCCACCCCTCAGATTCTCCCCAGACCCCCCCTGTGTACTGTATGCATCTATCCCCCCTGATCACCTGTCAATCACCTATCAATCACCCATCAATCACCCCCTGTCACTGCCACCCATCAATCAGCCCCTAACCTGCCCCTTGTGGGCAATCTGATCAGCCACCCACACCATTAGATCGCCCGCAAACCCGCCATCAAATCACCTCCCAAGTGTATTGTTTACATCTCTTCTCTTCTCTAAACACCCACTAATTACCCATCAATCACCCCCTATCACCCCTATCATCACCTGTCACTGTTACCTATCAGATCAGACCCTAATCTGCCCCTTGCGGGCACCCAATCACCCGCCCACACGCTCAGATTGCCCTCAGACCCCCCTTATCAATTCGCCAGTGCATTAATTACATCTGTTCTTCCCTGTAATAACCCACTGATCACCTGTCAATCACCTGCCAATCACCTATCACCCATCAATCACCCCCTGTCACTGCCACCCATCAATCAGCCCCTAACCTGCCCTTGCGGGCAATCTGATCACCCACCCACACCATTAGATCACCCGCAAACCCGCCGTCAAATCACCTCCCAAGTGTATTGTTTACATCTCCTCTCTTCTCTTCTCTAAACACCCATCAATCACCCCCTATCACCCCCTATCACCACCTGTCACTGTTACCTATCAGATCAGACCCTAATCTGCCCCTTGCGGGCACCCAACCACCCGCCCACACGCTCAGATTGCCCTCAGAACCCCCCTTATCAATTCGCCAGTGCATTATTTACATCTGTTCTTCCCTGTAATAACCCACTGATCACCTGTCAATCACCCCGTCACTGCCACCCATCAATCACACCCTGTCACTGCCACCCATCAATCAGCCCCTAACCTGCCCCTTGCGGGCAATCTGATCACCCACCCACACCAATAGATCGCCCGCAGATCCGACGTCAGATCACCTCCCAAGTGCATTGCATCTGTTCTCTCCTCTAAACACCCACTAATTACCCATCAATCACCCCCTGTCACCACCTGTCACTGCTACCCACCAGATTAGACCCCTATGTGCCCCTAGGGCACCCAATCACCCGCCCACACCCTCAGACCCCAGCCCTGATCAACTCGCCAGTGCATTGCTTGCATCTATTCCCCCCACTAATCACACCTTGAGACACCCATCAATCACCTCCTGTCACCACCTGTCACCCCCTAGCACACCTACCCATCAGATCAGGATCTAATTTGCCCCGTGTGGGCTCCTGATCACTCGGCCAAACCCTCAGACCCCCTTCCGATCACCTCCCCAGTGCATTGATTGCATCTATTTTCCCCTCTAACCACCCCCTGAGACACCCATCAATCACCTCCTGTCACCCCCCTAGCACTCCTATCCATCAGATCAGGCCCAATACAACCTGTCATCTAAAAGGCCACCCTGCTTATGACCGGTTCCACAAAATTTGCCCCCTCATAGACCGCCTGTCATCAAAATTTGCAGATGCTTATACCCCTGAACAGTCATTTTGAGACATTTGGTTTCCAGACTACTCACGGTTTTGGGCCCGTAAAATGCCAGGGCAGTATAGGAACCCCACAAGTGACCCCTTTTTAGAAAAGAGACACCCCAAGGTATTCTGTTAGATGTATGACGAGTTCATAGAAGATTTTATTTTTTGTCAAAAGTTAGCGGAAATTGATTTTTATAGTTCTTTCACAAAGTGTAATTTTTTACTAACTTGTGACAAAAAATAAAATCTTCTATGAACTCACCATACACCTAACGGAATACCTTGGGGTGTCTTCTTTCTAAAATGGGGTCACTTGTGGGGTTCCTATACTGCCCTGGCATTTTAGGGGCTCTAAACCGTGAGGAGTAGTCAAGAAAACAAATGCCTCAAAATGACCTGTGAATAGGACGTTGGGCCCCTTAGCGCACCTAGGCTGCAAAAAAGTGTCACACATGTGGTATCGCCGTACTCAGGAGAAGTAGTATAATGTGTTTTGGGGTGTATTTTTACACATACCCATGCTGGGTGGGAGAAATCTCTCTGTAAATGGACAATTGTGTGTAAAAAAAAAAATCAAAAATTGTCATTTACAGAGCTATTTCTCCCACCCAGCATGGGTATGTGTAAAAATACACCAGAAAACACATTATACTACTTCTCCTGAGTACAGCGGTACCACATGTGTGGCACTTTTTTGCGCTCTAAGTGCACTAAGGGGCCCAAAGTCCAATGAGTACCTTTAGGATTTCACAGGTCATTTTGCGACATTTGGTTTCAAGACTACTAGTCCTCACGGTTTAGGGCCCCTAAAATGCCAGGGCAGTGTAGGAACCCCACAAATGACCCCATTTTAGAAAGAAGACACCCAAAGGTATTCCGTTAGGAGTATGGTGAGTTCATAGAAGATTTTATTTTTTGTCACAAGTTAGCGGAAAATGACACTTTGTGAAAAAAGACAATTAAAATCAATTTCCACTTACTTGTGACAAAAAATAAAATCTTCTATGAACTCACCATACTCCTAACGGAATACCTTGGGGTGTCTTCTTTCTAAAATGGGGTCACTTGTGGGGTTCCTATACTGCCCTGGCATTTTAGGGGCCCTAAACTGTGAGGAGTAGTCTTGAAACCAAATGTCGCAAAATGACCTGTGAAATCCTAAAGGTACTCATTGGACTTTGGGCCCCTTAGCGCACTTAGGGCGCAAAAAAGTGCCACACATGTGGTACCGCTGTACTCAAGAGAAGTAGTATAATGTGTTTTGTGGTGTATTTTTACACATACCCATGCTGGGTGGGAGAAATATCTCTGTAAATGACAATTTTTGATTTTTTTTTTTACACACAATTGTCCATTTACAGAGAGATTTCTCCCACCCAGCATTGGTATGTGTAAAAATACACCCCAAAACACATCATACTACTTCTCCTTTGTACGGCAATACCACATGTGTGGCACTTTTTTGCAGCCTAACTGCGCTAAGGGGCCCAAAGTCCAATGAGCACCTTTAGGCTCTACAGGGGTGCTTACAATTTAGCACCCCCCAAAATGCCAGGACAGTAAACACACCCCACAAATGACCCCATTTTGGAAAGTAGACCCTTCAAGGTATTCAGAGAGGAGCATAGTGAGTCCGTGGCAGATTTCATTTTTTTTTGTCGCAAGTTAGAAGAAATGGAAACTTTTTTCCATTTTTTTTTTTGTCACAAAGTGTCATTTTCCGCTAACTTGTGACAAAAAATAAAATCTTCTATGAACTCACCATGCCTCTCAGTGAATACTTTGGGATGTCTTCTTTCCAAAATGGGGTCATTTGGGGGGTATTTATACTATCCTGGAATTTTAGCACCTCATGAAACATGACAGGTGCTCAGAAAAGTCAGTGATGCTCCAAAATGGGAAAATTCACTTTTGGCACCATAGTTTGTAAACGCTATAACTTTTACCCAAACCAATAAATATACACTGAATGTTTTTTTTTTAATCAAAGACATGTAGCAGAATAACTTTCGCGCTCAAATGTATAGGAAATT
This sequence comes from Hyperolius riggenbachi, assembly GCF_040937935.1. Classification (NCBI taxonomy): domain Eukaryota; kingdom Metazoa; phylum Chordata; class Amphibia; order Anura; family Hyperoliidae; genus Hyperolius; species Hyperolius riggenbachi. Next base: position 25,541,086 of record NC_090657.1, read on the forward strand.
TTACTTTATTTGAAAAATGTCAGCACACAAAGTTAAAAAAAGTAATTTTTTTGACAAAATTCATGTCTTTTTTGATGAATATAATAAAAACTAAAACTCGCAGCAGCAATGAAATAGCACCAAAAGAAAGCTGTGTTAGTGACAAGAAAAGGAGGTAAAATTCATTTAGGTGGTAGGTTGTATGACTGAGCAATAAACCGTGAAAGCTGCAGTGGTCTGAATGGAGAAAAAGGCTCTGGTCCTTAAGGGGTAGAAAGACTGTGGTCCTCAAGTGGTTAAGTTACCTCCTCTGTAGTTAATTTACCTCCTCTGTAGTTACTTTCACAAGCAGTTAATTAACAACCTGTATTTAACGCTGGAGTTATTTTAAGGATTGGAGAGTTAACTTAAAGACAGAAGAGTCAACTTTAGGTTTGCCTGAGGTAAAATGTTTCCTGGATACTACATGCCTTATCACCATGGTAACAACTCTAGAAACGTTATTAAAGACAGGAGATAAGCTTAGTGAATTGAGGCCATTGTTTGTAAAATTTAACTTGCATCTGTCAGGTTAATTTTTTTATCTCCTTACACCAATTGTCACATGACTGTAAAATGCTGGAACTGTTTGTCCAGCAGAATTAACATAAAGCCCCTCCTAGTTACTCCAACCCAAAGGTGAGGAGTGTGATTTAGTTATTTTGAATTATTTCTTGCTTGATGGGTGCTTTAAAAGTTGTTTTATTGATAAGGTTGGAAAATATCTCCTTAGGCCTGAGACCCACTGCCAAATGTTTTGCGATGCCTTTGAATTTTATAAAATATATTCTCATTGACCTGAATGAGAATTGCAATTTTGCCGTGATTCTCACTCAAGTCAATGGTAATGCGTTTTGAAAACACAAACACATCACAAAATGCTTGGCAGTGTCAGCCAAACAGTACAGAAAAGTTAATAGGATATGGGCCAGTGTGTCTAAAATAACATAATTAAATACTGCTATCAATCAACTGAGAAAACATTGTAAGTGTAAAATAAAAATGCTATTAAAAACTACTGATCAACTGATTATACAGGGTTTATTCTGATGATTCATGAAGTTTTATGTGATGTCATTTGTTGAATGTTTTGAGATTTTAATAGTGATCTAAATATTTAATGACTTGATTTCTTCACATAGCTTGGGCCCTGCTGTGAGGAGAATGGGAGTTGTCGATATTGGATGCCACGCGATTGAGATATCAAAGCTATGGATCAATTATAGATGTGATATTGATAAGCCTGATTGAAAAGAAATGTTCCATTATCTAGGTTAGGGGAACAAGGCTTTAGTGGGAGTTTTATCAATGCTCCATTTCAACATAAAACTTTGTCCATAATGTCTGTAAACTACCCCCTCGCTTGGAATGTATATGTTAGCCATCCCCCACAGTCAGAGCTATGGTCAAAGCAGCTGTATCTCATTATGTCTCTGGCCAAAGCAGAACAATAGGGCTATTGGAAATCTAGTTGCATGTGCTTTGAGATAGATGAAGAGTTAAACTAAAGCAGTTAGGTTTGGTAGTCAACGAATAGAAACTATAGCATTATTTAATCAGACCAATCAGAAGATAGTATTGTGGTACACTGTGGGACCATCCCATTTCATATATAAAGTGCTTAGGCGTGAAAGATTCAGGATTTCCTTCATTCTCTCTCTCTCTGCACTCACACCCACCCACACACCCCACACACACATACAAATCAGACAATAGACTTTTTATACATGCAGATTACTCAGCAATTCAATTATTTTATTTTTATATTTTTGTAACTAATTTTGTTACTAAAAGACTTGTAACCTTATTGATTCTTGAACATCTATGGAAATCATCAATGCTTAATTAAACAACCACATCTTTTAAATGATTCATCGTGGTCTCCATAGACTTTTTTTTTTTTAAACAAACGAACTTCCCCCCATTTAACATGTGATCAGTTTGTTCAGGTGATTGATTTCAAATGTCCCTGGCTGGCTGCGATCCTGTCTGAATTCAGTATCTCCTGTAGCATGCCTCCAAACTTTTTGAGATACATTAAGACACACCCTTGCCTTACCCTTGACCATGCCCCAGCTACACCCCTAGTCACTGATAACAAAAAGAATTTAGAGGTAGAAGACATTTTAAAATTCAGACCACACTGGTCTACTCTATCATCATTAGTTTTTCATTTTAACATGTAACAATAAGAAATCTATTCATTTAAATGATACATATAACATTTAGAGTATAAACACATTTTTGCAGTAGAAAAATTACATATATTTACATAGATTTGTACATGCGTTCTGAAAGAGGGACAAATGAGGAAGAAAGAGGGACAGGGGGATTTAGTTCCCAAATAGGGACTGATCCTCTAAAAAAAGGAGAGTTTGTAGCTATGTCTGTAGGCCTAAACAGGAAGCAGAGTAGAAGATATAACATGATCATGGGCTGCCATCGGTGGCCTAGCAATAGGGGATGCAGAGGTAGCAAACCCACCAGGTCCCTTGGACCAGAGGGGCCCTCCTTCAACCGCTTTATTAGCTCTTTATTGGTGCTAAGCTGGTATGTGTGCTTTAATTAGTTGTTACCATTAATAGACTGTTCTCTTTACCTGCGTACACCTCTCTGACACTACAGCTGTCCTTGGCAGGTTCTAGGGCTCCATATCAATTATGTATAGAGCACTTGAGGGGGCCCATTGTAAAACTTGCACTGGGGCCCAGAGCTCCTATGCAATGCTGCCATTAAGATTTACAAAATAATCAAATATGTCTCTGAGTATAGTATCTGTAGAATAAATTGATCTCTGTTATACAGCTAGGGCTTTCAAGAGAGATACAATATACCTTCTTTACAGCCTCTGCAGCCATGTGTGCTAATTAATTTCCCCAGTGCATCTCCCAGCTGCCTTCTCTTCCACAGCTCCATGTCAAATTGCATGGATATCACACTGATCTTCCAACTTCAGCAGTTTGTCAAAAAGCTGCAACAAGCATGCAACTAATGTAGGCAAAGGTAGGCAGTAGAAGGAGCGAAAGCACCGGCTTCTGAATGAGTCTGTTTATTCCCAGTAAGAGCAGATAGATGTGGGTACAAAGTAAAGATCAGGACGTCTAGGCCAGTGGGAGGCAGAGACTGATGTACCCAAACCGCTAACAGCTGCGCCGTGTTGCTATCTGTGCTTGGTCACAGCATTAATGTAGGCTAAGGTTGGGACAGTACCATTGAAAGTACATCTGTTGGAGCAAGGGAGCCAATGATGCCATCGGAATACCTTATTTGCATGCTCATTCTGAGCTAGTGACTCAAAGTATTAAATTCAGAGGATAAGTACACAACTGAGGCAGACATTTTTTAGATCTCAATACTGCAGCACCTACAGTGACGTACGTCCTGTCCAGCAGGGAGTACGCCACTGGGTGAGAGGGGGTGCCATGCATATGACCCTGTCGACGCACTCTGCCGCAGGGTCATATGAATGACAATTTGTGTGGTGCAATGCGTTGGGGGCAGAGCTTCTCACCGCTAATGCACTGGCCAGGTATAAAGCCGGCCTCAAACCAAAGTGAATAGCGAGGACATAATTATCAGTAAGTTATGACTACAGGTGGACAATAAAATGTTAATAATCAGTTCATGCAGAAGTTAAGCAAATGTATGCAGCATATATTTTCATATGATTCAAATGTTTACGTTAACTCGAAATTATATATATATATAAAGTATATGCATTCTCTGTTGGAGGGAGTCCTCATCTAGAAGTCAAGAGTTTTGCACAGTGAAAATGTAGATATATTACAATCATTGAAATATAGATTATGCCATCAATATACACATATACTGTATATTGATAAACAGCAACTTTTAATCAGTACAACTACAATAATTACCAATGAGATATCTCAATCAAGTTTTTCAGCAAAAAAAAATCAAACATTCCCATATGATTAGCTTGCATCAAATACTGAACACCCAGGTAGTGCATGGTGACCCAGAACCACTAGGAAAGTAGAGGCTAAAACGCCCTCTTACTAATAAAAAAGCAATGCATAGAGCCATATCAATCCATGCCATGCACCAATGATGACCAGAAAGTCTGGATTGATGTAGCTCTGTAAAATTTATAAGCTATGGACTTGCTACACACCAGCGGTTCTGCATGTGAGTCTAGATTTCAGGGGCGTAAAGAGATGATTTGCATATTTGTGTGATGCCTCATGGGAAACCACAGTTGCTCACTTAAAGCGGATCCGAGATGAAAAACGAACTATAACAAGTAACTTGTCTATATATCTTATCTAAAGTTTAGATGGTTTACACACCAAATCTAGCTGCAAACAGCTTTAATAGAATAAGAATATTTCTTCCTGTGATACAATGACAGCAGCCATGTTGTTTGTAAACATTACACAGAGGCAAGCTTCTCTGCATCTTGATCCATCAGCCTAATCCCCTCTCCTCCTCCCTCCTCCCCTCTGCCTCTGAAATCAATGGCTAGTAACCCCTCCTCCTGCCCAGACTAAGCTCCCATGAGCCCTTGCTACTGCCTTGGCTCTCTGAAAACCTGTGGACGTGGCTTTTTTAGTTTATAGGGAATTATTAGGGGAGTATTAAAACAAAAACAAAAAAATATTTGGCTTGAGGAATGCCCTATAAACAATAGGAAAGGAACACAATTATGCAATGTGTAAAAGTTCACCTCGGATCCACTTTAAAGCTGAACTATTACAAATACATTCTGTTTTAAGAAGACAAAACTATACTCGGCCTTGCATTAAAGTGGTCTAACACCCAGCATTTCAACTTTGCTTTAAAATATTGCTTTAAAAGATTGCTTACAGCTTAGAAACTATTATGCCCCTCGTCTCTGGACTCCTTAACACTTTGCACTCTTTCCACACCCTTTCCTTCTTCCTTCTCTAACCCTCTTTGCCTAATATATCAAGTTTCATTTAGAATTTCTTATATCCTCTGAATTTCTTCTTATTATTCCAGTTAATACTGTTGAAGTACAAATGTTGGACTTTCATACAAAAAAAGTTATGATGATTATTGAATTAAAACACATCGGCCCATATGCAATTCACTTTTTCACCTGAGTTTTCTCCTAGGTGATAATTTTAAACTTGCCAATAAAATTTCTTTTAAGCCACGAGCAAGCAAGAAAATAATCAAAATAATTTTAATAGTACTTTCTCGTCTACTGTTTGGTACTTTTGAAGTTGAAAAGCGCAGGAAAGTTATTTTAAATTGAAGATGAAAAATTATCTCCTAGGAGAAAACTCAGGTGAAAAGGGGATTTGCATATGGCCCGATCGTCTTTTTCTTGTTTACAATTTGCACTCACGGTTGCAGTTAGTACCTAACTGACTTGACTTAGTTAACAAGCAAAATCTATCCTCGCTGGGGGATAGGTTTCACAACTAAAGGTACTGGATAAGATATAGTGGGTTAGTCCCCATCCGACCCCTTTGGGGTTAGTGACGGATGTTGGACATCCTATATGATAGAGTTCTAGAAATGTTTCCTGACATTAGCTGAGAACCCTCGTTCAATCTTCTGGTTATGCATAATTATATGACAAATAGCGTATATAACTGTTTGAGTTTAAATAAGTTTACCACTGTATGACAGTATTGCTCTGTTTGCTACTTAAAATACATAACTATGTTGGAGAACTGTTCTTCCTTCTGTACAAAAAATTCTTCAATAAAAATTATTGAAAATAAGAAACTATTATGCCAGATTTTTTTAAAGCAGAAATTCACCTAATGGGTTAAACATGACATTTTAGTGTTGCATTTAGCTAGAAATCTTCCTCAGTGCTGAGGTTTAGATACAAATGTATCATGGCTGTAATGTAAATAAACAAAAGCCTCTCTGAGAGAGCACAGAGGGCTTCCCAGACAGACTTTTCAGAGGTTTATTTGCATTCCAAACATGACACAATTGTATCTAAGCCTCAGCACGGATGCGGATTTCTAGCTAAATGCAACACTAAAATGTCATGTTTAACCCATTCAGTGAATTTCTGCTTAAAAAAATCTGGCATAATAGTTTCTAAGCTGTAAGCAATCTTTTAAAGCAAAGTTGAAATGCTGGGTGTTAGACCGCTTTAAATATTGAAGCATCAACTGGATTCCCTGACACATAATTTGTGGCATCGCTATATTGCTTCCTCAGAGGCCCAGATGGAACTATATTTCCATAGCCCTTAAAACTTTAAATCAACTATGTACAGCTAAAGAAAAGAAAAAAAAAAAAGCACTAGCCACAGTTTGACAACAAAGATAGAGAATGAACAGTGGAGTAAGTGACATGGTATTGGATGCACTACAAATATTCTCACTTCACTGAATGGATCTCTTCAATTAGAGATCAAGGTCTACAGTGCGTTAGATTGTGTTTGGAGCATAATAACAAATGCACCACTCCTTAGGGCTGGTTCACACTGCGGGCGTTTTCGGTGTTTTTTTACACGCAAGCGATTTTTAAAATCGCCCACGAAAGGAGGCCAGGAAGCGCTGCGGAGGGGGGCTTTGAAGAGCCCCCCGCAAGCGCAAGCAGCCAGCGGCGATCAGACCCTCCAGCAGGACATCCCCCCCTAGTGGAGAAAAAAGGGGGGGAAGTCTGATCGGCCTGGCTGCTATCTGATCGGTGCTGCGGGCTGGAGAGCCCACGTAGTACCGATCAGCAAAAAACCACGTGGTACAGAAGTGGTTAATGATTTATAACTTTATAAAACATTATTTATAAACGAAATATAGTACAATATATTTTTAAACGTTATCCATGCTTATCGTTTAAAACCCCGCGACCTTTTTTCCCAGCGCCCCTTTTTAACGTACGCCTGTAACTGTATCTCTAAATCAGGACACCAAAATAGGGACACTATAGTTGTTTTCTATGTAATAGCATATGGAAACAAGACATCTGAGGCCAGGAACCCACTAGAGCTATTTTTTGAGCTTTAGGGAATGCTTTCAATCGCTAGCGATTTCCCTAAACACTCTGCCAATGTAAATGGATGGGATAGATTCCACTAGAGAGATTGCGATGAAGGAAATTGCAATCGCAGGACATGCAGCATTTTGGGAGCATTTCCATTCTAATTAATTGTGCAGGTGCAGGAAAATAATTGCCAAAGTCGCTAGCAAAACGCTATCACAAATCGCTAGCAATAGTGCTTTGCGCTTTCCTAGTGGGTTCCAGGCCTGAAAGAGGTTCCAGTTTCTCCCTACTCTAGCAGAAAACTACTAAGTTGTCCTTATTTGCATTTAAAGGGTAGGAAGTACTTTTACCACAAATTTGCATTGTCTACTCCTGGATGCTGTGGATAAATCAAAGTTACTCACTAGCGCTAAAACTGTGTGTATAGAATGCTGAGATTCATCACAAGACTGAAGTAATGCTTAACTGTCTTCATTTTATCTGCAGGGTCATAATTGGTGGAATGTTCAACCCAGGGACCCCTCTGCTTATACCAGACATCACTCTGATATTCATTATGGATTTAGTTTTCTCTCTCATTGCTGTTGGATATTGCACCATGATTTCTATACTAAGCTCTGCTCTATTGACAGACATTACCAATACTGCTCTTAGACCTGGGCTGTTCCCACAATATTGCCAGCAGTTGGCAGGTGTTACTGAACAGTAACTGTCTTCGGATTGCAATTAGAAAAAAGGACACCTAGAGGCTGTACATACAATACAGCATTCTACAAATAAAATATATAAGGAGCTGCTCATAACTTTCAACAAGTGACTGTAAAAGCTATTTGAGCACAACAGCTGTATACTAGAGGGAGCAATCCCGAGATATTGCTTCTATAGACTCTACTCTCTAATATGGCGTAAATTGCCTGCTTTCCACTGCAAACTGTATTACTGTCTATTCAGGATGTATTGGATATGTGTTGGAAGCTGGTAATTGCTGCCATGGCCACCATGGATAATTATTGCAATACACAGCTGTCTCAGACTGTGCTCCATTGCATTTAATAGAACTAAGGTAACAATTTAGTAGCTCAGGCTGCTATACGGCTGTAGGATCAAGAAACGGCCAATTGATCCATTGTGCTTCGAAAGAAGACATCCGGCAAAACACAAACCTCTCTTGTCAAAAGCTGGAGTGGGAGAGGAAGCTTATTAAGAGAAAGGGGGTGACTTTTTACAGGAAACGGTTGAGATGTTACATACAAATAATCAGTTATTGCAATTAATCTCCAGTTGTAGTTTTCCTTACTTTTCATATGCTTTAAAATATTGCTGAAGTAGCTTGAGGTCTGGAACCCACTAGAGCGTTTTTTTGAGCATTTAGGGAGTGCTTTCAATCGCTAGCGATGTCACTAAACGCTCTGTCAATTTAAATGGATGGGACAAATTCCACTAGAGCGATTGCTACTATCGCCAAAATCATAACATTTAAAATGCATGTAAACACATTCTTATAGAGCAAAATAAGCCAAATTACTTTTCTCCTATGTTGCTGTCACAGTAGGTAGTAGAAATCTGAGAGGATATGGAGTAGCCCATCTCCTCATAGTGGATTTTAAGGGCTTTATTTATTCAAAAGCACTTAGCAAATGGCAGTTGCTCCGTCCAACTGCCAAAAAAGTGTAAAGTGAGCAGGGAGGCTGGCTAGCATCTTTATACAAATACTTTTCAGGTAGAGTCTATATAAAGACCATACTGAGAATCCCACATGAGGAGATGGACTAGCCCAAAACCTGTCGGTTCTGGCAGATTTCTACTACCTACTGTAAGTGGCAGCAACATAGGAGAAAAGTAATTTGTCTTATTTTACTATGGAAGAAATGCAGTTCTTATTTGTATGTTATTACATATATTTTAAATTCTAATTTTTTTTTTAGTCCTTTAGGCCTCATTAAAGTCGCACAACGTGCCCCTAACGTGGCGCAAGTAGGTTATAAAATTGGATGTTATTTTGTACTACGTTATGTGTGTCTTGGTGCACCGTTTTCGTTGCATACTGATGGAACGAAACCGGCGCATGCGTTACATTTAAAAAAAAAAACATTTACCTTACTGAGCATGTGCAACACACAACGCAGCAAATGTATTGCGAAACGCACAGCATGCAGCACTTTCTAAATATTGCTACACGTTACACGCATCGCAACGTGTGCACTGTGAATGCCTCACAGACTTTGCATTGCTATGCGTTAGTCTGTGTTGGAACATTTTCTAATGTACGTCTTTAAATGTACGTCTTTCACAGTGCGACGTTAAAGGGATACTTAAGGCTGATAAAAAAAATGACTTTTACTCACCCGGGGCTCCCCTCAGCCCCCTGCAGCTGAACGGTGCCCTCACCGTGTCCCTCCGATGCACCTGGACTCGCCGGCGGCCACTTCCGTCACCGGCCGACAGGCTGGAAACGTGGCTGATAATCCGCGTTCCCGGCCGCAATAGCATTATAGAGGGTGCTATTGCGGCCGGGAACGCGGATAATCAGCCGCATTCCCAGCCTGTCGGCCGGTGACGGCCAAACCGGAAGTGGCCGCCGGCGAGACCAGGCGCATCGGAGGGACACGGTGAGGGCACCGTTCAGCTGCAGGGGGCTGAGGGGAGCCCCGGGTGAGTAAAAGTCATTTTTTTTATCAGCCTTAAGTATCCCTTTAACGTCGCACTGTGAGAGAGGCCTTAAGGAAATTGCAATTGCAGGACATGCAGCATTTTGGGAGCGTTTCCATTCTAATGAATTGTATAGGAGCAGAGAAATCGCTCCCAAAATCGCTTGCAAAACTCTATCACAAATCGCTAGCGATTGCACTTTTTAGTGGGCTCTAGGCCTGACTGCTATAGGAAACACATGAGGCATAATTCACAAAGCTTTTTCACCTGTTTTCACCTTATCAATGTTACTTTTTTAAGCTCCCAAAGAGCAAAAATATAATCTAAGGTATGAAAAGTAATATTGACATTACCGTAAGTTAATCAGGAATGACTTACTTTGACTGATTATTTTGCTTGTAAATGTGCTGAAAGGTTATTTTTATCAATAAGGTGATAAGTCATTTGTGAGAAGTTTTGTGAATAGAGCCTACTGTGGAGTGCTATAACAATCCCTGCAATATATTGATGATAATTTGCAGTCTGTTCTGATCTTTATTCATACCTGATGTAGAATTTATCCCACAAATATTTGTTAAAGGATATTGGTTATTCTTTTTATATGATTAATGTGTTTATTTACACTGCTCATCTACTTCTGCTTGCACTTAATAGAGATATTTTTTTCTTCAGGAACTTTAATCCTCATTTGTAGCATATAGGTGGAAGGCATCAGGGAGCAGATTATTCAGTTGAAGGTCCCAGTGGATTTAGTTTTCCATTACTATTTAGTAACCAGGCTCCAAGCTACACACACAAATCTGCCGGGACTGAATAGAAATCTGCTAAATCAACAGCTCACACCTCTGCTCCAGGTTATTCAGGTGCTTCCAGAAGTCATTATCACAGTATTACGCTCCATGCTAGCGCACACACATGTACTGTGCATTTTAGCATCTATGTTGTCAGATTAAAATGCAAATCATGTCACTAAGAATCAAGGCTATGTTCACAGTGGGTGTTGCGTTTCCTGTGATGACATGAACACAACGGATTGGGAAAGCGGCACCGAACGTTATCCGCGCTTTGGGTCGTATACAGTGAAGCATACAGTCAATTAAAAATATGGTTTGTAACTGCATGCATGCTGCACGCTGTTATACCGCAACACAACCGCCGCACTGTGAATGTGGTATAGGTGGTGCATTGCAGTGTGGAGAGCAGCATTACAAATCAGCCATTATGGCGCTCTACTGTGAACCTAGCCTAAAAAACTTGAGGAAAGTCACCGGTATCAGCAGCATTGCAGAGTATGTTACATGGCTGATATAGGAGAGGTCGATTGTACTGAGAAAACCATCACAGGCACAAGTATTTGGGCAGTTTTATACATTTATAGAATATCTATATATATATGGGTCAATTTTTTTGTCATACTTTTGAAAGTGTTCAGTTCTGCAGACTAAATAATGTCTTTAGTTTGATGAGACGCATTTGTTCCCGATATCTGTACTGTCAATGAAAGTGATCAATAGAAGTAGAAGGAAATCACAGTATTAAACTATGAGATCCACTTATATTAAAAATTGGTGGATCATAGGCTGAGCTGGCTGTTACAAAGATGGATCTTCAGGCACTGTTCACACTTAACTGCTTTGCATACGTTTTTTGGCATGAAAATTTGCATTTGGACTTAGAACTGATGTAAGTCAATGGGCTAATGTGCTTTTTGCATGCTTTGGAAAATTGAAAAAAAACAACCTGCAGCATAATTTCACACATGTGTTATGTATAAAAAGTGTGTTTTTTTGTTTTGTTTTTACACTAAACTTACTAGGCAGAAATGTGATAACAGATATATGCTATTATGTAAAACTACTATTGTTGGGCAAAGTTCTTTGTGTCGCTAATTTTAAAATGTTTATGTATTGTCTATATAAATAAACTTTATATATTTTTAAATCCTAAACAAACAACCTGACTCATACTTGTTTACCCTGATGATTCCTTTATAATGTATAAAATCTTTAGGCCTCATTCAAATCAGACGCAGATGGCCGTGCGATCGGACCGCAACGTGTACGATCACACACACCATCTGCATTTTCATGTGTTGCGTGGCTGATCCCATTTACTGCAGTGAATGGGCCAGCTGCACGTCTTGGCAAAAAATGTGTGCCGCGCGCGTTCGCGCACCGCACTGGTACAGGAAGGCATGCAGTTTGAACTTCAGACAGAGCAGTCTATGCACTTCAGATGTTCGTGCGTGTCTGCCTCCTGCACAGCGGCGTAGCAATAGGGGGTGCAGAGGGAGCAACTGCATCGGGGGCCCTTGGGCTAGAGGGGCCCACTAGGGGCTCTCCTTCATCCATCTCATTAGCTTTTCATTGGTGCTATGCAGGTAATGAGCACCTCTATATGTGCACTGCATAATGGTAACTATTAAAGTGAACCTCAGGACTAAAAATCTAGTTGGCAGAACTGAAAAGGCTTGGTGTTTCTTTAACAGTTTCACAGCATCAGAACTTTTTTTTTTCTTACCAAAGCACCATTTTTAGCTGCATTTTTAGCTAAGCTCCACCCATCAAAGAAAACTACCCGGGTGGTTCTTCCCTGATGCTGTGCAAAGCATGATGGGATTTCCTCTGTTGTTGTTCACGTTGCCTAGCAACTGGGAGGGGTGATCAGCCCACAGGACTGTTGGAACTGTGTCTCACGCTACCTGTCACCTCCTTTCAACCAAAAAGATGGCTGCCCCCATGAAATCAAACATTTGCCTGTTCTTTTAAAATAGGGTGGGTAAGAGATTATATTATCTATCTATTTTAATTAACATAACTAATGTAACTTAATGACAGTATATTTGTTTAGGCTGAAGTTCTGCTTTAACAAACTGTTTACTTACTCTAATTACACCTCTCTGACACTGCAGCTGTCTTTGGTAGGTTTTGGGGCTCTATATTAAGAGTGTTTGGGGCCCCATATAAAACTCGCACCGGGGCCCCAAGCTCCTTAGTTACGCCACTGCTCCTGCATGCATGCCGAAATACGGATGGCAACGTGTGTAATGTGAACGAGGTCTAAGCTACCTCTCCAAATTAGATATTTACATAGGATGTGGGGATAACTCATTTGTATTAAATTCATTAGGATGGAGGTTATTCAATCCCCCAACCTTACACTGGAATATAATTTTGGTTAGGACTACCCCTGCTTCCTCTATGGCAGGCGTGGGGAACCTATGGCTCGGGAGCCAGGTGTGGCTCTTTTTATGGCTACATCTGGCTCACATACAAATCAGTAGGGGTTGATTCACTAAGCTACACTGCTCAAGCAGCACAGTTTAGTGTGGCAGCACAAATAAAATGTTTAGAGTGGGCACACTACTGCTGTAGCATGCACTACTAACTTACTCGCGCTATCACCAAAACAAACAGCTGCACAAATTGTCCCACCCTGAACCCTGTCAGGTCCAGTGAATTTGAAGGACGAGACTCCCGCACTTTGATTGGCCCAATAGGCTGTCTGTCACTTGACAGGCAGCCTATTGGGCCAAAGTGCGCCTATCTCGCCTTACAAAGTGGATCAACCCCCAAATCGGCTAGCTAATTGTACAAGCTGTTAGTCGGCATTTCACCTGTCTGGGAAATTGCTGATGTTGCTGAAACCCAAGAGAATCTGAAGATGTTGTCTGACACTTCCTCTCCTCGGCGGATTAACTGTATACACATCACCATGGCAACAGGGACGTGAGCCCTCTGCTGCGCATGCGCACTGTCCTAGTTTGAAATATATTGTATGGCTCTCATGGAATTACATTTTAAAATATGTGGCGTTTATGGCTCTCTCAGCCAAACAGGTTCCTGACCCCTGCTCTATGGCTTTATGACTGAGATAATTATAAAGATGCAATAGGCACACTGTAGTGCTGTGATATCCTAACCAGGAAATAGCTATAATACACTAGGACCTTAGCCCCTGCATAAGAGCTTCTTCTTGTTACCAAGCCTCGACGCCTAATCTTACACATAGGAAGGCAGTAATATATGCACTTGCTTCCTTACTGGCCAATAAGAACTCTTCACATTGGCACTTACAATACCCAGTATGCCAGAGTGACAATTACAGTAACCGATCTGCCAGAGTGACCATTACAATAACCGATCTGCCATCTCAATGACCATTACACTTACCAATCTTTCAGATTGACCCTTACAGTACTCGATCTGACATCAGAGCGACAATTACAGTACCCAGTCTGCCATTGCAATGACCCTTAAGCCACGTACTCGCCGCTCGACAGACAGGTCCAGTGACGTCCCCTTGATGATGGTCGCTAGCAGCACCTCTTCATGCCACCCGGTTAAGTGTGAGGTCACACGATGCACAGGGCGGCGTGATCGATATTTCCAGCGTTCGTGGTACTTTGCGCGGTGTTCTCAGGGATCTTAAAGATCGTCGCGTAACGCTAAGCGATGTTCGCAATCGTGCGCCTGTACCCACCTCGAGGCATTGTGTAAAATCGATCTGCAAACCCAGTGACCCTTACAATAACTGATCTTCCATAACACAGTAACCCGATCTGCCATCAGAGTGACCTGTACAATACTCGATCTACCATCAGAATGACCCTTACTGATCTGCCATCTGAGTGACTCTTACAGTACCCGATCTGCCATTAGGTTGACATTTACAGTAACGCAATCTGCCATCAGAGTGACAATTACAGTAACCAATCTGCCATCTACGTGCCCCTAAAATTACCGATCTGCCATTCCAGTGACCTTTACAATAACTGATCTGCCATGAGATTGACCCTTAAGGCAGGGCCGGCGCTACCATTAAGGCAAAGGAGGCAGCTGCCCCAGGGCCCCAAAGCTTGTAGGGGCCCCCAGTGGCTACAAGAGGAAAAAAAATTTTCAAATCGGCCTTATAGTTTTTGAGAAAATCGATTTTAAAGTTTCAAAGGAAAAAAAATATACATTTAAAAACCTGCCGACTTTAATGGTTAATAGCAAATCCACCTTAAATGCTAGAAACCCTAAATTTGCAGGATATGTTAAGGAGATCATTAGGAATAAGAGGAAAAACAATTATTCAAAAAGACCTTATAGTTTTTGAGAAAATCGATTTTAAAGTTTAGAAGGAAAAACGTATACTTTTAAATGCGGTAAATGTCACTTTTAGTAGCAAACCTAACGGTAGTGTAATTTTACATGCATCAAACGAAAGCGCAATAAATTTCCTGACGGGGTTTCCAGGGGGTCCATACGCAGCCGCAGCGCTTTGGCCAGGGATCGCTATACAGCCGTAATATAGCTGTATGAAGATCCCTGGCATTTTTTTCCTATTTTCCCAATTTTGTTTTTATGTTTAGAGTGTGGGAATTTAAAAAAAAAAGAAAAAAAAATATGTGGGGGTCCCTCCCTCCTGAAACTTTTTAACTCCTTGTCCCCCATGCAGGCTGGGATAGCCAGAATGTGGAGCTCCGACCAATTGGGACTTCACACCCTGACTATACCAGCTGCAAAAAAGGTCCCCTAATGCCGATTTTTGTTCCGGGGTATATGTTGGGGGGGCCCCCCAGGTTTATTTTGCCCTGGGGCCCCATTGTTGTTTAAACCAGCCCTGCCTTAAGGTAGCCACTAATGATCCAATCTTTTTCATCCAATTTTACCAAATCTATGTAGTATAAGGGTAAATTGAGTGAATGTATAGAATGGATGATTTAGGCCGTTCCCTTATATTACATAGAAATGGTAAGATTGTGTGACAATTACAGTAACCCGATCTGCCAGAGTGACAACTGCAGAACCCGATCTGCCATCAGAGTGACCCTTATATTGGGAATACACGGTTCGTTTTTCAGGTGATTAGATGGTTCAATAGATAATTTCCGACATGTCCGATCTCCCTTTTGATTCGTTTGCCGCTCGATTTCTGATAGAAGTGAATGAAAAAAGATAAGAAAAACGAGCGGAAGATGAGAGACTGCAGAATCGAGCGGCAAAAATGATCGAGAGGAGAAACGCACGGCAGAAACAAACCATGCATTACAATAACTGATCTGCTAAGAGATTGTCCTTTACAGGAACCTGATCTGCCATAAGATAAGTCCTTACAATACCCGATCTGCCATCAGATTGACCCTTGTGCTGGGAATACACAGTACGTTGATGCAGCATTATGCAAATTTTGTAAGCAAATGTATGCAGCTTGAACATGAAGCAATCAAATCCTGCTGATGTTAAATTTGATTGGTCCATTTTTCAATCTGCATAAATTTGCATAAAAAAACGTACATAATCCTGCATCAACTCTAAATTATTTGCATCTCATTGACCATCCGTATATGGTGCATCCTGGACTGTTTGCAAAGAGCAACACTGGACCCCAAGAGTATTATGGACTTGCCACCTGATGAGGGACATTGTAGAAACATCTTGGACTCTTTACACAGAGCGACTTTGGACCCCAATACAGGTAAGGATTTGCCACTGTACAAGGGACAACATATAGCATATGCTGGGCTCTTTGTTTAGAGCAACTGTTGCACCCTGAGACTAGTATGGATTTACCACTGAAGAAAGACCAATGTATGGTTAATGCTGAACTCCATAATGTGAGCAAAGCAAAACTGATCCTTAGACTACCACTGACTGGGGACAACATACTTCTTATGCTGGACTCTTCGTTTAGAGCAATGTTTAGAGTAATGTTGCACCCCTAGACAATCACGGATTTGCCACTGAAGAAGGACCAATGTATGACATTGATCCTTAAGCTAAATACTCACCACCTGACAGAGGAAGATGGATCCAGCGACGTCTCCCTGATGACGAGCATTCCAAGCTCCATCTTCTGTCAGGTGGATACATGTGACGTCACATGACAGGTGCGAATAGACAAGCGATTGCTGTACTTTGCACAGAGTTGTCTGAGATCCAATCCACTGGGGCGGTCATTGTTGCTAAATGTCGTTCTCATGATTGCGTGCCTGTACCTATGTTGCGAGATTGCGGAAACGATCACTCGTGGCTCAAAAAACATTGCAGGTCATCGGAAAATCGTCTGCAAAGTCACGTAGTGGGTAGGGGCCTTAAGACGACCACTGATTTGGGACAACAGATGACATACATAAAATCACCATTCAGGAGAAACTGAAGACTGGCACCATCCTCTCATCCCCTGCAGTGACTGTCATCTGCTGCTGTGAATGACCCACAACATACTCATGTATACTAACAAAAGCTAGCCATACACTGTACAATTTGTGGTAAATCCGGTAAAAAATCAATGTCTTCTGATCGTTTACCTGGTGTAACCTTTAGCACCAGTAGATAGCAGCAAAAGTTACTAATACTGATACCCAGACAGACACACTATGACAGACAATACGGATTTTAGAATGACATACCCAGACTTACACCCCACCCCCTAGGCTGATTGTAGCATAGGGCTACCCACATAGATTAGATTGGGCCTATCCATGCATACGCACACACACGCACACGCACACGCACACGCACACACACATGCACACAACTTTAGAACAGGGCACATTGGTGTCTGCCACTAATCAGAGCAGGAGATGTAGGGTTAGAGTAGGGAACACATACTGCCAGGGCCGTTTATTGGGCAGGGTGACTGCCCTGGGTGCAGACCGGCAAGTAGAAGAAGGGGGGTGCAGACAGAAGGACATAACTGCTAGGGAGCTGGTGATGCGCAGTGAAGCCAAATGGAAGAAGAAAGATTACCAGCGCAATCACTTTCCTTGATTCCTCCTGGGCTGCCTGCGTCAGACGTCAAGTTATCATCACGTCACCACCGCGTGATGACACCTGATGTCCTGTAGTGGTACTGCAGGCTGTCAGTGCGCGGCGCCCATGGAGAAGTCGGCTTTCCGGGCTCTCTTCGCCTGTGTGTTTTCCTGGTCCCTGTTTCCTCCTGGATCAGCGGCCGGTCACTAGTAAGTAAGAAGATCTACTTGTGAGTAAGGGTTCCAGAGTCCATGGGGTGGGGGGAAGGGGGTGCCATTTTTACACCCTCACCCTGGGTGCAATTTAGCCTAGAAACTGCCCTGCATACTGCACACATACTGCACACATGAATTCAACAGTGTTGTAGGGTTATTAGGGTGACTAGCAGCAATCAGAGTAGGCCAGCGTAGTATATTGTAGGACCGCCCTAAAAGAGTCTACCGTCACGTGGTGGGCTGGCTTACAATCCTACTGCCAAAAAGGTTATACTTTTCGCCAGTTGGATTAAAGGGGAACTTCAGCCTAAACAAACATACTGTCATTAAGTTACATTAGTTATGTTAATTAGAATAGATAGGTAAAATAATTTTTTACCCACCCTGTTTTAAAAGAACAGGCAAATGTTTGTGATTCATGGGGGCTGCCATCTTTGTCATGGGGGCAGCCATCTTTTTGGTTGAAAGGAGGTGACAGCAGGAGCATGAGACACAGTTCCAACTGTCCTGTGTCCTGATTACCCCTCCCAGCTGCACACGCTAGGCTTCAAATGTCAAATTCAAAATGTAAAAAAAAAAAAATGCATTAAAACAGCAGAACGAGAACAACAACATCAGAAATCCCATCATGCTTTGCACAGCATCAGGGGAAAAATGCCCGGGCAGTTTTCTTCTGTGCAGCTAAAAATGAGGCTTGTAAAAGAGAAACAAAGTTCTGATGCTGTGAAACTGTTAAAGAAACGCCAGGCCTTTTCAGTGCTGCTGAGTCGATTTTTAGTCTGGAGGTTCACTTTAACTAAAAGACTCTTAATGCTTGGATCACCAACCATCATCATTACCCTGAAGAGCCAAATCACAATTTCATTTAAGCTTTTTTCATACAGATGGCTAAACTGTGTGCTTGTCAAGTAGTTCAGGCTTCTGTGTCTGCGCCCACAAGTACCACTCAGGTGTAATATAAATGTAGCCAAATAGCATTGTTTGTAACACCACACGTGTCAGTGCTTGACATGCAGTGGTGTGACCAGCACAATTACTAATCTTTCATCAGATTGTGACCTTTAGGGCCCATTCACACTTGAGCGGGAATCGCGCGATTCCCGCTCAAGGCAAACCGCTAGCGGTTTTTTAAAAACCGCTGCAGCATGTAACACATGGCAGTGTTCTCACTTCCGCGTTTGCAGTTAGCGACAACCGCATATGTGTTACATGTAGCGGTTTGCCGGCAATTCGCGATTAGCATTTATCGAACGCGATTAGCATGCATAGCACCGCTAATCGCGATCGCGCCAAAACCGCCACATGTCCAGTGATTTTTCCGTGTTAATCGCGGGAAAATAACTACCACAATTTTGCGATTTTCGATGTGAACGGGGCCTTACAATAAACGATCTGCCATGAGATTCGCCCTTACAGTAACCGACCTACCTTAAAAATGACAATTACAATACCTGCTCTGCCATCCCAGTGACCTTTATAATAACCAATATTGACACTTACAGTAATCGATCTGCCATTAGATTGACCCTCACAATACACTATGTGCCATCCCAGTGACTCTAACAATATCTGATTTGTCATCAGATTGACACTTACAATACCCAATCTGCCTTCGCAGTGACAATTACAGTAACCAGTCTGCCATCATAGTGACAATTGCAGAACCCCATCTGCCGTCAGAGTGTCCCTTACATTAACCGATCTGCCATGAGATTGACCCATGCAATACCCGATCTGCCATCCCTGTGACTCTTACAATAACTGATCTGTCATTAGATTGACATTTACAGTGCCCAATCTGCCACCAGAGTGACAATTACAGTAACCGATCTTACAGAGTGACAATACAGTATCTGCCATACCAGTGGCCCTTACAATAACCGATCTGCCATCCCACTGACCATTACAATAACTGATCTGCCTTACAGTATCCAATCTGCCATCACAATTACAGTAACCGGTCTGCCATTCCAGTGACCCTTATGGTCCCCATACATGGTACAATAAAAATGTTCAATTTTCCCGTTTATTTCACCAAAATGATCTAATCGAATGAAAGTAGAAAAGAATATTTTTTTTAATCAAGAAAAACAAACGATTATCCCATTTTTTTTCCATAAAAATCTGATCGAACATATTGAAAAATATTTTATATTTGATCTAATGGAATAATCGAACAAAATGATCTAATTGAAAAAAAATGAAAAAATTGTAACATGTATGGGCACCTTTACAGTAACCCGATTTGCCATCCCAGTGACCCTTACAATTACCCGTCTGCCATGAGATTGAACCTTACACTAACCCAATCTGCCAGAGTCATCCTTAAGCTGGCCACTAACTGTCCAATTTCTAGCGAAAAATCGTTCGAGCGATCAGAAATTCTGATCGGACGAAAAATCGTTCACTACACCATCAACTAACCAATCATTGCTTCCTATCTATCACGACCACCAAGAAAATCCACATTTTCGTTCGACGAAAATTCATTCGGGCGACATTTTTTTCACTCATTCATAATCGATTGTGTCCACCAATGGAGATTATTTACAACCAATCCGATCAGAATTTCTGATCGCTCGAACGATTTTTCGCTAGAAATTGGACCATTAGTGGCCAGCTTTAAGGCCTCTTTCCCACCAGGACGTTGCGTTTTAGGGGACGTTATAGGTTGCATAACGTGCCCCTAACGCAACGCCTGGTGGTGTTGGAGGAGGACGCTACCTAGAGTTGCGTTATGCAGCTCATGGTGCGCCTTTTGTGTCCTATGCGCTGTGGAGACCACGTGATCGGAGCACTCCGCATCACGTGGTCCCGCCAGCCAATCAGCGGCCGCTCCAGGAAGTAAACACTGCAGTGCAGTGAATATTAAGTAGCCATGTGGCTGGCTACAATAGCGGACTCTCCCCGCCGCCTCTCCGGCCCAAAAAAAAAAAAACATAACTGAGCATGTGCACACAGTCTAACATGGCTAAAACCGCGTAGAATGCATAGGGCTCAATTCACAAAGCGGTGCTAACCCAGTTAGAGACTTTAGGCATGATAACCATTGCACCACGCTGGTGAAAAGCCAGTTTAGGTGTGATAAGTTTAGGCATGATAAGTTAAGGTGTGATAAGTTTAGGCATGATAAGTTTAGATAAGTTTAGATCGCTTGCAAAGTCCCGCACGCAACGCAGCGCCATTGAACTCTATGCGAAGTGCACCAGACTTTGCTAGCGTAAAACTTTTGATCAGCTGTGCACTGCGGTGCTAACCCAGTTGGCGCTTAAACTTATCATGCCTAAACTTATCACACCTAAACTTATCACACCTAAACTTATCACACCTAAACTTATCATGCCTAAACTGAGTTTAGGCATGATAAAGGGCTTTTCACCAGCGTGCTGTTAGCACCGCTTTGTGAATCAGGCCCATAGCATGCTGCACTTTATTTGAACGGGCAGCGTTACACTGTAAAGCAACGTGGGCACTGTGAACAGCCCATTGATTTTACATTACTGTGAGTTGGGCTGCGTTACAGGCTGCACTAACGTGCGCCTGTAATGTCTTACTGTGAAAGCAGCCTTAAGGATACCCGAAGTGACATGATGAGATAGACATGTGTATGTACAGTGCCTAGCACACAAATAACTATGCTGTGTTCCTTTTTTTTCTTTCTCAGCCTGAAAGAGTTAAATATCAGGTATATAAGTGGCTCACTAGTGGTATTGACAGATATAGCGTCCATAAAAACATCCTGTGAACAGTATAAACGTGCATACACACAGAGCCGGGACAAGGTCCTCCAGCACCCAAGGCTGAGACACCAAAGTGCGCCCCTCCATCCCTCCACCCCAGCCGTCACACACTGATTGCTATTAGACTAAGAGGCACCCCAGGGCCCCCAACACCTTAATCTCTAGTTATATGGCTTGTAGTCACTTCCATGTATCTCCTTTTCTTATTTCTTTCTGCTTCAAACACAATTAGGAATGACAGCTGAATGAATTGTGCGCCCCCTCCTATACTGCGCCCTGAGGCTGGAGCCTCTCCAGCCTATGCCTCGGCCCGGCCCTGCATACACATCAATACTCTCCTGCACTGTATACTAGACCCTTGCTTGACACATTTTGGCACGTTACAGGGAAAAAAAAGTTTTAAAAATACATTGCATCACTTTTTGCACAGAAATCCTGGGGAAATTGAACGCCAGGGAGGTTAAAAAGGAACTGTCGTGAAAATCTTAAAATTTAAAACACATACAAATAGGAAGTACAGTTCTTCCAGAGTAAAATGAGCCATAAATTATTTTTCTCCTATGTTGCTGTCCCTTACAGTAGGTAGTAGATATCTGACATTACCGACAGGTTTTGGGCTAGTCCATCTCTTCATGGGGGATTCTCAGCATGTCCTTTATTCTTTATAAAGACATTCCCTGAAAAAGATTTATACAAAGATGCTGGCCAGCCTGCTCGCTGCACACTATTTTGACAGTTGGACGAAGAAACTGCCATTCACTAAGTGATTTTAAAAATAAAGAAAGCCCTGAGAACCCCCCATGAGAAGATGGGATAGTCCAAAATCTGTCGGTAATGTCAGATTTCTGCTACTTACTGTAAGTGACAGCAACATAGGAGAAAAGTAATTTGTCTCAGTTTACACTGGAAGAAACTTACTTCATATTTGTATATGTTTACATATATTTTACATTTTAAGATTTTCATGAAAGAGGTCCTTTAAAGAGAACCCAAGGTGTGTTTGTGAAATCATATTAGGACACAGAGCCACATTATGTATACAATGCCCAGTCTCTATGTCCTTACAGTGTGCCTGCAGGCTCTGCTGTCCCCATTTAAAAAAGCGCCAGGCTAGCGAAACGCAGATTGGCGCTAGCCTGTTATTTACCTTTGAGTGTCAGTCACCGCCGCTCCCCCCCCCCCCCCCTCCTGTATAGTGCGACTCCCCACCTCTGTCTCTTCCCTCCCCGCCTCTGTAAGCTTCCTCCAATCGGCTTATGGAGGCGGGGAGGGAAGGGACAGAGTTGGGGAACTGCGCTATACAGCACTTTGGCCCAATAGGCCGCCTGCCAAGTTTCCTGTCAAGTGACAGGCAGCCTATTGGGCCAATCAAAGTGCGGGGATAATGTCCTTTAAAGTGATTGGACCCGCAGGGGCTCAGGGCAAGCTGAGGTGAGCTCTCGTCTTTGCCAATTAGCAGGCATAAGTTCATAGCGCTCGCTATGCTACTCTGATAAGGCATGTTAACTCTGATAAGGCATGCTATTTGGCTTAGTGCCTCAAGCCCCATGTGAGCTGCTGTAACCAACTGGTAATGGGAGATGGTGGGAAGCATTTCTGCATGTCACAGTGGTATTCAAATACTATGAATTCCAGTCTTTAATAAATTGGCTGGAGTTTATATCACAAACTAGTGCATTGTTGCAGCAGTGCGAGGTGGCTCGTAAGGTGTCACTTTATAAATATATACACACCATACTTTTAGGAATATATGTAGACTTTTATAAATGATTTTCTATGGGTCAAAACCACTCATTTATTGCTAAAGTGAAAGTGAAGTAAGTCAGCGCCATCATGCTAAACTCTGAGTAATGGAGAACATTTGTATACTAATTGAGCAGCAGGCTTTATACTGTATGTCGAAATAATATATGCAGTTTTCACTGAAAATACTCTTTGAATATCAGTTTTTTTCCCATCCTTGATTATGATTGGCACACATTTGTGACAGAAGTACTTTAACATATGTATAAGCTTTTGTATGCCATAAGTAGTGTGAAGGATTCATGTTACTGTACCTAGTTACCCTGTTTCATTTCTCATGTAAGCACTGAAACAACGTCAATAAATATTTTATAGTGGCAATTATCAAGGAGTCTGGATTTCATCACTTTCAAAAGCAAGCAGAAATGGTGATAAACTTTTGACCTCACCTGCTGGGGGTCTTCTTGTCAGCACTTCAGTGCAGAGACTGCTCAGTGTCTTCTCCTGGTATAAATAACAGAGGAGATGTAGGAATGTTTCATAGAACATATTAATACTCAAAGTACAATATACTTGCTATGCATTTTAATGTATATATTGGAGAATATTACCTGGTATATTATAGGGAAAGTAAATATTTAGCATAGGAGATATACAGTAAGTTCTCAGAACTTAGGTTCCCACTTCTTTAGGCATATAAAGAGAGCAAAATCTCCAATTATAGAGCTATACCACTAATAAATAATGACATTAAAGGGAACCTTTAAGAGAACCTGTAACAAAACATAAGTTCCCCTGGGGGGTACTCACCTCGGGAGAGGGAAGCCTCAGGGTCCCAATGAGGCTTCTCCCACCCCTGTAGCTGCAGGCAGTCCAGCGCTGGCTCCCCCGAAGTCTCCCGCAATCCACACTCGACAAATTTATTTACCTTTCCTGGTTCCAGCGGTGGCGCTGTTGCGGCTCTCAGCACGGAGATAGGCGAAAATAGCTGATCTCTGTCGGGTCCACTCTATTGCGCAGGCGCAGGAGACTTGCCCCTGCGCAGTAGAGCTGCCTGACAGTGATCAGCTATTTCTGCCTAACTCCGAGATGGATGGATGTTTCCTTTTAAATAATACCAGTTGCCTGTCAGTCCTGCTGATCTCTATGGCTGCAGTAGTGGCTGAATCAAACACCTGAAAGAAGCATGCAGCTAATCCAGTCTGACTTCAGTCAGAGCACCTGATCTGCATGCTTGTTCAGGGGCTGTGGATAAAAGTATTAGAGACACAGGATCAGCAGGAGAGTCAGGCAACTGGTATTATTTAAAAGGAAAAATCCACACTCTTCTCAGTTTAGGTTCCCTTTAAGGCCTTTTCCAGTGTTCTGGCGGTCCACCTCTCTTGGAGAATCGCTTCTTTGATTACCAATGCACAGGCTAGTTTTATGCCACAGAGGCAAACGATAGATAACATTAGATTGGCATGTAACATTCTCCAAGATGTAAAGTTAAAAGACACAAGATTGCTAATGTTAAACCTCCAAAAGGTATATTATTGTTATTATAATATGGTCTTTATATAGCTCCGACATTCAACAGCCAACTGGCCTAGCCTTACTTATATAAAGTAATGGGAAAAAGCAGGGGCGTAACAATAGCCCCTGCAAGGGACGAAGCCGCAGGGGAGCCTTTAGGGGGAGATGCCTGAGGGGGACCCCTGGCTCTGGGGGCTGGCCCTCCAATTTTTAGGGACAGAAGGGGATACAGTGCAGGAAGGGGAGCAGCAGGCACAAACAGCAGCAGGGAGGTGGACCAGACAACCCTCCCCTCATCTCGGGCTACCATCAGCCCCCCCCCCCCCCTCCAGCAATGATAGCTGGGGGGGGGGATCCAAAGTTTTGCAGGGAGGCCCAGTGATTTCTTGTTACGCCCCTGGGAAAAAGGTGATTTACAAGGGGTTCTCTAGATGGGGTGAGGGCACATTATAATAAGCCAAAAACCTGTATCACACTGCTAGGGGTTATATCTAATACCCCTTTGCTATAGCTCTGGAACTTTTGTCCTTAGCTATACAAACAAAGATATTAAGAGGTATGACATTCAAGGTACCGAATTTAGAGTTTAGAGACATTCAAGGTACCGAATTTAGAGTTTTTATGCAGATTATTCCATCCCTTTTCTATTGCAACCATTACTAAATAGATTCAGTCAATTATCAGGCCTATGAATGTTGGAAAATTCCAGGCTTGACCTGTCAATCTCCTGCTTAAAGCAGTGAAACTTTATCAAGCTAACTTTGATTAGGGCAAAATGCCCCAATGTCTTACCTTGGAGCTTAACTATCAACCCAAGGAAGCGATTGAATGACAGGTTTCGGAAAGCCTTGATTACATTTCCACAAGTATCCTCCCTCTGTTTTATGAGCTGCCAAGCAGAGGGTACTATGGCACATCTTCTCTGGGAACTCCCAACAGCTCACAAAGTTTGGACTCAACTTAAAACATATTTGGGACAACTCCTTTCCAAATAGGTCTCATTAACAGCTGTACGGACCCTGTTGCTAGCACCAAAACTACCATACCTTAAGGTGGCCATACACTCGTTAGATTAGCAGCAGATAGATCATCAGATAGATTTCTGATCTATCTGATGTGTTTAGGAACATTTTTTTACTAGGAACAGATTTCCAATAGATTTCAGTTTGAAATCTATTGAAAATCGATCTGATGGCATTTTTTTGCCATCAGACTTCCATTAGGGCCAATGCTAAATGATAAGCAATCTCATCAGATCGACCAAGATTTTCCACCCTGCCAGAACGATTGGAATTGATCGGAATCGATCGAAATCGGCTACAAATCGATCGATTTGGGAATTAGAAAGAGGTTTGAGTTGGAAATTGCCAGGTCTAAAGGTACACTTATAGATTTGTAACAGATTCGACCATCAGATAGATTTCTGTCAGATGCTTGTCAAGTTGAATCTGACAGGAATCTATCTATAATAATAATAATAATAATAATAATCCGAACATTTGTATAGCGCTTTTCTCCTTTCGGACTCAAAGCGCTCAAGAGCTGCAGCCTCTGGGACGCGCTCAAGAGGCCACCCTGCAGTGTTAGGGAGTCTTGCCTTGGACGCCTTACTGAATAGGTACTTGACCTAGCCAGGATTTGAACCCTGGTTTCCAATGTCAACAGCGGTGCCCTTAACCAGTACACTATCCAGCCACCACATCTGATGTGTGCCACACACTAGGAACAGATTTCCAACAAATTTCAGAATGAAATCTATTAGAAATAGATCTAAATGCATTATTGGACCATTAGATCCAATGCAACTCTATGGGCCATTGATCTGCTGCCAGCAGCAGATCGACCTAGATTTTACATCCTTTCAGATCAAATTGATCGAAATCGGCCGCAAATCGATCAGGGAATTTGATGGAATCGAATTCTGATCGATTCTATAGAATCGATCGATGGTTGAAATTCGAGCAGTGTATGGGCCCCTTAAGATTTGAGCCGGTGCTTATCAGGGCAATGTTATGTTATCTGATTGTATTTACCATACCATGAATGATATTTTGGAGAAATATCACTTAACCTCCTTGGCGGTAACCCCGTGTGTGACACGGGGTAAGCCGCCGGAGGGGGCCGCTTAGGCCCTGCTGGGCCGATTTTCATAATTTTTTTTTTGCTGGACGCAGCTAGCACTTTGCTAGCTGCGCCAGCACTCTGATCGCCGCCGGCCCCTGCCCGATCGCCGCTATCTGCTGCGGCGCGGCCCCCCCCCCCCAGACCCCAGCGCTGCCTGGCCAATCAGTGCCAGGCAGCGCCGAGGGGTGGCCCGGGACTCCCAATGACGTCCCGACGTCAGTGACGTCATCCCGCCCCGTCGCCATGGCGACGGGGGAAGCCCTCCAGGAAATCCCGTTCTATGAACGGGATTTCCTGATCGGAGATCGCCGAAGGCGATCGAAGCGGGCGGGGGGATGCCGCTCAGCAGCGGCTATCATGTAGCGAGCCCTCGGCTCGCTACATGATTAAAAAAAAAATTTTTTAAAAAAAAACTGCTGCGCTCCCTCCTGGCGGTATTTTTCATACCGCCAAGGAGGTTAAATTGTGATCAGTGGACTTAATCCCGTCTCCTGTTGCGTGCATAAAATTGCACTGGATGGACAGTTTGTTATTTTGCAATTCTGTATTGATAGTTTTTTTTATTGATTTTCCTTAAAGAGAACCCGAGGTGGGGTTCTAAGAATGATATCCGCACACAGAGGCTGGGTCTGCTTATACTGCCCAGCCTCTGTTGCTATCTCAATCCCCCCTAAGTTACCCCTGCACTCTACTGTCCCCCATAAATCACAGCCGCGCTGTCGACACACTGTGTGTCGCAGCAGGCTGTGTTTACCTATGTAGTGTCACTCTCGCCGCTCGCCCCGCCTCCTGCATAGCTCCGGTCCCTGCCCGCGTCCCTTCCCTTCCCGCTGATTGGAAAGAAGGGACGCGGGCAGGGACCGGAGCTATGCAGGAGGCGGGGGGAGCGGCGAGAGTGACACTACATAGGTAAACACAGCCCGCTGTGTGTCGACAGCGCGGCTGTGATTTATGGGGGACAGCAGAGCGCAGGGGGAACTTAGGGGGGATTGAGATAGCAACAGAGGCTGGGCAGTATAAGCAGACCCAGCCTCTGTGTGCAGATATCATTCTTAAAACTCATCTCGGGTTCTCTCTAAATAGCAGTTTTTGGAATGACTGGCTGTTTGTCATTTTTGTATATTCGTTGTACGATCAGAATGACCTATGTTCTGTTGTTATTTGAATATGTTTATTCAGGGGCGTCGCTAGCCCTGTTTTGGGGGGGCACGTGCCCCCAATCTATCCTAGGGTGCCACGGATCTCCGCCCGGCCCCCTCTGGCAGCGGCTCCCTCCAGCCGCCGCCGCCGCGTCACTCAGACCTCAGGGTCAGGCGGCGAGCCGGCGACCAATCGTGCGGGCGCTAGGACCCAGCGCCCGCACTGATATGCGGAAGTGACATCACTTCCGCATATCGAGCGGGTGCGTCCAGCGCCCGCTCTTACTGGTCGGGTCGCCGCTGATCCTGAGGTCTGCTACAAGGTAAGGGGGGTGGGGGGAGCAGCGGCGGCGGGGGGGCCTCCCTGGCACTCACTCACTCCCTAAAGGGGCTCCCTGGCACTCACTCACTCCCTAAAGGGGCTCCCTGGCACTCACTCACTCCCTAAAGGGGCTCCCTGGCACTCACTCACTCACTCCCTAAAGGTGCTCCCTGGCACTCACTCACTCCCTAAAGGGGCTCCCTGGCACTCACTCCCTAAAGGGGCTCCCCCTGGCACTCACTCACTCCCTAAAGCGGCTCCCCTGGCACTCACTCCCTAAAGGGGCTCCCTGGCACTCACTCCCTAAAGGGGCTCCCCCTGGCACTCACTCCCTAAAGGGGCTCCCCCTGGCACTCACTCACTCCCTAAAGGGGCTCCCCCTGGCACTCACTCACTCCCCAAAGGGGCTCCCTGGCACTCACTCACTCCCTAAAGGGGCTCCCTGGCACTCACTCACTCCCTAAAGGGGCTCCCTGGCACTCACTCACTCCCTAAAGGGGCTCCCTGGCACTCACTCACTAAAGGGGCTCCCTGGCACTCACTCCCTAAAGGGGCTCCCTGGCACTCACTCACTCCCTAAAGGGGCTCCCTGGCACTCACTCACTCCCTAAAGGGGCTCCCTGGCACTCACTCACTCCCTAAAGCGGCTCCCCTGGCACTCACTGACTCCCTAAAGGTGCTCCCTGGCACTCACTCACTCCCTAAAGGGGCTCCCCCTGGCACTCACTCACTCCCTAAAGGGGCTCCCTGGCACTCACTCACTCCCTAAAGGGGCTCCCCCTGGCACTCACTCCCTAAAGGGGCTCCCTGGCACTCACTCACTCCCTAAAGGGGCTCCCTGGCACTCACTCCCTAAAGGGGCTCCCTGGCACTCACTCACTCCCTAAAGGGGCTCCCTGGCACTCACTCACTCCCTAAAGGGGCTCCCTGGCACTCACTCACTCCCTAAAGCGGCTCCCCTGGCACTCACTCACTCCCTAAAGGGGCTCCCTGGCACTCACTCACTCCCTAAAGGGGCTCCCCCTGGCACTCACTCACTCCCTAAAGGGGCTCCCTGGCACTCACTCCCTAAAGGGGCTCCCCCTGGCACTCACTCACTCCCTAAAGGGGCTCCCTGGCACTCACTCACTCCCTAAAGGGGCTTACCCTGGCACTCACTCCCTAAAGGGGCTCCCTGGCACTCACTCACTCCCTAAAGGGGCTCCCCCTGGCACTCACTCACTCCCTAAAGGGGCTCCCTGGCACTCACTCCCTAAAGGGGCTCCCTGGCACTCACTCACTCCCTAAAGGGGCTCCCTGGCACTCACTCACTCCCTAAAGGGGCTCCCCCTGGCACTCACTCACTCCCTAAAGGGGCTCCCTGGCACTCACTCACTCCCTAAAGGGGCTCCCTGGCACTCACTCACTCCCTAAAGGGGCTCCCCCTGGCACTCACTCACTCCCTAAAGGTGCTCCCTGGCACTCACTCACTCCCTAAAGGGGCTCCCTGGCACTCACTCACTCCCTAAAGGGGCTCCCTGGCACTCACTCACTCCCTAAAGGGGCTCCCTGGCACTCACTCACTAAAGGGGCTCCCTGGCACTCACTCACTCCCTAAAGCGGCTCCCCTGGCACTCACTCACTCCCTAAAGGGGCTCCCTGGCACTCACTCACTCCCTAAAGGGGCTCCCCCTGGCACTCACTCACTCCCTAAAGGGGCTCCCCCTGGCACTCACTCACTCCCTAAAGGGGCTCCCTGGCACTCACTCCCTAAAGGGGCTCCCTGGCACTCACTCCCTAAAGGGGCTCCCTGGCACTCACTCACTCCCTAAAGGGGCTCCCTGGCACTCACTCACTCCCTAAAGGGGCTCCCCCTGGCACTCACTCCCTAAAGGGGCTCCCTGGCACTCACTGACTCCCTAAAGGGCCTCCCTGTCACTCACTCACTCCCTAAAGGCCCTTCCTGTCACTCACTCACTCCCTAAAGGGCCTCCCTGTCACTCACTCATTCACTCCCTAAAGGGCCTCCCTGTCACTCACTCACTCACTCACTACCTAAAGGTCCTCCCTGTCACTCACTCACTCACTCCCTAAAGGGGCTCCCTGGCACTCACTCACTACCTAAAGGTCCTCCCTGTCACTCACTCACTCCCTAAAGGGCCTCCCTGGCACTCACTCACTGCCTGAAGGGCCTCCCTGGCACTCACTCACTGCCTGAAGGGCCTCCCTGGGACTCACTCACTGCCTGAAGGGGTTCCCTGGCACTCACTCACTGCCTGAAGGGGCTCCCTGGCACTCACTCACTGCCTGAAGGGGCTCCCTGGCACTCACTCACTGCCTGAAGGGGCTCCCTGGCACTCACTCACTGCCTGAAGGGGCTCCCTGGCACTCACTCACTGCCTGAAGGGGCTCCCTGGCACTCACTCACTGCCTGAAGGGGCTCCCTGGCACTCACTCACTGCCTGAAGGGGCTCCCTGGCACTCACTCACTGCCTGAAGGGGCTCCCTGGCACTCACTCACTGCCTGAAGGGGCTCCCTGGCACTCACTCACTGCCTAAAGGGGCTCCCTGGCACTCACTCACTGCCTAAAGGGGCTCCCTGGCACTCACTCACTGCCTAAAGGGGCTCCCTGGCACTCACTCACTGCCTAAAGGGGCTCCCTGGCACTCACTCACTGCCTAAAGGGGCTCCCTGGCACTCACTCACTGCCTAAAGGGGCTCCCTGGCACTCACTCACTGCCTGAAGGGGCTCCCTGGCACTCACTCACTACCTGAAGGGGCTCCCTGGCACTCACTCACTACCTAAAGGGGCTCCCTGTCACTCACTATCGGGGTCCCTGTCACTCACTACCTAACTGGAGGCACCTGTCACTCACTAGCTAACCTGGGGGTCCCTGTCACTCACTACCTAACGTGGGGGCTACCATATTAAGGGGGGATTCTGCCTATTTATGTGAAATGCTGTCTATTTATGTGCCTCATGACTGCTGAATTTGTCTTGTTGGGAGCCTTATGATTTGTTGGGGGCCTCAAGATTGCTGAATTTGTCTTGTTGGGGGCCTCATGATTTGTTGGGGGCCTCATGATTGCTGAATTTCTTGTTGGGGGCCTCATGATTTGTTGGAGGCCTCATGATTGCTGAATTTGTCTTGTTGGGGGCCTCATGATTTGTTGGGGGCCTCATGATTGCTGAATTTGTCTTGTTGGGGGTCACATGATTGCTAACTGCGAGACTATGGGAAAAGCTGAATCCTTATCATATGAGACAATAGCATTAAACCTACTTTTTTAGCTTTTTAAAACAGAAAATAAAACTGGGAGGTTCTAAAAAATTGAATACATTTTTCAGGAGTAGGATGGATGAAATTGTTTATCTTCACAGTTTATTTTCAACTTGGATTTTCCATAATGTTCATGTATGAGTTAAAACGATTGTACAGTATTTAGTTTAAATTGCGGTTGCCACTTTGCGATAGATAAGTGACGTTTGGGTTGCAGTTTGGGCACTCGGCCTCCAAAAGGTTCGCCACCACTGTCCTAATCTAATGTCCCACCATTGCTAGGTTCATGTAAATTTGTTTCCACCCGGCCGTTACCACACCTATATTCTGGTCCATGGCCCACCCATTTTTCGGTGCGGCACGATAAGCACGCCGCACAACGTGATCCTCATATTTTTGGCACGCTAGCTGCAGTGTGCTGAATTCTGCTGCCTACAGTATGTACAGTATACGCTGTTCTCTAGTGCCTGCACTGTGTGCTGATTTACCTCCAGTGTGTACAGTGTAAGGTGTTACTCTGTGCCTTTACTGATTGTAAACCAGCTATATTGTATGCTGATCCCTGCAACTTTCAGTATGTACAGTATTAGCTGTAAAGCCTGCTACACACATACAATTTTGATTAGCCAATTTTAGCTCTGTTCATAAAATTCATTGTCTGTTGGCCCACTTACTGCACGGGGGTGGTAAAATTGGGGGTCAGTAATTGACCAATCAAAATTGTATGTGTGTATACATCTTTGATCTATGCCTATACTGATTATAAATTATCCAAATAAAGGACAGGGGGCTCCATCCAATATTTCGATGGGCAGGCCCGTTATCTGTAGCTTACACCGCTGCTAAGTTCATGTACATTTGGCCCCACCCATGGCCACGCCCACTCACCGCATGGCCACGCCCATTTTTTGCCGCAGCGCATATAAATCCCCGCCTGGTGCCCACAGGTGCCCCCGATCTCCAAGGACCCTAGAAACGCCCCTGTGTTTATTCAATGAATGAAACTTTCATGAAAGAAGTGTTTCACTGCAACTGTAAACATGGACAGTAAATCCACAGAATGCGATGGAATTCCCATGCAACTAAGGTGCAGATATGAACATGCCATTGCAATATATTTGCACTGCAATGGATGCAGTGTAACAGTACCCTAAAGGTGGCCACTAACAATCCAATTTCTAGCGAAAAATCGTTTAAACGATCAGAAATTCTGATCGGATTGGTTGTAAAGAATCTCCATTGATGGGCACAGTCGATTACGAACGATTAAAAAAAATAGTCGTCTGATTGGATTTTGGTCAAATTTGGATTTTCTTATTAGTTGTGAGAGGACGCAAAGATTGGTTGGTGTAGTGAATGATTTTTCTTCCGATCAGAATTATCCGATCGCTCAAATTATTTTTCGCTAGAAATTGGATCGTTAGAGGCCACCTTAAAGGAATACTATCGATGTATGCATTTATTTTTAAATGCTGTATGTTGTAGTACACATTAGGACAAGTACTAGGAGCAATTTGATTCCTCACACAGCTGTTCCTCTCAGCTGTAAAATCCTCAGTCAGTTTTGGATACAAAATGTATCTAATAGTGACGCTCCCAGAGGGCTAGACCATGTCTCTGCACAGGGGAGTTGCTATCAACTCCTCAGTTTATAGTTTAATTATCACCTTGCTGAAAGAATCTTGTTGATATGGTGGTAAGGGGTTAAAGATTCTAGCAATGTGTGTTTATTATCTTTGCTTCTCTTGACTGATAAAGATACTAATAATGCTAATTGTAGACAGTGGTCTGCCCCTCTCAGCAGCTTGTAAAGTGGATGCAGCCTGGAGTGAATCACCACAAGCAGGCAGCCAGGCAACCAGTCTGAGTGTAAACACAGACTAGTGTTATAGCTAGTTATATTCCAGCAATATTACAGCTCATTTAGTTACCTGTTACCACCTCAGATCAGCCTATTTCTCCTCATGTCTCCTGCATGCTGTGAGTGACACAGTGAAACATATTTGTGAGCTGTGTGACAGAGTAACCAAGCAGCTCAGGGTGATCCAAACTACTGTGAGCTGTGTGAGAAATTAATTTTTAAGCAGGGATAGCAAGAGAGAGACCTGGGTGAATAAATAAAGTGCTCCTAGCACTAGTGGTAATGTGTACACTAATATAGAGTATTAAAAAAGTCATTTCAATCGATAGTATTCCCTTAAGTCTTATTACTAGAGATGGTTGCTGAAGTGCAAATTGTGTTACAATTCATATGCAGATTGAAATTAGACCAGTCTGATACAATCGCAGCTAAATTGTATCTGTCCAGTATTTTGTGTACACAAAGAGCAACACAATTTGCATGAAGTAAAAAAGAAACTTGGTTCATTGTCTCCCCACATACTTTGTTTTTAACTTTGATCTGTTTTCCAAGTTACTTTTAATTGCTTTCTCATCTATCGTGCTTTTCATCAGTGCCATTGGAATCTAGATGGTTTTGTGTGACGGAAATCAGTTTACTATACAGTATAAGCAATATAGTCCCTCACAAAGTTTAACTGGCCTTGAGGGAGTATAAGGGAAGATTGTTTCTTAGCTCATAATAGCTAGGATGGAAAGGTTTATAACTTAAATTGCATAGCATCAGTTTTGAAATGTCAATGTGACTTTCTCCTTAAAATGACTGTGAAATTATTCTTTATATCAAACCTATCATTTATCAAGCAGTTGACACTATAACGCTTTAACCACTTAAGCCCTTGGTCGTTTTCACTTTATGCATCCAAGCAATGTTCACCTCCCATTCATAAGCCTATAACTTTATCACTACTTATCACAATAAACTGATCTATATCTTGTTTTTTTCCACCACCAATTAGGCTTTCTTTGGGTGGTACATTTTGCTAAGAGCTCCCTTACTCCCTTACTGTAAATGCATTTTAACAGTAAGAATAAGAAAAAAACTGAAAAAAATCATTATTTCTCAGTTTCTTGGCCATTATAGTTTTAAAATAATACATGCCTCCATAATTTAAAACCCACGTATTGTATTTGTCCATTTGTCCCGGTTATTTCACCATTTAAATTATGTCCCTATCACAATGTATGAAGACAATATTTTATTTGGAAATAAAAGAGCATTTTTTTCCGTTTTGCATCCATCACTATTTACAAGCTTATAAAAAAAAAATAGAAATATTTCATCTTTACATAGATAATTAAAAGTTTAGACCCTTAGGTAAATATTTCTGTGTTGTTGTTTTTTTATTATTGTAATGTTTTGTTTTGTTTTCTTATTAAACATTTTATGTGGGTATTTTTGGGAGGGTGGGATGTAAATAGTATTTGATTTGGGTAAATATATGTGTATTTTTTTATTTTTTTTACTTTTAGATGTAGTTTAACTTTTTGGAAACAAGATGGCAACCTTGAGTTGGTTTACATGACGTCACTCTAAGCGTACAATGTACACTTAGAGGGACATAGGAGACAGAAAAGCGAAGCTTCCGAGAGAAGCTGTCGCTTTTTCTGCGGGGGAATGGAATCAGTGATTGGGCACCATGGCCCGATTCATTGATTCCTGGGCTAACAATCCGCGGCCAGGCACGCGATCGGCCGCGGGAGCGTACATCTCCTCCTTGACGTAGAACTACGTCAAGGAGGACAAAGTGGTTAAATGTGTGTTTACTATCTGCTGGGCACTCAGGCATGTGCCTACAGGCGCCTGGTGCCTCCTTCTCTATGCAGAGTCCCAAGCAGAGCATTAATGAAAGGCTACTCACCCAACTCTTTGCATTCCACTGATAATATCTCCCTTCAGTAGGGGGCACCACCAGCTACTTAATACTGAGGGTACCTCTGGCTACCTGATGCTACCGGATACCTGATGGGCAAGGGAAGTAAGGGAGAAGTGACAGCTGGGTCAGCCAGAACACTTGTTGTGTGGTTCGGCAGGGCTTTGTAGGTGCATAGAGGGTGTAGTCTAGGGTGCCAGGACATCTGTGCCTGTAAGCTAATGTGATGTAAATCTGGGCCTGCTCAGGCGACATATGTGTGACTTTTGTAATCTAGTCTGCAGTACAAAAATAGAGCGACAATACAAAAATGAATTGAGTACAATTAACAATGCCCTAGGTCTGCCTGACCATTGCTTGTATCAGAGCCACAGACTTCTGTGCATGAAGTATTAAATCATCTGTGGACCCACTGGACTGGACTTTTTCTCATTGTAGAGTGACACTGACATAAAAGGTCAGACAGCTTAGAGTTCAAGCACAAATAATTACTGTATAACAAGTTACTCCTGAATGACTTGATAACACAAGTATTTATATATAATAGCATTACAAAGTGATTATATAACCATTAGTGTCTCGTAGGCTATAATTAGAAGTATTACTTAAGTATATAAACATCTGCTTAAAACCTTTGCATTCTATACCGATGAAGTATCTGTTTCTATTGCACAGTGTAATTGCTGTCCATGCCATTGGATCAAACCCACTTTACACTTCATTTTACTGAGATAAAACTTGTACTTACAAACAATTCCCATGCATAAAGTGATATCAGATCTGTGTACTAAAGAAACCCTGTCATGAGAGGTACAGAGAGCTGCCATTGTTGAAGTGCTCTCACAAAAATGTC
Organism: Hyperolius riggenbachi; assembly: GCF_040937935.1. Classification (NCBI taxonomy): domain Eukaryota; kingdom Metazoa; phylum Chordata; class Amphibia; order Anura; family Hyperoliidae; genus Hyperolius; species Hyperolius riggenbachi. The sequence continues at coordinate 25,577,116 of NC_090657.1, forward strand.
AATATCACAGTTTCTAACTCGGCATCAGAAGAATATCATGAAGGCAGTAAGTTTAAGGCCGGCTTAGCCTTCGCAGCGGGGAAGAATACCGCAGTGCGATGCAGTGTGCAAGTGGCCTAATAAAAATCTGGTGTGCAGAGCAAGATGTGGAAAACGCCAGCACTGATCAGCACAGAAAAAGTCTACATCCAAAAAACTGCATGAAGTTTGTATCTTGTTTGTAGTTTGTATCTAGATTGTAAGCCTTTGGGCAGGGTCCTCCTCCTTTTGTGTCCTACCTGATCATGCACCTGCATTACTGGGAACCTATGCTATGCATCTGAGTGAACTTGACATGCCTAATCTCCATGCTCCATCCAGTGACTGACTAAGCATTACCTTGTACTCCTACTGTGCTGTGTGATCTGGTCTTTCTTGTTTTCCTGTATTGCTGTATGTCACACTAAATATTGTCTGTAACCTAAACTAACGTCTAGCGCTGCGTAATAGGTTGTCGCTTTATAAATACAATAAATAAATCTTCTCTTTGTGTTTTTGTGGGTTTCCTGCAACATTCCTAAAGCATAGTTAGATATTAGATTGTGAGTTCCACTTATGCTAGGTACATACTATGAGATTTTCTGGCAGATTTACTGTCAGATCGATTATTTTCAACATGTCCGATCTGATTTCCGAGCATTTTCCGAACGGTTTCCTATTGAAGTGAACGGAAATTGATCGGAAAATGCTCGGAAATCAGATCGGACATGTTGGAAATAATCGATCTGACAGTAAATCTGCCAGAAATTCTCATTGTGTGTACCTAGTATAAGGGACAGTAAATGGCCTATTTGAAATTCTCTTGCATATTGCTACATAAAAAGGTGTTGGTTATCGTATAAAATAAACAAGAAGAGAAAGGTTGGTTCCTGACTCTAGTGTCTGCTTTGTTCTGCAGGCTGTGTCTCAGTCAGAAAAATTACCTTCATTTCCTCTTACTAAGCACACAAAAAGAACTCGGTGGGTTTCTCCAAAGGGAACATAGACATAACTAAATATTTAGAGGTGTATGCAAGAAGTTATAACCTTCATCAGGTTTTGTTTTTTGATATTTGTATTAATTTTAACATTTACCAAATTACAAAAGCATTATGCTGGGAATACACGTTTCGTTTTTGCCTTCGTTTTAGCCTTCGTTTCGATTGTGCCTTTTGTCCTTTTCGTTCCTGAAATAATCGAACGTACGGTTAATATCACCACCCACGGTTTCGTTTTTTTTTTCGATTCTGATGGTTTCGTTTTTCCAATGATCGAAGGCTGCAAAGAAACGAAACGAAAATCACTTTTTACAGGGACGGACTAACATAAACGAACATATAATCGATCTGAACAGCCATCAAGCCTACCAATGGCTCGATTAGATGGATAAAGAGAGATAATATCAAACATGTTCGATCACTAGTCGTTCGTTTTTGGGGTCTATTAATCGAAACTATAATGAGATTATGACTATTTTCACATACGTTTTCAACACTCGATTCGTTTACTGAACGAATCGAAGGCTAAAACGAAGGCAAAAACGAAACGTGTATTCCCAGCATTATAGAAACCTGTATTTAAAATCTAAGGATAAGCATCTTACTGCAAAAAAAAACAGATTGGTTTTGCACTCTCTGGTAGTTCTGTGGCAACCAGTAGAGTACCTAAATGAGATGCTGCTTCTGCTTCCTGGAACAGAGACTGCATAAGTTCACTGGGCCAGAGGTGGCAGAAATCCAGGACAGGAGAAAGGGAGAGAGAAAAAAAATAAACCAGCTGTACACCTTTATCCGTTTTATTGCTTCTTGTGTGACCACTGGAAATATTGATAAACTCCATATTACCTGTGACAACACATTTATTCAAAACTAAAATTAAAATCGTGCCCAGAATTCTATTGTAAAGGAAATATTTACACAACATTTCTGGACATCAAAGATCTCTTCTGTGACAAGACACAGAACATTTATGTTGCGCTTTTCTCCTGTTGGACTCAAAGTACCAGAGCTGCAACAACTCAGGTGCACTCAGTAGGCAGTAGCAGTGAGTCTTGCCAAAGGTCTCCTACTGAATAGAGCTCGGCCATCATGGCTCTGCAGGAGGCCAACGAGGCTTATCTGGTGAGTCTCTTAGAAGACACCAACCTGTGCCCCATCCACGCCAAGAGTGTCATCATCATGCCCAAAGACATCCAGCTGGCCCGCAGGAACTGCGGCTAGAGGAACTGATCACGTCAAGCAGCGCTCTTTTTACGTTACACCACAATACTGAACAGGAAGAGCCAAGGTTCGAATCTGTGGCCATACACTTCAGTGCATTAACGGTCTCCAATTATGTGGCCTATCTGCTTAAAAAATTTTTTTTCATAAAATATCTAAACCTTAAAAGCAAGTGCATATTTTCTGCAGCCTTCATTAGCAACAAATACATGAAAGAATGAATAAACAACCCTTTTTCTCATTAAAATGTGTTGTAATTTCCTCATACTGAAAAAATTGTAAATTGTGTGAGACGCACGTTACACCCTCCTACTATCTCACCCACAGCATCCTATTTTCCTAAACTCCATTCTATTTTGATATGCTTCTCTGTCACATTATGATGGTTGGATTGGGTAATTCCACTTTTTGTTCTGCTGTGGTGGTCCGTTTCCATCAGGGTTTTGTAACCGTGGAGTTTAAGTAGGGTACATTACAGCCAGTGTCGCACTGGGAGGTGGAAAAACTGAGGAAATCCACCTGCTGGCCAAGCAGCGGTAACCCTGTGTTATCACTCCCAATAGAAACCTGCAGCAAGTCCTCACTGTGAGCAGCAATACCTGATTTCTGCTGCTTGGCCAGCAAGTGGATTTCCTCAGCTTTTCCAACTCCCAGTCTGACACTTACTACAGTGGCTGAAATGGGGACCAGGTGAAGGGGGACCCTACTGGGCCTCTTTGCCTCATGGCAATCCCTCATTTCCCTCTCACAAGCCTTCTACTGGTTGCCTAGTGCAGGGCTTTTCAATCTCTTCACTAATTGCACCACTTTAATCACCTGAAAATTTAAAAGTACCACCTGTGCACCTGCGCAGTAGAGCGGACCCGATCAGGCTCAGCTGTTTCCACCAGAATCCAAGTGGAGAACTGCAACTGCGTATGCGGGTATGCTGACAAGGAGATCTTTGGGCATCCTATCGCTGGATCCCCTCTACTGTGGAGAAAGGGGGAAGCCTCTTTAGCCCCTGAGGTCCTCGCCGTGCTGCCCTTCAGAATAGTTCAGACCTCAGATCAGCAGTAACCCGACTGCCACTGTGCACCGTTCGCCTGTGTCTCTTCACCACTGATCTGAGGTCTGAAGTATGCTGCAGGGCAGCACAGTGAGGAACCAGCGAGGGGAGATGAACTTTGTGGAGGCAAGATGGGACCAAGACAAATAGCAGGCAAGCCTGGTGTGTACCACCTGGCCAACAGCAAAGTACCACTGGTGGTACGCGTACCACAGGTTGAAAAGCCCTGGCCTAGTGGACACACTGTATGGTGAGCTGGGCATGCAAATGACTTGGCTGATTCCAACAAGACAAGGTACTGAGCTCCCAAATGTACTCAGCAGAAGTGAATTCAGAGGTCACCAGTAAAAAAACAGGGAACTTCCACATCAGTGCTAGATGAGGAAGAATGCTATGAAGTAACTGCTGTGCAGTGCTGAATGGAGAAAATAAGTCTGTGTAACATTACCACATGGTTGGTCTATGTAATACGACCTCCTGAGCAGACAGTCTGTGTAATGCACACTTGTGGTCAGAAAGTGCCTGTAACAAAATCCTCTGATGACTTTGTCTCCATATTATGGCCATATGGTGTTTTGGCGCCTTCTCATTAAAGTACCTTTTCAGCTCCTAGCAAGCAAAAAAGTGCTTAAAAGTGCTCACCTGCAGTGAGGGGAATGTGAAGGCTGACATGTTTATTTCCTTTTTAAACAATGCAAGTTGGTTGGCTGTCTTCCTAATTTCTGTTTGTCTAATACTTCTAGGCATAGACCCTGAACCAGTATGCAGGTCAGGCACACTGTCTCTTGTTTGACTAGATACTGTATTTATATATTACTAGTTGACCTAAGCCCGCTTAAAAACGGGCTCTAAGTCTTTGTCCCACCTCCACATGTTTGTGCGCATGTGTACGCATCCATCCGCCGCACACCCGTCCGCCCAGCCCTCTGGCCTGTCTTCCTCCAGCCCCAACGGCTGTCCGTGCACACATACGCATTAGCGCAAATGCACGGACCCAAGGACACAGAGACGCAGGGACACTTGTCTCTTATTATATAGGACTAGCGACCTAAGCCTGTTTAAAAACGGGCTCTAGGTCTGACACCGCCACGCTCGCGCACACACATGCCCGCCCACCCAGCTGGACCGTCTCCTGGCCCGTCCTGTGTCCTGTCTCAACGGCTGTCAGTGCAGGAAAAGCACAATAGAGCACAATCACTGACACAGGGACAGGACGCAGGGACACTTGTACATTATTAGGTAGGATAATGTATCTAGTGAGAATGTGTCTCCTTTTTCACCTCCACCTATCCTGCAGCTGGACTGAAGCTCTGCCAGGAACGTTTACTAATTGTGGCTGATATGGAAACATAAACAAGAAAATGTAATCCCTTGCTCAGCTTCAGCTTCAGATTTATAAGCTTCCCACTGAAAAAGACCAATAATTTTCTGGTAGTGGTTTGTATGCTGTAGATACATTTTTACAACAAAAGTGGAATGCTGAGTTTCATACCACTTTAAAGGGTATGATGGGATTAGCCACATGCTTGTTTCAGGGTTGTGAATCAGACACTACTGATGCCTGAAGATAAATAGGCAACTGGTATTGTTTAAAAGGAAATAAATATGGCAGCCTCAATTTCTCACCTTGGGATCATGTTAAGCCTCAATCTACCGTTTTTGTGAATGTGTAGTTGGGCCAATCTTTCTGTTAACATTTAGTTGGGCTTTAACTACCTAAGACAGCGTCACACCAATTGGCGTCAAGTCCTAGGGCTGCAGTTTCCCAGGGAACAGGCGCACGCATGCGCGATCGTATCCTGCCTGTTCACGGAGTGGAGCTCCGCGATTAGCCTGATAGCCGCCGATCGTGGCTAGCAGGCTGTTTGTAAACAAAAGGGGAAAGAAATCCCCTTTGTTTACATGTGTACAGTGCTGCGGTCTCCAGGCAGCGCTGTACGAGATCGGCGATCCCCGGCCTCTGATTGGCCGGGGATCACCGTCCTCTCATAGGCTGATGCCTATGAGAGGCGGAACAGGATGGATCACCGTCCTGTTCAAATTCAGTGAACGGAGGGAGGGAGGGAGGGTTAAACAGCCTATACAGGCTGGAAAAAAAACAAACTGCTGCCACAGCGATCGGACCCCTCCAGCGGCATGTCCCCCCCCCCCCAAAAAAAGGAGGCGAGTCCGATCGCTGGGCTCCATAGCTGGGCTGTGCAGGAGGATGTAAAGCCTGCACAGCCCAGCGCAACAAAAAACAGCCTGGTCGGTAGGGGGGTTTAACACTGCGGTCCTCAAGTGGTTAAAGGACTACAGTAGAGGGGTCGGGGGAAATAGAGTTGAACTTACCTGGAGCTTCTAACGATCCCCCGCCAACGTCCTGTGCCCGCACAACCACTCACTGATGCTCGGTCCCCGCCGCCGGTTCACTTCCGGAATTTCTGACTTTAAAGTCGGAAAACCACTGCGCCTGTGAGGCCGTGTCCTTGCTCCCACTGACTTCACCAGAAGTGTACTGGGCAGGCCCAGTATGGTCTGCGCCTGCGCAGTACGCTCTGGAAATTCCAGAAGTGAATCAGAGGCGGGGACCGGAGCATCGGTGAGTAGCTGCGCAGGCACAAGATGTCTGCGGGGGACCATTAGAAGCCCCGGGTAAGTTCAACTCTTTTTTTTCCCTGACCCCCCTACAGTAGTCCTATAAGTTAAATGCAACTTTGTCCTCACTTCTTGAGAGATAAGCTGTAGATCACCTTAAAACAACACAGTGACAAAGGGAGCCCAAATGGTGCAGTATTGTCACTCAAAACTGTGTGGTTATGAAGGGTTGCTAGATGGGCAACCAACCGAGATTGCATGTGAATATAATCTGTCTCCACCCAGATATCCTTGGCTAGATCACTGGGTTCGGGTCACTCTTTTGCTGAAAACAACAAATAGGGTTATCAGTCACCTGGCAAACCAAAATGAAACCTGATCCTTCAATATGGAATGACTGAATACTCTTCAGGCCAAGGAGCTGAGAACTAATGCCTTCTTTAAAATTTGAGGAACTTTATTCTTCAACAATTTTCTCCCCAACAGATCAATACTCTGATGAGTGACTTTACATTGACTTCCTGGCATTGTCTGGAGGACATTGGGGGGCACCCTTGGGAGGACAATGTTACTGGAATAGGTTGAAGAGACAATGTATAAAGGAGCAGATGACACAGGACCTACTTGGCACAGCGAGACTCGTGGGAGGGTTTTAGGGGGAGTAGGTAGAGATCATGGGCCCCCATAGCAAAATTTTCATGGGGCTCTCAGATGTATGCACACTTATGCAATGCCACCTGCCCTTACTCTATGGAGTTAATTGGGCAATTTACATTCTCATGCAAACAACACTGCTTCATGGGCACTGAGGGTGGAGAAACACAAGAAAGTTAATTGTGAAGACTTTAAGTACCCACTGGGCCCCCTATGCTCCAGGGCCCCATAGCAGCTGCTATTGCTATTGCTATACCCCTAGGGGGGTTTAATACATTAAGCCTATATCTTGTCGGTACATTTGTTTTGTCATCACTTGGTAAAGGTTTTATGATTATGTAAAATCTAATAATTATTTTTTTAAACCCTGATCCTCCTAGAGAAGAGGTATACAATGCAAGCGGTAGACGTGCATAGAGTTTTTATGTAGATAACCTTACCAGAGTTGCCTGCATGCATTTTATCTTTAAGCCCAAGGAATTCTGGGAGCTTAGAAAAACATATGGGGCTTGATTCACAAAGCAGTGCTAACCTACTTAGCACGTCTAAAGTCTTTAGGCGTGCTAACCAGGGTGCTAAGTAGGTTAGTACCGGATTTCTCAATCAGGTCGCACGCAAAGTTTTGCGCGCAAATCTTTACGCGCGCAAAGAACTTTGCGCACGCTAAGTCCCATAGGCTTTAATGCGCTCTGTGCAGTGCGCGCGTAAAACTTTACGCGCGTAAAGTTTTTACGCGCATAAAGTTTTACGCGCGAAAAGCTGGTTTAGACGTGCTAAGGGGGTTTTCACAGGCGTGCTAACAGTTAGCAGCGCTTTGTGAATCAAGCCCATGGTGTTCCAACATACATAATTCTACTTTCCTAGGAAAGCTGTTACTGGTCACATCCCTTTCCTGGCTCCCAAACCTGGTCATTGGCTAATTTTGGTAATGTGCCGCATTCATGACAAATACAGGGGCTTGGAAGTCACAAATCTCTACGAAATATCATTGTTTTTATATCACAACACCCCAGAGAGCTCCCAGAGATTGCTGTAACACAAGTGAAATTTGCTGCAGCCATCAAGAAGTGCTGCATAATAAACAACACAATAGACTATGAAGTCACAATTAACACAAGATTATTTTTTTTTATTGTTAGTTATTAAAGTTTAATGAATCTAACATGCTCGCTGAAAGCTGAAGGAGTCTACCCAGAGTTCCCAGCTCCACCCAACAGGTTTGGCCATTACAAAGCCAAATGGTGCTGTCATATACTTCACTAATCTTCACCAATGTATTTTCCAATGTTTGAAACACCTTATGATAGGCTTAGGATTAGGAGATGACTATATAAAAAGGTAAGTGTTAAAATAAATTTGCTATGGTGTAAGCAAAGAAAGGAGAACATTTTTTCTTTTTGTGTGTGTGCAGCAGATAGAGTTTGATCAGCTGATACATTTGCAAAGACCTGATTTGTTGTGATCACTTTTTGTTTAGCACATGATTGTAAGCAGCAAATTAGAGCTTTAGGCTAGGTTCACACTGGGGCATGGCATTACTTTCTCTATAAAAACTGGATTGCAACGCAGAAGAGGGTGCGTGTAACGTGATGCGGCACATACAGTAAAGCATACTGTCAATGAAAAGTATGCTTCACTGCAACTGTAAATGCACATGTTATGCACTAATGCACACCACTAGTGCACACCACTAGCATTACGCCGACAGATTCTGCCACACCTCACTGCTAGCGTGAATGTACTATTACAATATAATTGCATTGCATTAGTCCCAGTGTGAACATAGCCTTACAAATCCATCAGCTGATCAAGCAGGTCACATGCTTCCTCCTGAGTTCTCACAGATACAAAGACTCTTGTGAGCAAGTTGTTAAATTAACCAAAAAGACAAGAATCCATAAAGGAGCCACTTATAGAGGTATGGATAATTTTTTATTTATTTAGCTATTAGATGTTTAGCACTCAGGCACAAGTATGGACCCAGGTTGACCCATAGGAGATAATCTATTCTTAATGGTGTACCGTACTCATTATGGTGTTATACAGCTAAAGCCATGATTCCTCATCTCTCAGTAATGGGTCACTTGATTATCTCCACAAAAGTCACACGCTAATTAACTGTAACCTCTCTAGTCTGAAAAAAAGCACCTTTAATCCTGAAATCTGCTTACATGCTCTGCGGTCTATAGGCCAACTCTTTAGGGTCATTCTAGGTGGGGAAATACCTAGGTGTGAATCAAGGGCAGCAAGATATTCAGCTAACTCCATAAGTTAGTACATCCGAAAGGCATGAGTAGTTATGATCGTAATCAGCTCATTACGATGATGCAAATTTTTATGTACATTTTTGCAATTATTCCTATATGTAATTATGATTTGTAAATTGAAGTGATGTCGTATACACATTTGTAATTTCGCGTACATTTTCTCTTAATTTTCGCATAATTTTGTGCTGACTTTAGCAGTGAATAGCAAAGCTCCCATACAAGCTCTTGACACCAAAATTGCTACATAAGTTAAGGAGAATATCGAGAACAAGTCCAAAAAAGATTTTTTCAAAAAGTCTTTAGTCATTTTTGAGAAGATTGATTTTAAAAATGCAAGGAAAAATGGTTTGTAAACTCAGAAAAATTGTTAACATCAAATTTCTCACAACTACAAGTTTTTTTTGCCTTGTTCACACTATTCCCCTTCACACACATAGTAATTTTGGTGATGATAGCATGTATGGGGGCTTTGCTATTAACCGCCATATTCGGCATGAAATTACGCAAAATTTTGCAAAATTATGGATAGACAAATTTATTACTAATTTTCCCAAAATTTTGCATTAAAATTTTGTATAAAAATTGCGAATTATGATGCAAATTTATGACTATGTGAAATTTGTGCTCAACACTAGGCATGAGTTATCTTTCTATTTGATCTGAAGTTGTGCTAAACTCATGAAATAATAAAAAAAATCAAGTTACACAATAACTATAAATCAAAAAAGTGTTGCTTACTGTATACTATAAGTCTAGAAATGTAGGTCTGACTCACTGAATAAAAGTATAGGGGTCGACTTATACACGAGTCACAGGCAATGCTGAGCACACTAAGTAATGTGTGTGCTGTTACTAGTGACATTCCCATTTGCAGCAATGTACCCAGTGGTAAGTGACACTTTCTTGATAAAGGAAATGCCAAGAAAGAACAGGTCTGAAAGTCCTGGCTACAACAATTATCAAGGAAAGGGGCAGGGGGGAAATACTGAGCTGCAGGAAAAGGGGTGAATAATCCAAGCACTTCGGGGCCTGGAGGAGTTATCGGCTGCACTTAAAGGAGTTATCAGGCAAAATAAAAAAAAAAAGCTTTACTCACCTGGGGCTTTCTCCAGCCAATTGCAGCCGACTGTCCCACTCTGACCCCTCCGCTTTCCGTCCCGGTCTCAGCGCATGGTGCAGAGGCCGACTGAGAGGTCGTCCTTACTGCGCCTGCGTGAAGCGCTGCTGTCAATCGTAGCCACTTTGGGCTCTACCACTGTGCGGGGAGACCGGGATGGCGGCAGAGAGCGAACGGCCAGCGTGGGACAGTCGGCTGCAAGGGGCTGGGGAAAGCCCCAGGTGAGTAAAGCTGCTTTTTTTTTTTTGCCTGATGATTCCTTTAAGGGACAGGAGGGATTAATGGCTGCAATACTTTATGCAGTGCAGTCATTAACCTCTCCTGGTCCTCATTCTCAAGTGCAGCAGTTAATTCTTCCTGGACCCCAAATGCAGCCATTAACTTTGCTGGGTAGACTTATATTTGAGTCAATAAAAAAATTCCAGCTTTAGATGGTCTAATATTGGAGTCGACTTATATACGAGGCCTACTTATATTTGAGGATATACAGTATGTGGCTATCAAAGCAACAGCCATAAATTGGTTACTTTTACTAGACATGCAGAGATATTGGTGTGAAACAGAAGTCAATGTCCCGACACTTGAAGCTCCTCTGTAGTCAAAGCCGTGATTGTTCTGACTAAAAGCCCTCTTTCCAAATTTGATGACAGTGATGCTCATTCGGATTTCACGGCACTGAAATGTACGCATTTCTCATCAGAAAATGGATATTAGATTTCCGTGGAAATACCACATTGCTGTGACTCTGTAATTTTAACCCATTCACAGAACTCTGAGTCAACTCAGAAGTGTTTGGCCAATCAGAGGATGGTAAAAATGACCAAACAAAAAAACCTCATTGGAAAATGGAAATCCACGGAATTGGCAATCGGCATTGGCAGAAAGCGGAATTTTCGCAGCAACGGAAATCGGCATTTCCGACCATCACTAGGTGGCGAGCCCCATTTCTCCTAGTTTGTTTAATGTTTGTATACTTGTCTATTAGGCCCACAACTGTTGCATAGGAGCCGGAGTGGACACTAGGGATGATCAATGATATGCAATTTTTTCTGAAATTATGCACATTTTTATGCAAATGTGTGCAGTTTGAAAACCAACCAATTATTTTAAACCCAGGTTTAAATTGATTGGTCCATTTTCAAGCTGCATATATTCGCATAATAATTGGCATACATTTGCATCAACTCGGAATAATTTGCATACATGTGATCATCCCTAGTGGACACCAATTGGGGTCCCCTCCCCCGCCCTGCAGAGCTAACCGTAGTTTTTCCACATGAGAGGGATTAGCTCAAAATTATTATTACGGCTTACCTCAGACATAGATCATACATTCCATCACTACTGTACTGCAAAAAAAAGGCTGTATACTATAAAAAATATAGTACAGTCCCAGTTATCTGGAACTCAATTAACCAGCAGTCTCAACCAACCAGCACAAACTACAGGCAGTACTCACAGTGGTGAATTTCTTAGGCTGTTTCTGGGCTTTGTTGTGCTTAAAGGGACACTTAAAGAGACTCCGTAACAAAAATTGCATCCTGTTTTTTATCATCCTACAAGTTCCAAAAGCTATTCTAATGTGTTCTGGCTTACTGCAGCACTTTGTACTATCACAGTCTCTGTAATAAATCAATGTATCTTTCCCTTGTCAGACTTGTCAGCCTGTGTCTGGAAGGCTGCCAAGTTCTTCAGTGTTGTGGTTCTGCTATGCACTCCCCCCTCAGGGGGGAAAGAAACACACAAATGATCTCTTGAGATTCAAAAGGAAGGCTGTATACAGCCTGCTTGTGTATGGATGTATTTTCTATGTGTGGACATACTGTACATCAACCTACTTCCTGTTTTGGTGGCCATTTTGTTTGTTTATAAACAAACTTTTTAAAACTGTTTTTAACCACTTTTAATGTGGCGGGGAGCTGCGAAATTGTGACAGAGGGTAATAGGAGATGTCCCCTAACGCACTGGTATGTTTACTTTTGTGCGATTTTAACAATACAGATTCTCTTTAACCTCCTGAGCGATAATCCCGAGCTGAGCTCGGGGTATGTCGCGCAGGAGGATTTCTCAGGCCCCGCTGGGCCGATTTGCATAATTTTTTTTTTGTTACACGCAGCTAGCACTTTGCTAGCTGCGTGTAACTTCCAATCGCCTGGGCTCGCTACATGATTTAAAAAATAAAAAAATTTAAAAAATAGTGCTGCGCCACCTCCTGGGCGATATAATTGTATCGCCCAGAGGGTTAAAGAGAATCTGTATTGTTAAAATCGCACAAAAGTAAACATACCAGTGCGTTAGGAGACATCTCCCATTACCCTCTGTCACAATTTCGCCGCTCCCCGCCGCATTAAAAGTGGTTAAAAACAGTTTTAAAAAGTTTGTTTATAAACAAACAAAATGGCCACCAAAACAGGAAGTAGGTTGATGTACAGTATGTCCACACATAGAAAATACATCCATACACAAGCAGGCTGTATACAGCATTCCTTTTGAATCTCAAGAGATCATTTGTGTGTTTCTTTCCCCCTGCAGCTATCTTCCACTGAAGTGTCAGGCTGTTTCTTCCTGCAGAGTGCAGACAGCTCTGCCTGTATGTAATTCTTTAGTATGTAAAAGCCCAGCCAGCTCAGAGGACGATTTATCCAGCTTGTAAAAGATAAGAGAGAAGAGAGAAGCTGCTCTAATCTAAATAACACACAGGCAGTGTGCATAGAGGGGCCTGGAGGGGGGAGTGCATAGCAGAACCACAACACTGAAGAACTTGGCAGCCTTCCAGACACATGCCGACAAGTCTGACAGGGGAAAGATACATTGATTTATTACAGAGACTGTGATAGTACAAAGTGCTGCAGTAAGCCAGAACACATTAGAATAGCTTTTGGAACTTGTAGGATGATAAAAAACAGGATGCAATTTTTGTTACGGAGTCTCTTTAAGCCAGAAAAAAATGAGTTTTACTCACCTGGGGCTTCTACCAGAAACTAGCTAACAGCGGGGGACCAGAGGATTAGTGAGTGACTGTGAGGGCACAGGACTGCTGCAGGGGGCTGGTAGAAGCCCCAGGTGAGTAAAACTCATTTTTTTTCTGGCTTAAAGAGACACTGAAGCGAAAAAAAAATGATGATATTATGATTTGTATGTGTAGCACAGCTAAGAAATAAAACATTAAGATCAGATACATCAGTGTAATTGTTTCCAGTACAGGAAGAGTTGAGAAACTCCAGTTGTTATCTCTATGCAAACAAGCCATTAAGCTCTCCGACCAAGTTAGTCGTGGAGAGGTCTGTTTTCTGACTTTTATTATCTCAACTGTAATTGAACTGTTTACTTTTCCTCTGCTAGAGCAGATGTCATTACTTCACAGACTGCTCTGAAAGACTCATTTTGAATGCTGAGTGTTGTGTAATCTGCACATATTATAGAATAATGCAATGTTAGAAAAAACACTATATACCTGAAAATAAAAGTATGAGAATATATTCTTTGCTGCTAATCTTCTAGTAATTATTCATAGTACACAACCAATTCACTATATCATATTTTTTTTTTTCGCTTCAGTGTCTCTTTAAGTGTCCCTTTAAACACTGGGTTTCATTGTTTCATGGTATGTACTGTATATAGAGTGGGGTACTGTATTCGCTAGGCCTATTTTTAACATTGATTCTAAAGCAACCAGAAAGCACACTTATCTGACATCAGCCGAGCCCCCTCCGGTGCCGGATAACTGAGACACTACTGTATTTTACAAATGTTTTCACACTAGATGGCAGGTTGTCTAATGTCAGTGCTACTTAGTTGGAAGTTGTCAGTTTCAGTTAAGTAATTTTGGGACATGCAATGAAACATTCATTTCCTTCTCTGTTAAAAGAAAGAATGATCACTCATCAATCACACACACTTTCAATGATGCTGGGAACTTCCTGCAAGTAATAATAACTTCCTGTAAGTACTAGAAGAGTTTATCATCACACCCCCTATATTATGACCCAACGCTGGTAAGCAGTGCCGGGACAAGGTCCTCCAGCACCCAAGGTGTCAAGAACCGGCCCGCGGCACGCCTGCGTATACGGTTCCCGACTGCGGGTTTGACCAGATTAAGCGGGGAACAGCCTTATTTAAGCTACAAACAAGGCTGGAACCCCTCAAAACACCTCTCACTGCCACCACTAGCGTTGCTAGACACTTCCACTCTGCTGTCGAGTCCTCAGCGCGCACTCCGCGTTTTCGTATTTGGGTCAGCTTTGCGCTTAGGCCAAATACGGGAACGCCACGCACCCACACACACACACAGTTGCAATCTTACACTGTCGTGAAGCAAAGACCCACTAACAGTCGTTCCGAACGATACTGTTAGCTACTCGCACTGGCGTTGTTCGTACGTTGGGTCAGCTGCGCGCTTAGGCCAACGTATGACAAACGCCCCCACACACAATGCAATTACAATTTCCTACGGTAGTGTTGCTCAAGCGTACAATTAGGCATGAACTTATACACGGTTACACTTCAGTCTCTTCTAGGCTATGAGTGTTAGTTTAGTACGGCAGAAGTCAAACTTATTAAATAATAATTTAATATTCCAGAAAAAACATAGAACAGTGCAGAACTGAATATATACAAAAAGATTACAAAAAAACAAAGTAAAAATAGTTACAAGATAAAATGTACAAAGATAACACACACGGATATTTGCGTAAAAATAAACGGGGGAAAACAGAACGTTACCAGCTTAGGTTAGAACGTTGTTTGACGGGAGGACGCCGTTTCGACCAGGAGTCGCGATCCTCCCTAGCTATTCGCTACCTCCGAGAGAAGATGGTCACTAGGCATTTGCCTCTGCTTTTTATACTCTGAGCTACGCCTGGAGGCTGCAACTTACTTGGGGAGGGGAGGAACTAGGTTTTAATTAAATCTCAGACATATTCCATTTCCAGGTAAAAGTCTACTATACATCAAAGATTGTGAAGTTAGGCTTTCAACTCCAGGTGAAAACTTAAATTAAGGCGTTTTCCTGTCTCCGTTCTCAGACATAAATGGGATTTCCAGAGATCCACATACATGAAAAGGGTACTATAGCACACACACAAAACAAAAGACTTCCTTCACTTCCAATCTCCCCAGGTTACAGGTGACAATTGATTAAGGCTTTCACATTGCAGCAGGATGTCCTGTGTGATAGGTGACTGGTCGTATTCACTGAAGACCTCTTTAGATGCAAATGTAGGTCTAGTGACCCACCCACACAAATACAGGAACAGTCAATGAATCTAGCCTGCATCTCTACACCTTTGACATACCACAGCAGATATAAAAATGGGAAAATGAAAATATATTACTGTATTATCTTTAACAGCATCAGCACCCCAATATATCTCCACACCTCCGCCGTTAACTTGGTGCAAGGCAGACGATCTTCCCAGATCATCCTGCCAGCACCTACACTGTTGGTTCTGCTTGACGGGACAGCCCGTCCGCATTCCCATGATTGCTCCCCTTCCAGATGGCGCTGGCAGGTGAATCTAACGCATCATCCTGCCAAAGCCTACATTGACGGCCTGGCCGGGTGGGGAAACCCTTTAGCATCCTCAGGAGGGTTCCCCACCTGTCAGTTAGCTCCAAGCTACACGACTGGAAAGCTAGGTCAGGTTGCTGCAATGTGTCGTTGCCCTTGGCAACCTGACGTAACCAACCAGGGGAATGTGGGTCAGTGGCGACCGTGAATTCGCAACCATAGAGACTGTGCTGCAACTGGGGAAGGGTTCCAACCGTCGCTACACGCACTCTCTCTATAGTGGCAGGAGCTATCTCTCGGTCCCTTTGGGGAACGAGTATCTGCCGGTCTGCCTCCTCCACTTCGGACAGCTCCGAGGGAATAACTTCCCAGAACCCTCTCAACCTGCCCCTCCCAGCTGGTGACCTGCTGGCTAGCCCCCTGAGCTCTTCCAGGCTGCTGTCAAATCGAACAGCCCCAGAGAGCTCAGTGCTGCCTGTCACACATTCTAGGAAGGCTGCAGACGGAGAGGCTCCTGGGCCATCCGGGCCAGGTTCCGAATTGGATGTGGCTGACCCAGCAACATTTGCCACTTCAGTGGACAGTCCCTCTGCTGTAGACCCGCTAGCACTGCGGGTTACCACTGCAGCTGAGGGAGTGCCCACCTTACACACATCATAAATCACGTCACATTTTGTCTTAAAACCATCTGAAGGGGAAAGATCTGGCCTGGTGCCGTCTGCCCCTTCAGTGGACAGTCCATCTGCTGCAGCCCAGCGAGCGCCGCTGGTTACTCCGGCAGCTGACGGAGTGTCCACATGACACACAGCATTATGTAGCACAACACATATGCCATCAGCCATCTGTTCTCCTCTCCAGCTGGGTGTAGTAGTCCTCCGGGACTCAGGTGCTCTATGGGCGGTGTAGGCATCGGCCATTTCCGCAGCCTCATCCACTGTCTTTGGTTCTCGATCCAGCACAAACAGCCGGACCTCAACAGGACAGGTGTGTAGGAACTGGTCTTTTATCATCAGCTCCTTCAGGGCATCCAAGGTTTCAACTGACAGTCCTTTTAGCCACTGCTGGAAGGCAGTGCGCAGGTTGCACGCGTGATCCAGGTAACTGTCATTAGGACCTCGCTGCACTGTCCTGAAACGTTTTCGATACACCTCTGGCGTGAGGTGGTATCGTGCAATGATGGCTTTCTTAATTGCCTCAAAGTCTGTTTCTTCCTCCTGGGGGAGACTCACAAACGCCTCCAGGGCCTTGCCTCTCAGCCCTGGGGTGAGGTATCTTGCCCACTGCTCACGGGGCACCCCATACTGCCGACAAGTCCTTTCAAACCCCTGTAGGAAAGTGTCTATGTCAGAGTCCTTGTCCATAGCGGGGAACTTATCCAGGGGGATTCTGTGGACTCGCTCACCTTCGCGTTCTGCGGGTCCAGCAGACCGGTTCTGCTGCTGAAGTTTAGCCAGCTCCAGCTGGTGTTGCCGTTCAGCTCTTCCCTCCTCTGCCCGGAGTCTGTCCCTCTCGGCCTGGAGTCGCTGGGCAGCTTGTTCCCTCTCTGCTTGCCGATGTTCCAGAATCAGCTTTAGGCGCAGTTCGGGCTCAGCCGAACCTAGTAGCTGTAGGTCGGCTTCCAGAGATGTCATCTCCGTGTTAGGTGGATCACCCAGGACATCGTCTCCACTCGCATCCTGTGGCGGGAGCGATTCCTCCTCTGGCGTGTCGTGAGCTGCATCTGCTGACGTTGAAGCACGGGCTCGTTCTGCCTCATCATGCTCCTCGAGCGCACGAAGCAACTGCTCCTTAGTCTGGCCGCTCACCGTCTCGATGCCTTTGTGCTCACACAGGTTGAGTAGTATCTCTTTGTTTTGCCTTGCATAGCTGGATGCTTTCTGAGCCATCGTGTTGCAAAAAATAAAAAGAAAAAAAGGGGGGAAGGGAAAGCAAAACACCAAGTGTGTATCTTTGAACAAAAAAAAACGTATATAGTTTCTGCACTGAGTAGACTTCTGTAGGCTAGTTGCTTCTAGCAAGCTTCCAGCCTTTAGTACTCAGAATAGCGAGCTAAACTGCGTACTAATGTACTAAACGATCCCACCACTGCCACCAATTATGTCAAGAACCGGCCCGCGGCACGCCTGCGTATACGGTTCCCGACTGCGGGTTTGACCAGATTAAGCGGGGAACAGCCTTATTTAAGCTACAAACAAGGCTGGAACCCCTCAAAACACCTCTCACTGCCACCACTAGCGTTGCTAGACACTTCCACTCTGCTGTCGAGTCCTCAGCGCGCACTCCGCGTTTTCGTATTTGGGTCAGCTTTGCGCTTAGGCCAAATACGGGAACGCCACGCACCCACACACACACACAGTTGCAATCTTACACTGTCGTGAAGCAAAGACCCACTAACAGTCGTTCCGAACGATACTGTTAGCTACTCGCACTGGCGTTGTTCGTACGTTGGGTCAGCTGCGCGCTTAGGCCAACGTATGACAAACGCCCCCACACACAATGCAATTACAATTTCCTACGGTAGTGTTGCTCAAGCGTACAATTAGGCATGAACTTATACACGGTTACACTTCAGTCTCTTCTAGGCTATGAGTGTTAGTTTAGTACGGCAGAAGTCAAACTTATTAAATAATAATTTAATATTCCAGAAAAAACATAGAACAGTGCAGAACTGAATATATACAAAAAGATTACAAAAAAACAAAGTAAAAATAGTTACAAGATAAAATGTACAAAGATAACACACACGGATATTTGCGTAAAAATAAACGGGGGAAAACAGAACGTTACCAGCTTAGGTTAGAACGTTGTTTGACGGGAGGACGCCGTTTCGACCAGGAGTCGCGATCCTCCCTAGCTATTCGCTACCTCCGAGAGAAGATGGTCACTAGGCATTTGCCTCTGCTTTTTATACTCTGAGCTACGCCTGGAGGCTGCAACTTACTTGGGGAGGGGAGGAACTAGGTTTTAATTAAATCTCAGACATATTCCATTTCCAGGTAAAAGTCTACTATACATCAAAGATTGTGAAGTTAGGCTTTCAACTCCAGGTGAAAACTTAAATTAAGGCGTTTTCCTGTCTCCGTTCTCAGACATAAATGGGATTTCCAGAGATCCACATACATGAAAAGGGTACTATAGCACACACACAAAACAAAAGACTTCCTTCACTTCCAATCTCCCCAGGTTACAGGTGACAATTGATTAAGGCTTTCACATTGCAGCAGGATGTCCTGTGTGATAGGTGACTGGTCGTATTCACTGAAGACCTCTTTAGATGCAAATGTAGGTCTAGTGACCCACCCACACAAATACAGGAACAGTCAATGAATCTAGCCTGCATCTCTACACCTTTGACATACCACAGCAGATATAAAAATGGGAAAATGAAAATATATTACTGTATTATCTTTAACAGCATCAGCACCCCAATATATCTCCACACAAGGCTGAGCCAGCAAAGTGCGCCCCTACATCCCTGCCACCCCAGCCGTCACACACTGATTGCTATTAGACTAAGAGGCGCCACAGGGCCCACAACCTCCCCAACACCTTAATCTCTAGTTATCTGCCTTGCAGTCACTGCCATGTATCCCCTTTTCTTATTTCTTTCTGCTTCAAACACAATTAGGAATGACAGCTGAATGAATTCTGCGCCCCCTCCTACACTGCGCCCTGAGGCTGGAGCCTCTCCAGCCTATGCCTCGGCCCGGCCCTGCTGGTAAGTGATACTGTTATGTGTCACACTGCTTGCTTTTATTGAGCCATGCTTAGCCAGACAGATACTGTGCAAAGTTAGGTTGATCAATACCCAATGCAATAATATCTAAGGCTATCATAACAGGTCTTCTTCATATGATAAACTGCCGTCTCTATACTTTCTTAAATACTAATCTATAAGAATTTTTCAGCTATGAAATTGCTTTCAAAATGATTGAAGAAGTGCAGTTTTCACAAATGTTCTCATAGTTCTGCATAATTGTATAGAATGTTGATCATCTAATCATTCATTGCTGCACACCCCATCCCTCTGTTCAGTGATATTTTCATTGTAAAGATTGCAACTAAGAAGAGCATTATCATCCTGATCGCCATTCCAGACCATGTCAGCCGGCCTCACATTGTAGATTGGCGGTGCGGTAGCCGCACCGCCAAAACCATGGCTTCGAGGAGTATCGCGTTAGTACGCGCTAATCCTCATCTGACATCCGCCCAAACAGGAAGTTATGCTCACTTCCTGTTCGGCAATCAATGATATATGCGGAAGCATATTTCTAAAATGCGTTTCCGCAAACATGCGACGCAGATAACTGCAGCACGTTTTTTAAAAGTACGTGCGTTGCCATAGACTTCCATGACTTCCGGCATGACGCAGATCCCCTGCAGGACACTGCAGAAGCTGTGTGGTAATGTAGCTATTGAAGCGCGTTACATAGGGCACCTCCGGCGCAGCGTACCGCAACGCGGGGCGTTTGAACTCCCCCATAGACTAGCATTAGGCTGCGGTGTGGTGCGGTAAATTTACCACACTGCCTCAGTGTGAAATGGCCCTCAATGATTCGGTAGCAGTTTTTAGCTTTTACATGGCTGGATTCCTAGCTTAGTGTCTGACCTTCCTCCTAGTCCTTAGTAGGGATGGTCAATGAGATGCAGATAATTCTGAGATGCAATGAGATGCAAATAATATAGCTTTGTTGCTATAATCCTTGGCCACTTTACGTTTTCATGAATTGCCCGATTCCACCTTGTATCATACTCTGTACATACACTAATAACTGTTTGTTTTTTTTTTGTTATTTGTTTTTGCTTCCTAAAGGCCCATACACACGTCGGATTTTTCTGAACGACGGGTCGTTTGAACGTCCCGTCGTTCAGTCGTTCGCACGCGGAATCAGACGTGTGTACGGACTATCGTTCGCGTGATAAGACTGGTTTCCAGCGATCCGCCCGGCGGATCGCTGGAAACCAGTCTTATCACCCGAACGATAGTCTGTACACACGTCGGATTTGACGTGCGAACGACTGAACGACGGGACGTTCAAACGACCCGTCGTTCAGAAAAATCCGACGTGTGTATGGGCCTTTACTTTTCTGTTGCACAATGTTTTGTTTTCCTCACATTTTCATTATTCCAGCTGTTTTCTTAGGGATTCTCCTTGAAACACATGCATATCATATACGTTGTCTACGGTTCCTTCCCTTTCTGGTATATTGGCCCAATTTATGTATATAATACAATTGCTATAAGTCATATATAAATTAGTATTATCATTATTGATTTATAAAGCACCAACATATTCAGTGGCAATGTACAATGTAAGAAACAAACATGGGGTACATCATAATACAGACAATGGTAAACACCAATGTACAAGATACAGAATTGGTCATTACAGTGACAAAAGTAATATGATGAATAAAATATATGACAGAGCCCTACCCTTGCAAGCTTACAATCTAAAGGATAATGTTTTTGGCAGAAGTCTATACAGTTTCTATTGCTGTGTTGGGTATGCTTCCCTGACTGTGTTTTACCACTTGACAGGGCCGGCCTTAGGTTTTACAACGCCCTGAGCGAAATCTGATTTTTGTGCCCCCCTTCATCTGCTTTGTGCGTGCCCACACACTTACGCATGCACGTGCACACGCACACGCACACACACACAGGCCCATATGCAATTCAACTTCTCTCCTGAGTTAACTCCTAGGTTACAGTGGTTCCCAACCTTTCTGAAGTCGTGACACATCATGCCAAATGCTCAGATCTCTGTGACGCATCTCATATGTATAATAGAAAAAAATATTAATAACCACAAAATGGATGGAAAGAGTGCATTATCCTGAATAAACTTAAACAATGAAGGCTAAAACCTTTCAGGAGTATTAATAAAAACAATCAGTGGGACAGTTAGCCCCCCCAATTTGGAATGATAGCACAGCACCAACAATTAGCACCACACGTTATTGCCCCAGCGTGCCCCCCCCCCCCCCCCCCCAAAAAAAAAAAACCACACCATCAGACTCAGTATAGGTAGGTAGCCAGGAATAGGTGTCCCCAGTATAGGATCTTATGTGTAGGTGCCCTCAATATGGGTAGCCAAGCATAGGTTCCCCCAGTATAGGAAGTCAATTGTAGGTCTCCCCCCATAGGTAGCCAGGCTTAGGTGCCTCCAGTATAGGTAGCTAGGTGTTGGTGCCTTCAGTATAGGTAGCCAGGTATAGGTGCCCCCAGTATAGGTAGCCAGGCTTAGGTGCCTCCAGTATAGGTAGCTAGGTGTTGGTGCCTTCAGTATAGGTAGCCAGGAGTAGATACACTCCCTCAGTATAGGTAGCCAGCTATAGGTGCCCCCAATACAGGAAGTCAGATGTAGGTGCTCTCAGTATAGTTAGCCAGCTACAGGTGCCCCCCTTGGAAGCCAGCGCCCTGAGCGACCGCTCCGGTCGCTCATATCAAAGGCCATCTATGCCACTTGAAACCAGCTATCGGCTACCTGTGGCGTTTAAGGTGCAAGACCATTCTAGCCTTGGCAGAAAGTAACTGGCGGAGCATGTAGGACAGTACCACGGTGTACTAAAGCCAGATATGTCTTTCTGTCAATCTCACTTCTCATCTGCCTCTCTGCATGCATTTAAAAAAAAAAGAATTGTTTTCTTTTAGCTGCTCATATTCATAATTTTTTCCCCCTATGAAAATGCTGCCACAGGGCATGTGATTAAACTCCTAAGAGAATAATAACACAGGGATCTTTTAATCCTGATTGTTTTCAAAGCATCACGCTGCAGACACAGACTCATTTATTAGCAAATGCAACAAATGATATCCTGCTACAGACAGTGCATGTATCCAGCATGTTCCTAGCGAGCAGGGATGATTCAACCAGATGACCGTCTCCTTAAAACCCTGCTTTCAGGGGGAAATAACTCTGCCCAGCAACTAAAGAGTGAACAGAAGGGATTTCCTTCCGAACTGTCTTATAGACTTGTCTGTTGCATGCAACGTGAGTCTGGATTTAATGGAGAGCGGCCCCACTCCACCCCCTGCCTGGGATTACTAGCAGCACGTTCAGCACCACACAGAGAGGACAGCTCCCACTATCTTGCCATTGATCTGGATGCTGCATGCAGCGGCGGATCAGGGAGGGAAAGCAGCAGCCTGAAGCTTTGTAACCAATCGCACCTGTGATCTCTGACCTCCTTCGGGACTTGGTCAAGGGATTTTTTCTGAAGACGTCAGAGAGCCGAGGCTGGGCTGAAGCGATCACTCCTAGCAGTTGTCACTGTTGACAACTCCTTTGGTGTGGCACATGTTTAGTTTGGAGGAGGTGGGGGGGAAGCACAGTTGGCAGACTCTCTACACTGCTTTTGCCATCCCTGCAAATCCCTAATCCTCGCCTCGTCGCTCGCTGGATGCACTAAGGATATCTGGGTCCTGAATTCAGTAGGGGTTACATAGAAGCAGAGAATGTCACTGCCATGAAGCCAGAAGATGAGATGCGCTTTATTTCCATAGATGTTCCTCTGAGATCTGCTCTACTGACGGACCTTAGTGGCTTTGCCTGGAGGAACTGGTAACTTTTTCTGAGCTGCTGGAGGAGAGAAGACAGTCGATTCCAAGATGCCAGTGCGGAGGGGGCATGTGGCCCCCCAGAACACCTATCTGGACACCATCATCAGGAAGTTTGAGGGACAAAGTAAGTGGGTTATAGTTATAAAATGTTTGTCAGCAGGGGCATAGCAATAGGGGGTGCAGAGGTTACGACCGCATCGGGGCCCTTTGGCCAGAGGGGCCCTTTCCTTAACTGCAGAATTGGCTCTCTATTGGTCCTGAGCTCATAATAATCACTTCTATAGATACTTTGAATAGAGGTAATCATTAACACACTGTTCCCCATCCCCTTCTTGCATCTCTGACACTGTAGTTGCCATTGGCAGGTTTTGGTGCGCTATATCAATTGTTATGTATAGAGTGCTTGGGGGGCCCCATTGTAAAACTTGCATCGGGGCCACCAGCTCCTTAACTACGCCACTGTTTGTCAGATAATTAAGGCTCACCACACACCATGCAATCTTGGTTGTACAGATTTACCAAAATCTATGTAGTACAATGCCATCAGATTGAACATACTTTGAAAGGATTGTTTTGTTAAAGAGACTCAGAGACGAAATAAGATAATAGATTTAGGTACTTATCTGTTAGCCGGGCGCATCTGGTAGGTGGCGCTAATTACTATTCCCCCTCCAGGCCGACGTGGATAGTAGGGAAAGATGTAACTCTGGTGGAGTTTTGTCGCCACCTAGAGGATGCGCCCGGCTAACGGATAAGTACCTAGATTTATACATACCTCCAGCCCCATCAGCATGGATCTCGCCCACGCCTCCGTCCTCTGTCGTCGGTACCGGGTCCTGTAACTCCGGCCAGTCACGGCAAGTTTTGCGCATGCGCAGTGACTCCCTCCGTCTGCCTGGTGCTTCCCTTACGCATGCGCCTGCACAGTACGGAGGGAGCGCACTGCGCTTGCGTCGACTGGCCAAAGTTGCGGGACCCGGTATCGGTGACAGAGAAGGCTGAGGACGGCAGTGTGGGAGTGATCCATGCCGATGGGGCTGGACGAAGCCCCAGGTATGTATAAATGTATTATCTTATTTCGTCTCTGAGTCTCTTTAAGCTCTTAAACCACATGAAAGTGGTAAGATTGAACAACAAAGATTGTATGGTGTGTGGCAAATAGTTCCTAAACACACTACACACACACACGCACGCGCGTGCATGTGCCACAGAATTGTCTGCTGATAGATTGCCATAATCCAGAATCAGCATTGATGTGAACGAGACTCCTCTAAAACCAACAAGTAATTAGTGGAAGTGAAGGGTGCATAGTAAACACAACAGCTGCTGCACCATTCAAGCAAGGCAGCCCAAGATAAACACAAGGAGGACACAGACAAGCTGTTTGTGTTAGTCATATTTATTAATTGTGTGATCAACATACATAAGGCTAGGATGTCTACATGCCATCCAATGCCATTCTGGCCAATCCTACTCTGTTCTAGTGATTTAAAATGAGTGCACAGATCCCTGACAGATTATAGGACAAAATAATTGTACCCTGGTAGCATCACTCAGTATTCATTTTAGCTCTCAGTAATGCTGTTCAGGGATCCATGTAAGACAAGCAATTAGTTGATGCCAAACAGAACAAAGGGACTACTAGTAAATCAGATATGTTGCTTGTCCAGGCCTTTGGCACAAATTGGTGTATTCTAATATTAGTGCTAAAACAAACAAACAACTTAAATAGGCAACATAATTGCTGTACTTAGTTGGGATAGTTATAGTAAGGTCGTCTGAAACAACAAGCATGTATCTGCACAAAGTTTTCACTGATACAAAAAGATCCCTGGTTCCTGAGCATTTAGGTTGGGTTCACACATAAAAAGGTGTCTACCGGTAGTCATGTCTGTTTTTGACAGTTGGCATCAGTTTTGTATGTGTTTCCATGGCTATGTTCACACATAAAAGGTGTATATTTCCAGTCCAGTCCTGTCCTGTCAGTTTTGTATCCGTTTTCTGTGGTGTGTTCACACATAAAATGTGTGTATTTCCAGTCCAGTCAGCTAAAACTGATAGAAAAATGACGCAAAACTGACAGGACTGGACTGGACCAGAAATGTACAGATTTATGTGTGAACCAAATGGAAGCTGCTACTGCTGTTGCGAGAAGATCATATGTCACTGGCACTACAGCATCTTCAACCAAAAGCAATATCCTAGTATTGCATGGGCATCAGTGAGGTCTCTGTCCTTACGGTTTATGGGCCGTGCTTCAGCTGGGAACAGATGAGGCAGATTATCCTGGTCATAAGCAGGGCTGTGGAGTCGGAGCCAGAGCAATTTTGAGTACCTAGAGTCGGAGTCGGTGGTTTCAATAAACTGATTAGTCGGAGTTGGATGGTTTTTGAACCAAATCCATAGCCTTTGTTAAAATTAGACTAAGGAGTCAAAGTCAACGAGTCGGAGCAATTTTGGTTACCTGGAGTCAGAGTCACTAGTTTCATAAACTGAGGAGTCGGATGATTTTTGTACCAACTCCACAGCCCTGGTCATAACTCTTCACTCCAGCCCAGCACCTAGAAGAAAGGTGCCACAGTCTTTTTGCTGGAGTGCACAGCTATAACTTATTGTACATTATCAGAGTCCAGCAAAGGAAGAACTATAACCCTTTTATTCCAGCTGTGGCAGGAAGGAAAAGCTTGAAAATTGAATCTGCAACTCATACAACATGCAGGCCACGACTTCTAACCTTTATCTACAAATGTGCTAAGTGGAAAAAGGGAGGTCAAACAGTGTACTTACAACTGTCTTATTGTTATAATCAGACAGGAGGTGAGGATAAACATTGAACTGGAGGCCTTTGAATGTGGTTTTCTATATTTAGATACAATTATCAACTGATGCAAATGAGGAGCTGTTATGATTTCAAGATTCCTCACATTCTTTTTACAATTTATTCCACTATCCTAAAATGTTCACTGGCATTGCCTAAGGAAGATGCTTAATTTTCCATAGATGGTAAATGCTGATTCCAAATATTTTTTTAAAATTTGTATGTTGGTCACAAGCCACACATTTTGCATGGCAACTGTATAATGCATTTAGTTAAGATAAAGTTCCCTAGCAGCTCAATGTTTGCAGACTGACTCAAGATCCCGTGCTACAATAAAACATGGAGCAGTGATTGCTTGACATGGAAAAATGCTATCTATGAGTAGATCAGAATCAAATTGTGATTGTGAAGTCAGATTGCGAAATCTTTCATCAGTTCTTTACATTTTCATGGTCATATACCCAGAAGGGAGGTGGCCCATACAAGTGTGCTAGGCAAACAATGATCTGGCTCATCATTATTCAAAGTACAAAGTTTTGCCAGCGCACCAGTCTTCAAAGCGCACCTTTTATTGTGCCATCCGCATGAAAAGTGCCAACAATTGAAAAGTACCAACAATTGCTCTTTATTAAGACATAAACAGACATATCAGGATATGTTACATATGTTTGTATAGCTACGTGCCTTGATAAAGTGGGACCCTCTGAGACCCCCAAACAACTGACGTTATTTTAATGTGGACAGCAGAATAAAAGGCGTGCTTTGAAAATGGATGTGCTGGCAAAACTTGGACTTTGGATATTTTCATAGTAAAATACATTTTGGACAAGACAACTTACCGATAGATTGCACAATTATGCTGTGATGTGTGTGATGGGACGCAGACATAATAAATGCTATACAGATGTGTGTGAATCTATTTGCAGTGCTGAAGTGTTGCTGCAATATACGTCACTTCCTTGGACTATGCTACAGAGCATCTTATTTTGGAAGATGTTTATTGAGCAGGCTGATTTTTCATCCTAGTTGTAGGAAGTTGGGAGGAATATCTGCTTATTTTAATGCTGTGTGAATGGAAGTCACTTATACGATAGCAGAGTATGCTCATGAACATTCTCAAGAGTCATGCTGTGTCATATGATTGTTTATGTCACTTATTGGAGAGATGTTGGCTTTGTCATCTGCTGGATTTGAATGTATCTTGGGAGCAGTAATATCTTGGCAACTTGGGAGCAGTAATATCTCTCTGTCATTGCTGCCATGTTTATTCCTGCCTATGTTAGGGTCAAACTTCTCTTGGTGCAACTGGGATGTTCCTGCCTTGCTTTCCCAAACAGGGAGTGTAGCCAGTGTGTAAACTTGGGAACTCAAGTACAAAATGTTAACTGTGGTTACACATAAAAATAACTGAAAATCATTAACCTATAAAGCATCTAGCTAAGAAAAAAAAAGGCGGTACCTGAAGTGAGCATATTCAGTGTAGCTGTGTGTTAAAGAGAAACTCCGACCAAAAATTGAACTTTATCTCAATCAGTAGCTGATACCCTCTTTTACATGAGAAATCTATTCCCTTTCACAAACAGACCATCAGGGGGCGCTGTATGACTGATATCGTGGTGAAACCCCTCCCACAAGAAACCCCTCCCACAAGAAAAGTACGTACTTTTTTTGGCAGTTTCCTGTCTGTGAACCTTGTTCCATTGTGGAAAATAGGTTACAGCTGTTTCCAACTGCTAAAAACCATGCAGCAGCTACACCACCTGCCAACACTAATTAAAATGTTCACTGGAGTTTCTCTTTCATTCTGGCGCTGGGTGTTGCAGGAATGTAAAATATTGTAATTTTATATTACCAGTATTCTACTACAGTGTTATAATAAACTCGGGCATAATAATTCAGGTATAGTAGCACAAAGTAGACAGAGGCGCCAAAAGTATAAAATAGGATAAACCTTTTTTTTTAATGGACATGGGAGGAGGTACCTTGTGGAGTATATCATAAATAAAAGTATTTGTGTTATAATTTAACACGTCTAATTGTTGTATCCTTTGGAGTGGTTTAGGGTCCACCTCCCCCCACATCCATTTTAAAAAAATGTTATCCTATTTTATACTTTTGGCACCTCTGACTACTTCGTGCTGCATCAATCCACCCCCTGGTGGAAGGGCGGAAATCCTCACATTTCTTCCTACCTACAGAGAGCGACATCTTAGCCCTGAGTGGGGACAGACTTGTTCTCCCCACCTGCCATTACAGTGGTTGCCTAAGCGGTAACCCTGGTTTGTGAGTATACATCTGCTTACTCTACTTTCTCCACTTTACCAATACATACTACACCATATTGGGCTCTCGGTGTCTCTATATTCTCTCCCATTCAGGTATAGTAAACTACCTCTCCAGGTGCCAGACAAGCTCCATTATAAGTCTGTGGGAGCAACACCTGCTATAGTAAACTCTGATAGAATAACACTTTGGTTATAGTTAACATGTATTTTTTCCCCTACGTGATACTGACTCTGGATTTGGTAAACAGTGGGCAGTGCATGCGTCATATGTCAGTGTGAAACCCATGGTCAGGTACTCTCTTCAGGCTGGTTGCATGTGAGTTGATGCCGGATAACATTTGTAAGACAAAAAGAATGGCACCGGTGCTGGATTTACAGTACTGTACAAATAAGCAGCCTGGGGAAATGAGGAATAATGTGAATGTAAATAAAGAGGATGCAGTGTTACCACATCACTTTGCAATCACTGATAGTTTTGTCACAATGCTTCTACAGTATTCACTCCTTGGTATCTCTTCCCTTGTTAGCAATGACGCTCCTGGTAGCGCGTGGAGCGCAGTACAGGCTATTTTCACTTGTAGTGCAGATCAGAACAGGCCTACTTGCTGCAAAGAGTGGAGAGTAGAGTGCTAAGTCCCGCCCGTGGAGGTATCGGAGCCACTCACATTAACCACTTGAGGACCCACCCTTTACCCCCCCTTAAGGACCAGCGCTAGTTTGATTGATCTGTGCTGGGTGGGCTCTGCAGCCCCCAGCACAGATCAGGGTGCAGGCAGGGAGATCAGATTGCCCCCCTTTTTTCCCCCCTATGGGGATGATGTGCTGGGGGGGTCTGATCTCTGCTGCCTGCGAGTGGCTGGCGGGGGGGGCACCTCAAAGCCCCCCTCCGCGGCGAAATGCTCCCCCTCCCTCTCCTACCTGGCCCCCTGTGGTAAGCCGGGCTGCACAGGACGCTATCCGTCCTGTGCAGCCAGTGACAGGCTGTCTCCTGTCACATGGCGGCGATCCCCGGCCGCTGATTGGCCGGGGATCGCCGATCTGCCTTACGGCGCTGCTGCGCAGCAGCGCCGTACAAATGTAAACAAAGCGGATTATTTCCGCTTGTGTTTACATCTAGCCTGCGAGCCGCCATCGGCGGCCCGCAGGCTATTCACGGAGCCCCCCGCCGTGATTTGACAGGAAGCAGCCGCTCGCACGAGCGGCTGCTTCCTGATTAATTAGGCTGCAGCTGGCGACGCAGTACTGCGTCGCTGGTCCTGCAGCTGCCACTTTGCCGACGCACGTTATGAGTGTGCGGTCGGCAAGTGGTTAAAGATGCGAGTGGCTTATCATGAATTGCTGCATTTTAAAGAGAGGCTTCATGGTTGTCACAAGAGTGAGCAGAAAGTTTTGCAGGACACATGCTGCAAATCCCGCCCGCAAAAGTATTGGAGCCACTCACAGCAAGCGAATGGCTATTCAGTGATGGCTGCAATTTTTAAGGAGCCCTGGATACTGTACCATACATTTATCCAGCCTGGCTGTGCAGTACTAAGGTATTATCCTTGCAGTCCACCAAATGTGCAAGTGCTTGTACTGTACCTCCAATGGGAGGACAGAGCTGCTCCTGTGCAGCAGAGAATGCACCAGGGCATGCTGGGCCATTTCTAGGACAAGTGCTTGTACTGTACCTCCAATGGGATTACAGAGTTGCTCTTGTGCAGCAGAAAATGTACCAGGGCATGCTGGGCCATTTTTAGGACAAGTACTTGTACTGTACCTCCAATGGGAGGACAGAGCTGCTCCTGTGCAGCAGAGAATGCACCAGGGCATGCTGGGCCATTTCTAGGACAAGTGCTTGTACTGTACCTCCAATGGGAGGACAGAGTTGCTCTTGTGCAGCAGAGAATGCACCAGGGCATGCTGGGCCATTTCTAGGACAAGTATTTGTACTGTACCTCCAATGGGAGGACAGAGATGCTCCTTTGCAGCAGATAATGTACCCGGGCATGCTGGGCCATTTATTACAATTTCTAATATAGTAAACCAAGGCTATAAATCACAGTTGGGGAACTTGGACTGCAGCCTGATAACTAAGTAGAGGTCATAAAACTGTGATGTAGCTGACAAAAATACTTCTAAGTGCAGGGAACAGATGAAAAGTTTAATTGCCCATCATTTGAATAAGAGGTGAAAAAATATTAAGACTGCAGGCATGTATGAGACAGTCAGTAATTTATGAGGCATATCGATAAGGTAAAACTTCAAACCAATATTTTTAACCTCTTAAATAAAAATAATAAAATTAAATTCTAATTACTATGGATACAATTGTATATCTTATCAGTTTACTTTCAATTCAAGTGCATTTAAAAGTATATTGGAAGTGAATAAAATGTTAAAAAATGTAAATACCAGCATTATTATTATTATTATTTATTGTATTTATAAAGCGCCAACATATTACGCAGCGCTGGACAATAAATATATACAATGATACAAGGATGACATACATAGGGTTATACACATAGAACAAAGTTATACATAGAAATTGTACAAAATACATGATCATGCAATATGGGCTGGTTAGGTAGGCCCAGTAATACAAGTACAGGCTGTCATAGGACAGGAGCACATAATCCTGTAGTTTACACTAGGGAGTGGAGGACCCTGCCAGAGGCTTACAATCTAAAGGGAGGGGTGGAAACACTAGGGGGGGCTATATGTATGTATAATGTATTCTAGCGTTCACAAAATCTGAATCTCCTGACAATTATAAAGTTTATAGCTTAAGCTACAAATTTAAATGTAAGCTTAATCTTATTAGCATTACATTACAAGGGGCTTATGTAGCACTTATATTCAATTTTATTAAAAAAAAAAGTGGCTAAGAAGTTAGACGCTATGGGGGCGGTGATGGATATAGCCAGGAACCCCAGTAAGTACAGCTCATCACAGGAGGCAGCATGAGACTGCATTTGTCATTCTGATCACTAAAAATCCAGTATGAAATGTTGGCCACCTTGGCCTCAATTCACTAAGATCATGCTGGAGATAATAAGGCAAGAGAAAACTTACCTCCACACAGTGAGAGAGTTATCTTATCTCTTCATTCCTTAAAGAGAATCTGTACTCTGAAATTCTTACAATAAAAAGCATACCATTCTATTCATTATGTGCTCCTGGTCCCCTCTGTGCTGTTTCTGCCATTCTCTGCTGCAAACCTGGCTTGTAATTGCCAGTTTTAGGCAGTGTTTACAAACAAACTAACCAGCTTCTAATAGGCTCAGCTAAGCAGAGTGTGTTAGTCACACAGAGCCTGCAGGGGGTGTGTACAGCTTCTAGCTAATCACAAGCAGCCCTGCACATTCCAGTCTGACTGCCTCAGCCTGACTGTGCCGACTATAGAGAGAAGATTAGATCATATAACAGAGATAACACAGCTACTGTGCAATTAGGAAAAGCTGCAGTAAGCCAGACCACATTAGAAAAGGCATAGGAATTTATAGCATAGAAGAAATAAAGATAAACAATTTGTTACAGAGTCTCTTTAAGTTACCTCCTCTGTAGTTAATTTACCTCCTCTGTAGTTATTTTCACACGCAGTTAATTAACAGCCTGTCTTTAACTCTGGAGTTATTTTAAGGATTGAAGAGCTAACTTAAAGACAGAAGAGTTAACTTTAGGTTTGCCTGAGGTAAAATGTTTCCTGAGTACTACATGCCTTGTCACCATGGTGATAACTAGAGAAACGTTATTAAAGACAGGAGAGAAGCTTAGTGAATTGAGGCCCTTGAACCTTGGTATAGAAATGTATACCAGTTCTGTCAGTGCTGCTATCATAATGTGTTTTTTTACATGTGACCATGGGCCCGATGCACTATACTGCGGTATGGTTGCCATGTGCACTGCAATTTTACTGCTACCAATGCCGAGGGAGCACTAGTGCACATACATTTTTTAGCACCGCTGGCATTACCGGCTTAATGTGCATGTTGCTATGGTAATGTGTGTGAACTACGTGTTACCATAGCAACGTGCACGTTACTGCAGTGATGCCCACAGCACTAAAAGCATAATGCACAGTGTCCCCCAGCGTTAGAAACTGTATAATTGGCGTGCACAGAAACGTTACCGCATTATAGTGCATCAGGTCCAGTGGCCCTTATTCTATTCACTTTTTCTCCTATGTTTTCTCCTAGGTGATGTTTTCACACTTTATCAATAAAAAGCATTTGAAGTCACCAGCAAGCAAGAAAACGCTGAAATAAAATGACAGGACTTTTTTTGCAGAGTGCTGAAAAGTTATTTTAAAAAGGAGATGAAAATGCATCTCCTAGGAGAAGATTCTGGAGTAGGGGCTCGATTCTCTAAAGCGTGATAACTGTTATCACAGCAGTTATCACGCCATCTGCCGCACGCAAAGGTTATCACACAATCGGCGTTACTTCGCGTGATAAGCGAAGGTTTGTGCGGGATCACGTGCGCGGTTCTTGTGAAATCTTTGCTTATCACGCAAAGTAACGCCGTTCGCATGACAACCTTTGCGTGCGGCAGATGGCGTGATAACTGCTATGTTAGCAGTTATCACGCGTTAGAGAATCGAGCCTTATATGTGAATGGAATAAGGACCAATTTGTGTTTTAGTAGTGATTGCTTATTCTTAGTATTCAAATAATATGGGTTTAGATTAAAATTAAAGTTGATCTAGTCAACAATCAAAATATGTATGTAGATAGTAAAATGCCAGTATAACAATAATTTAAGCACTCAAAATGTATCAGTATCTCAGCTGGTCCCCCCCAAAAAAATCCATATAAAATGTGGGTCACATGATGCCTTTGCTCCTTAACCACTTTACCCCTGGCGGTACGAATTTCTCCGTCCCTTTTTCCATCCTTTAACCCCCAGGGACGGAGAAATCCGTACCTTCCGCGCTACCGCCGCTGTCCGCGCTCCCGCCGCTCGTGCGCGTGCACCCGCTGCTTGTGCCTGCCGCCGCCCGATCGCCTGGAGATCAATGAACGGGAAAATCCATTCCCGTTCGTTGATCTAAGCCCCCCGCAATGATCCACTGCTTCTATTAGAAACAGCGCGATCATTGTGATTCTCCCAGCCTCCTACTGCTTCCTGTAAGCGTCCTTCCGGACGATTACAGGTCGCATGTAAACAGACTCACTGTGGCCATCTTGTGGCCAAATAGTAAACTACACCCTAAAGTATTTTACACATACAAATACATTGTATTACACAATAAATTAACTCATTACCTCCCACACTCTCCAATTTTTTTTTTTTTTTTGTTATTTAACAAAAAAAAAAAAAATACAATAAAAAAATAAACAAAATAGCTACTTTAGGGACTGAACTTTTTAAATATTTATGTCAAGAAGGTATAACACTGTTACTTTACAAACTACAGGCTTGTAATTAGGGATGGACGCAAAACTGAAAAAAAATGCACCTTTATTTCCAAATAAAATATTGGCGCCTAACATTGTGATAGGGACATAATTTAAATGGTTTTATAACCGGGACAAATGGGCAAATACATTTCATGGATTTTAATTACAGTAGCATGCATCATTTAACCACTTTCCCCACCACTACAGTATATCTACGTCAGCTGTGGCACTCTCCAAGCCACAGCCACGTAGATATACTGACCTGCCTTAAGCCCTTTTGTGCAGGGACAGGTGCGCTTCAGAGCGCACCCCCCGGCACTGTCGGTTGCCTTACTAATTGGCAAAAGGGAACATGTTCCCTTGTAGCCAATTAGTGACCCCCCCGCGGATGAACGATCACCGCTGTAACAAACAGCGTGATCCTTCATCTCCCCCTCCTCCGTGCACAGATGGCTAAAAAAAATGTAAATAAAGCCGCCTCTCTCACCTTACCTCGTTCCAGCGATGAGCCTGCAGCCTGAGCATCCGATCCCAGCTCTGAACTCAGCCGCATATTGCCGGTGACCCGGGTCCCGGCTTGATCACCGGCAATACGCGGCTGAGATCAGAGCTGGGATCGGATGCTCGGGCTGCAGGCTCATTGCTGGAACGAGGTAAGGTGAGAGAGGCGGCTTTATTTACATTTTTTTAGCATCTGTGCACGGAGGGGCTGCCTAATGGGGGGGGGGGGGGGGTCATACATCTGGCCACCCACACTGGGGGGGGGAGGGGGGGGGTTGGGGGTGCAAAAAACTGCCAGGCATCTGGGTAACTGGGGGGATGACATCTGACAATGGGGGATCATTTGATTATCTGGGGGAGGGGGTAACCTAATACTGGGGGCACATCTGGCTATAATTGGTGGGGGGGGGCAATTCTGGGGGTACATATGGCTATAAAGGGGGAAATTTTATCCGGGGGACACAACTGCCTATAATGAGGGGTGCCAATCCTGGCGGCGTTACTGTCTCTCTGTACTGGGGGGTGGTAGATACATGGGACACATCTGACTATACCGGGGTGCCGATATTGGGGTCAAATCTGGCTAAACTGGGAAGGTTGGGCTGATACTCGGGGCACATCTGACTATATTAGGGGGGACATTAACTGGTGTAATGGTTTTATAAACTGTGGTACTTTTTATTTTTAAACTGGAATTGTTAAAAACTGAGAAATAATGCATTTTTTTAATTTTTGTTCCCTTTTTTCAATTAAAATGCCTAGAAAACAAAATTGTTCTTGGGACTAAATACCCCCCATTGAAAGCCTGGTTTGTCTTGAAAAAAACGATATATAGATCATTTAGGTGTAGTGAGTAGGGATAAAGTTATTGCTGATTGAATAGGGACACCGCTAAAGCGTCAAAACTGCTCTGGTCAATAAGGGAAAAACAAGGTCTGGATGCGAAGTGGTTAAAAACTATAATGGCCGAAAACTGAAAAATAATATTTTTTCCTATTTTCCCATTCTAACACATTAAGAATAAAATAATTCTTTGCATAATGTCCCACCTAAAGAAAGCCTAATTGGTGGCGAAAAAAACAAGATATAGTTCATTTCATTGCGAAAAGTAATAATAAAGTTATAGACGAATGAATGGATGGAGCGCTGAAAGGTGAAAATTGCTCTGGTGTTCAAGGGGTAAAACCCCTCAGTGGTGAAGTGGTTAATAACTTGCTGTGGCCCCTTAAGAACCAGAGCTTAGGCATGGTTGGGGTTAGGCATGGTTGGATGTATACTTTTCCCAAACCTAGGCCAACTTTCTTAGTGGCCACTCCTTCCATGAGCAGTAGCACCCCTCCCATTTCATGTGCAGCCCCCAATTCTATGTGTAACAACCATGTGCAGCAGTGCTTCTCTTTCATTTACAGCGTCCTGGCCCCTCTTCCATGTGTTCTGAGGTTTAGCTATTTATTCATTAATACCTTTGGTTTGATACATTTATTTTCTTCTTGATGTAATGTAATCATTTTAGAATATAAAACTTTCTCGAAACTGCACTTAAAGAAAGCCTGTAACAAAAAAAAAAACCTCCCCTGGGGGGTACTCACCTCGGGTGGGGAAAGGCTCCGGATCCTATTGTGGCTTCCCCCGTCCTCCTCGGTCCCATGGTGGTGGTGATAAAGCACTCCGAACAGCGGGGATGTAAATATTTACCTTCCCTACTCCAGTGCATGTGCAGTATCGGCCTGGGACCCTGAGGCTTCCCCCTCCCCAGGTAAGTACCCCACAGGTAAACTTTTTTTGGTTACAGGTTCTCTTTTTAAAACAACTGCACTAGTTTTGTAACATAGCCTCAATAAACTATAACCCGATGTATAATGCAGCCCACCAACTCTCATTGTTGATCTGATAACTAAATGCAATGTTTGGTTTGTCTAAACAGACCCCATTATTGCTGTGAAGAGTTTGACAAACATATTGGCAGTTGCCCCATCCCAGTTATGGCAAGATGAGCCTATGTCAGCCAGCAGAGCGTGGACAAGTCATCTGAGCCATTTCTCCATACTTACTTTGTAGTAGACACTCTACATTTATAACTGTAGCTGTATTGTTTCACAAGTGCATTTACATTGCAAATTGGTTGCTAGCCAATATAGCAACAGATTTGTGTCGGATTTCCTCTAACTTTGCAATGTGTGCAGGTGCTTAGCACTGCAACATGTTCCTGAAAATGTGTAATGGATTCATAATGCAAATAGGGCTGGAAATAGACACAGCAATAAGAAGTAATGTGAGCACCTCTTATTTCTGCATAGTGTTCAAGCGGAAAAGCAAACGTTAGATACTCACCTCAGTAGAGAGAAGCCTTTGCATGATCCTGAGGCTTCCCCTATTGGCCTACAGCCCACTGTTACTCGCCTGGACCATCTTCTTCTGCATGGCCGCGCTTCCTCTGTGCATGAGCTGTTATGTGCTACTGCACAGGTGTGGGCTGGCATTGCACCTGCGCTCTTACAATGATGGGAGCACTGAACCCTCTTCGCTTTGAGTCCTATGGGAGAAAAGTGCTTTACAAATGTTATTGTATTATTGTATTCTTCTGCATGGCCGTGCTCCCCTCTGTGCACAAGCTGTTCTGTGCTACTGCACAGGTGTGAGCTGTCATTGCACCTGCGCTCTTACAGTGATGAGAGCGTGGGACCCTCTTCTTCTGCATGGCCGCGCTTCCTCTGTGCACGAGCTGTGCTACTCCACAGGTGTGAGCTGTCATTGCACCCGCACTCGTACAATGATGGGAGCGCGGGTCCCTCTTCTTCTGCATGGCCGTGCTCCCCTCTGTGCACAAGCTGTTCTGTGCTACTGCACAGGTGTGAGCTGTCATTGCACCCACACTCGTACAGTGATGGGAGCACGGGACCTTCTTCTTCTGCATGGCTGTGCTCCCCTCTGTGCACAAGCTGTTCTGTGCTACTGCACAGGTGTGAGCTGTCATTGCACCCACACTCGTACAGTGATGGGAGCACGGGACCTTCTTCTTCTGCATGGCTGTGCTTCCCTCTGTGCACAAGCTGTTCTGTGCTACTGCACAGGTGTGAGATGTCACTGCTCCCACACTCATACAGTGATGGGAGCGCGGGACCCTCTTCTTCTGCATGGCTGTGCTCCCCTCTGTGCACGAGCGGTTCTATGCTACTGCACAGGTGTGGGCTGTCATTGCACCTGCGCTCTTACAGTGATGGGAGCATGGAACTCTCTTCTTCTGCATGGCCATGCTCCCCTCTGTGCACAAGCTGTTCTCTGCTACTGCACAGGTGTGGGCTGTTATTGCACCTGCGCTCATACAGTGATGGGAGCGCGGGACCCTCTTCTTCTGCATGGCCATGCTCCCCTCTGTGCACAAGCTGTTCTGTGCTACTGCACAGGTGTGGGCTGTCATTGCACCCGCACTCGTACAATGATGGGAGCGCGGGACCCTCTTCTTCTGCATGGCCGTGCTCCCCTCTGTGCACAAGCTGTTCTGTGCTACTGCACAGGTGTGAGCTGTCATTGCACCTGCGCTCTTACAGTGATGGGAGCACGGGACCCTCTTCTTCTGCATGGGCATGCTCCCTTTTGTGCGCAAGCTGTTCTGTGCTACTGCACAGGTGTGGGCTGTCATTGCACCCGCACTCATACAGTGATAGGAGCACGGGACCCTCTTCTTCTGCATGGGCATGCTCCCTTTTGTGCACAAGCTGTTCTGTGCTACTGCACAGGTGTGGGCTGTCATTGCACCCGCACTCATACAGTGATAGGAGCACGGGACCCTCTTCTTCTGCATGGCCATGCTCCCCTCTGTGCACAAGCTGTTCTGTGCTACTGCACAGGTGTGGGCTGTCATTGCACCTGCGCTCTTACAGTGATGGGAGCACGGGACCCTCTTCTTCTGCATAGCCATGCTCCCCTCTGTGCACAAGCTGTTCTGTGCTACTGCACAGGTGTGGGCTTTCGCGCAACATAGTCGACAGATCCTTGTCAAAAATGTTCAGGTGGTTCAGCGCTGGTTCAGTGGCGGTAAGGAGGATTGGTTAAGTCTCTGGATTATCCCATTTTCCCTCTACTGAGGTAAGTATCTAACTTTTCCTTTTTTTCCCCTCAGAGGTACACTTTAAAGTGCAGCTGAAGACTGCGAATAGAAATGACGACACTGCTATTCCAGGACGCAGCCGGCGCCACCATAGGTGGTAATTGGAATTACGGCTATAGCGGCGCACAGGCAGTAACTTTGGCGCCGTCAAAAGACAGAGCTGAAGTTACTTATATAACACTGTAATTCGGATGCCAGCAATCGCTGGAAGCCGAATTATTTCATTCCCCACTATCCACGGCGGCCTGGAGGGGGAATAGTATTTAAACCGGCCGGGAACTTGTGCAACAGCAGGATCCGCCATATACCGGCTGTATCCTGCGCCCAAGTTTCCCGCGTTGATTCCTCTCGTACTCTAGAAATGAATCTATAGGAAAATAAATATATACCTTCCACTTCTGGTGTCTGGTGGTCTGTCTCTTATTGATTTTGCAGATACTGTCTACTCACTGCTCTTGTGACAGATTCATACAGAGCCGGGACAAGGTCCTCCAGCACCCAAGGCTGAGACACCAAAGTGCGCCCCTCCATCCCTCCCACCCCAGCCGTCACACACTGATTGCTATTAGACTAACAGGCGCCCCAGGGCCCCCAACACCTTAATCTCTAGTTATCGGGCTTGTAGTCACTTCCATGTATCTCCTTTTCTTATTTCTTTCTGCTTCAAACACAATTAGGAATGACAGTTGAATGAATTGTGCGCCCCCTCCTACACTGCGCCCCGAGGCTGGAGCCTCTTCAGCCTATGCCTCGGCCCGGCCCTGGATTCATATTATTTAATCTAAATACAAACTGCATACCAGCAGTGGCAACTAGCACAGCATATGATAAATATAGCATCTTCTAATATGTTTACTATGTCCAAACCTTTCAAGTAATCAGCTGTATGGAAAAGCGGCGGGGGGATGGGGTAGCAACGTTAATTAGCTGAGTCATACCCACTTGTCATTGTCACAGTTTGTGTGACCAGAAGTGGAAGGGCGAACAGCTTTGGAGACTGAGGAGTCACCTACTACACCCTTCAGTATGCCAAGTCATTTTTGGAACAAAAGAAGGATAAGCCACCCTCAGGAGCCCTCCTGGAGGGATAGGTGTGTCATTTTGTCCCTTTCATTTCTAACTAGAGATGGGTTTTATTTAATCTCTTCCAATAAAAATCACAAACACCTGTTAAGCATCCCCATCAAATGCCAATATGAACGTGGCTTTAATGACTTTGACAAATGCAAAGAAAATCAATCACACCTTTAGCTGAAATTACTAACCTAGATTATATTCAATAATGGACTTGATAAACAAGAATCAATCAGTAGACAACGATAAAATGCATGTTTCTGTGCAGCTAGTACAAGTTCCTATTTCCTCATTGATACTACTGGCTTCCTGCAAGCTATTCCACAGCAGTAGTCTAGAAGAACAGAGGCTGTACTGTGACCTAATCAGGCCACACTACATAGAAAGCAGTCTAACATGTCATCCTCCTCAAAGAAGGCAGAGGCCAAACAGACATCTTCCTTGTTTGTCTATTCCTAAAAACGGCAATGCCTATATGTGGTCAAGCAACTGAAAATGTTCACCATTCTGGTGAACCTGTTAGGTAGCTGCCGACCTGCAGTATCCAGTGTATGAACGGGGGTGGAGAAACTGCTGAGGGGAAAGGGGGGTGCAAGGCTGCTCATACGCTAAGCCTGTATGCAGGGCCGTTTCTGGTCATTTTGGTGCCCCAAGCAGGGCACCTATTGTCCCCTCAGGAAGAGCATAGCCTATATTCATTAGTGAGGCACCAATAACAAATTGATAAGCTATATACAGAAATTTTGGCTCTTAAAATAAGTCTATAATGAAATTAGCTATTGCATATACATTTCATAAAGTAGTGTGTTAATAGCTCTGTGGTGCCCCCTCCTGTAAGTGTCACTCCAAGCATCTGCCTTGTTTGTCTAATCCTAAAAACGGCAATGGCTATATGTGGTCAATAAACTGAAAATGTAGGAGAGTCTGGACATAATTTGAGATCTTTGTGCAGATAAGACACTCCAAATACTCCACAATATGTGTATTTAGATATCTGCCAGCTGTAGTACAAGATTTCCATTTAAATGATGTCTACAGTTACAGCTATGGAGTCCTGCGCTGGCCAGGTAGAAAATGGTCTCCATATAAGTGCCACTTCCTAGTCATAGGATATTATATAGAGAGTTTCACAGAGTTCATGGCTTCTGGATGTTGCAGGCACTGCTGTCAACTATAACTGATTATAATGTGCTACTCTGCTTTGACACTTTTCATTATGAGCTCTACTTCAATGTGTTATCACAAGATAGCACATTATAATCATTTTTCCATAGAAATGGGGAGCCAAGAAAGATAGCACTCGGGAATTCCACCAGCCGCGATCACGATCTCTTACAGTTAGAGCCGGCGTAAAACACGACACAAGTAAGAGTCATTTTTGAATTTCTGTAACAGAGGTCAGTAAAATACAAATTTCTGTATGTTCTGTCATATTCTAAAGAATTCCACTGATCTCTATAGGAATCTTAAATGTCAGCATAACATGACACTATTCTAACTGTAGAGAAACTACAATCCTTTACATAAAAAAATCCATTTTATATAGTTCCTTGCTGTGTTATGCATTTCACAGATAACGGGCCCAGACTCCGGGTGTTTTCCAAAGTGTGGCATCCTTGCAAAGCCTTTAGATCTGCGCTGAGATTTATTCTGTGTAAATCTTCCAAGTGTGCCTCCAGAAGATAATCCATACATCTGCTGCACCCATTCAGATTTATAGCTCTGAACTCCATAAGGTTTTGGCTGCTGGGTTATGCTTAAAGCACACGTTCAGGAATTGAGAATATATGTATGCATATACAGTGACAGACCCCTCTCCTAGACAGACATCCTGAAAACTAAACAAGCTGACACATCATTGCATTCCAGCGGTTCTGGAGGTGTGATTAGCTTTCAGGAACATCAAAGAGATGATTTGCATATTCAGCAGTGATGCATTGTGGGACAGTGATTAAAAATGAAATGGAGATTTGCCTTGGGCTTCCCCCCGCCCCCCGGTGGCCTGCGAGGTCCCATGGTGTCCTCTGGGTTCCCTCTGTCAACCCTCTGGCAGCTCCGGTAGGTGTACGACTTTGGTAAAAGTTGTGCATGTGCAGTACAGGGCCCCGGCCGTCCACCACATGTGGCGTCATCAGGCACGTCACCGTAAGGGTCCACCCTGTGACCACGGAGGGGACCCAGAGGACACTGAGAGACCTTGCGGGCTACGGTGGGCTGGAAGAAGCCCTATGTAAGTCCCGATTTTATTTTTTAATCGCTGCTCAGGGTTCCTTTAAGAAGGCAAACTTCTGTTTTTCATATCATGTAAGTAAGAGGGATTGGGAGTTCTGGTTCACCATGAGCTTGCTGGGTACTCTAATCCTGAAAACTGCAACAATACTGCAGCCTGGTTCCATTGTGTCATCACACAGCACTCCAGGATGTGCATGATTGGCCTGGGTGGGACCTGGTGCCAAACATACAAATAACTAGGCTGTGTTTATTTTTTACTTTTTGTTCCTGAAAGAAACCATTCACTGGGATTACAGCCATAAAACTCATGCTTGGTAGAGAACAACTTCTGAGAGCAGGGGATAGATAAAAAAGGTCAATGGTTCATGAATGTTATCTTTGAGACACTTAATAGACTGCTATTGAGCCAATGCAATAAAACATTAAATCTACTTTCTAAATGTTTACATATAAAATAAAACCATGGGGTATCATAAAAAAGTAATTTATAGGAGTAGAAGGATAGATGCAATTGTTTATCTCTTCAGTTTATTTTCACCTCGAGTTCACTTAATGAATGACTTGAATGCATGACTTGCACTTATGCACATGCAAATACCAAATAATCCGGGTTTTGGGAATTACAAATCAACCCCTCAACCAAGGTGATTTGCTTGGGCCTTGCAGTTGGCAGGCTTTTGATGTGTGCAACTAGGAAGTACAGTGCTGCCCATAACTATTCATACCCCTGGCAAATTTTGACTTAAAGTTACTTTTTTTCTACCAGCAAGTAATTTTTTGAGAGGAAATAACATGGTGTCTCCCAAAAGATAATAAGACAATGTACAAGAAGCATTATTGTGGAAAAAAACATTTTACACCTTTTTTTTTACATTTGAGCAAAAAGTGTCCAGTCCAAACTTATTCATACCCTTCACAAAATGTCACAGTCTGTGGGAAAATCCAGAGTTCTATACCATTCCAAATAGTCCAAGCTGTTCTAAAGCATCCTAATTACCCTGATTAATTGGAAACAGCTGTTTTAATCAACTCAACAGGTGAAAAAACCAGCAGCTCTCTGGAATTGGTTTGTGTACTGTCATTTCTAAGACAAAGTAGCTTGTGAGGACCTGCGGCTGCGCATTGTGGCTGCTCACAAGTCTGGAAAGGGCTACAAGGCCATTTCAAAATGTTTTAAAGTTCGAGTGGCTACAGTGCAAAGTATTATTAAAAAATACAATATGTTCCATACTGTGGGAAATCTCAGAGGACGTGGTCAGAAGCCAAAAGTGACACCTGTGCTGGCCAAGAGGATAGTGAAAGAGGGGGAAAAGAATCCAAGGAACACCACCAAGGCCTTCCTGGTGAATGCGGGTGGCAATGTTTCAAGGCAGACAATCCAACAGACACTGCACACTGCTGGGTTCCATGAATGCAGACCAAGGAGGTCTTCTCCAGATAAGGTACACAAAAGCTTGTTTGGCCTTTGTGTTATGGTCAGATGAAACAAAAATTTAATTGTTAGGTCACAATGATATTTCCTTCATTTGGCATAAAAAAGGAGAAGCCTTCAACCCAAAGAACACCATCCCCCACTGTCAAACATGGTGGTGGGAACCTAATACTTTGGGGTGTTTTTCAGGCAATGGACCAGGGAACCTAATCACAGTAAACGGCACCATGAAATAAGAGCAATAGATGAGGATTCTCAACGACAACATCAGGTAGTCTGCAGAGAAATTTAGCTTTGGGCACCAGTGGACATTTCAGCATGACAATTACCCAAAACACACAGCAAAAGTGGTGAGTCCTGACTTGAATCCAGTTGAGAATCTGTGGAGGGAGCTAAAGATCAGGGTGATGGCAAGAAGACCGTCCAACCTGAAAGATTTGGAGCTCATTGCTAAAGATGAATGGGCAAAAATACCTATGGAGACATGCAAAAAGCTGGTCTGCAATTATAGGAAGTGTTTGATTGCTTTAATCTAATCTAATTTAATTTTCTATTTATTATTGAGAAGGGTGAATAATTTTGGACTGGACACTTTTTGCTCAAATGTAAATAAAAGATGACATTTTTTCCCTCCACAATAATGCCTCTTGTACATCGTCTTATTACCTTTTGGGAGACACCTATGTCATTTCCCGTCAAAAATGTACTTGCTGGTTGAATAAAAGTAACTTTAAGTCAAAATTTGCCAGGGGTATGAATAATTAGGGGCAGCACTGTATCTCTGGCACTACAGTCATAAGTTGTTCATCTTGAGAGAAAAAGCAGCCATACTCACTTTTTTCTCCCCTTTATTACAGGGTCACATTGCAGGTACTGCAGTGTGAACAATGCTCAGGCATCATTTGTTGTAGGGAAGGAGGCGTGTCTGAACTGCTAGGGGGCCCAAGATCATTTTGGGGTTCGGGGGAGGGCATAGGTGTGTGATTGAATTTTGAGTTAACTTAAAGCGGATCTGGGATGAAGAACTAACTATAACAAGTAACTTGTCCATATATCTTATCTAAACTTTAGATAGTTTACACAGCAAATCTGGCTGCATACAGCTTCAACAGAATATGATTATTTCTTCCTGTGATACAATGACAGGGGCCATATTCTGTTTGTAAATATTACACACAGGCAAGCTGCTCTGCATCTCCAGCCTTCAGCCTGTGAAAACCTAGTTCCCCCTCCTCCCTCCTCCCCTCTGCCTCTGAAATCTCTAGCTAGTAACACCTCCCCCTCCTCCTGCCCAGACAGAGCTTCCATAAGCCCTTGCTACTGTCTGAAAATGCCAAGGCA
This sequence comes from Hyperolius riggenbachi, assembly GCF_040937935.1. Lineage (NCBI taxonomy): Eukaryota > Metazoa > Chordata > Amphibia > Anura > Hyperoliidae > Hyperolius > Hyperolius riggenbachi. The sequence continues at coordinate 25,621,264 of NC_090657.1, forward strand.
CTCTGAAAAGCTGTGGTCAAGGCTTGTTTAGTTTATAGGGAATTAGATTATTAAAACAAAAAAGTATTTGGCTTGAGGAATGCCCTATAAACGATATGAAAGGAACACAATTATGCAATGAGTAAAAGTTTATCTCGGATCCGCTTTAAAAAGAGCAGTAAGGAAACTTTTGAAATGTTATGTCATGCATATGTTATGAAGTGCATTTGGGTAGGTAGTCCTCTTTGATAAGCTTAAACTAGAATCACACGCTAGATCATCATAAATGACGATCGTTCTTGGTCTTCACGGCAAAACTTATCATCAGTACAATGGTCGCAAGACAGCACCTGATGATCTGTAGGGATGGTGAACAAGATGCTAATAATTCTGGTTTGCTTGCAGATTTGATGTATGTACATTGTATTCAGCTTGTATCTGAGCCCGTCAAATGCACTTCCTGACTTCAGTAGAGTTTCAGTTATCTGACACCGACAATGATCGACTGATGACACATAAGTGTGGTTTCTGGTTGCTTGAGACTCCGTGTTAAAAATAGGCCTAGCTAATACTGTACTATACCCCACTCTACATACATACCATGCACTCTGTATTACATGTTAAAATTCAGTCATTGAAAGTATATGAACCTTGGGTGAGCCGTGGAAACCACAACAAGGCCCACAAACAGCCTAAGAAGTTGGCCTTCACCTCTGTGAGTACTGCCTGTGGTTGACACTGCTGGTTAGTTGAGTTCTGGATAACCAGGACTCAAACAATTAACATGCAATCTATAATTATTAGCATCTCATGGACAATCTCTAGTCATTTGTTACTTGACAGAACACTGTATGACAAATGTCAGATGATTGTATTGTTCTTCCAGCCACAGAGCACTGTAGACTCATCCACTGCTCGTAGTCCCCTTCCCCTTTCCATGGAACAAAACCTGCACAGCGCTCATTCCTACTTTGTCATCTGGTGCAATCAATTAACAGTTGTCTCAAGTGACATCTGCTGAGTGTTTACAAGGCTTTAAAGGTCTCCTTTGAAAAGACCTGGAGATACTTCTAGGCGTCCAACCCACTCGTGCATCTATTTATAGCAGGTAGATAACCAGTCTGGACCTAATTAGAAGGAAAGCTGTGCCTTTTCACTTATTAGGGAGATATTGCTGCTCCTGTTCCTATATTTCAGCACATAGGAGTCATTAGAATGCAGCAGGTTGCTGTCACAGTCACGACAGTCCCAAGTTGTTTATTAAACCACACCAGTTAAGATCTGAAGCAGAAAGTGCCATTTAACTGAGAACACTGAGCTCTCATCTGTCTGGCAAGCTCTCCGCTCCGTGCTGTGGCCTGGGGCGCACAATCGTGTCTGGACACCTCACAAATTATTCAGCAAGTTTGGGTGAGATGCTGTCAGTTGGCTCCTGCTGTGCAACTCCGAGAAGATGCTAAAAAATACCCTGATTTATGAGAGATGTCTTTCTTGACAGAAAGATTGATTCCGTGTGCTAAAATTTATGGGAGAAAGGAGATGCTATATAAATTGTGATGACAAGTTCATTGTTAGAGAAAGAATTTCACACGTATAAAAATATCTGCACTAAAGGCCAATTTCTAAACAAAGTATAAGCGTTAAATCTACTTATCATTCACTGCTCAGTGTTTAAGTTATGAAAACAGGTGCAGTGGCAAGTAAATACCAGGGACTACTGAAAGCACTTTGGAGTTTGAGGTTTCTGAATTTTGTATCCTTTCAAGGTTCAAATACTTCTCTGATGCTAAAATTCACAAGCTAAAACAATCTGTATTGGGTACTCCACAATAGGGTTTAACGGCATTTTAATAAAAGTTCCTAATGTGACTTAAAGAGTATTACTAAATGGGAATCACAAGCGCAAATGGCGCTGAATCGCAAGATTCTGCCCTCAAATCACGATTGCGGAGCCAAATGCAATTGCAGGCAAGCAGCGCTCCAAGCGCCGAGTGTGAACCTGCCCTAACAGGGGCAGATCGTAAATAGATTATAGGACACAGAGGCGCATGTTCTCTGCCCAATGACATACTTCTGTGTCCTTCTGGTGCTGCTGTCCCCTCAAAGCTAGCGAAAAGCTAGTGACAATCTGATTGTCGCCAGCCTCCTTTTGCCCTTCCAGCCGTCAATCACCTTGCTCCCCCCGCCTCCGTCAGCTTGCTCCCTGCCTCGCTCCCCTTCCTCCAATCAGCAGCTAAGTCATGACCCAGGAAATACTTCCGGTTCATGGCCATCTTGGATTTCCTCTGCCGATGATCGGAGATTACACCGGCTGCAGATGATGAACAGGGCCACGGAGAGCGGCGTGGAGCACCACCGATTCATCCGGGAGGCATCGTGAAGCAGGCAGTATGTTTTTGTTTTTTTACTTTTTCATGCTGCCTCGGTTTCTCTTTAAAGTGGACCTGAACTCTCAGCTCTAAAAGATACGCAACAGCATAACCACCTTTAAAGAAAAACATTTCTTTGTTACAGCTAATATAAATCTCCAGTGCTTCTACCTCCTGCTTTCATGGAAGCAGACATATTGTTAACATGTTGTGCTTTCAAATGAACTTATCTGCCATGGCAGTCTGGTGACACAGGGGAGAGATCAAATTACAGTTGTGATTAGACACAGATGAGGGGGAATTGGACAGGCTAAAGGCTCTAAATACATACAGGGTGCATTTCTCTCTGTTTTACTTCTGTCCTGCGCAAGAGTTCAGGTCCACTTTAACCACCCTGGCGTTCTATTAAGATCGCCAGGGTGGTGGTGCAGCAGTATATATATTTTTTTAAACCATGTAGCTAGCCTAGGGCTAGCTACATTATTTCCCCCTCCCGGCAGCGTCTTATTCACCTTTCCGATTGCTTCCGGCGCTTCCGGCGCATTAGCCCATCCGGAAATCCTGTTCTGAACGGGATTTCTTGGAGGGCTTCCCCCGTTGTCATGGTAATGATCGTGATGACGTCACCGACGTCATGCCGTTATCGGGAGTCCCGATCCACCCCGCAGCGCTGCCTGGCACTGATTGGCCAGGCTGCGCAGGGGTCTCGGGAGGGGGGGGGCCCTTACGCGACGGGTAGCGGTGCATCGGCGGCGAGTGGCGGCGATCGTCCCCCACACGCAGCTAGCAAAGTGCCAGCTGCATGTTTAAAAAAAAATTTGTTAAAATCGGCCCAGCAGGGCCTGAGCGGCGCCATCTAGCGGTCATTGACGAGCTGAGCTCGTCCATACCGCTAAGATGGTTAAAGGACAACTGAAGTGAGAGGTGTACAGAGGCTCTCATATGTATTTCCTTTTAAACAATACCAGTTGCCTGGCTATGATCACATGCTTCTCCATGAGTTCTCCTAAGAATTGCCACCCCTACCCTTATTGTGTATACACACCAAAAAAAGTGTACCAAGCTTCTCCTACGTATGCATTTTTCATTTTCCAGCCTTTCCATTGACTTTAATGATATCCATTTCCATAGAAACAAAGTGGCAGTGTATTAGGAAAACACTGCACATGAATGCAGTATTGGGAATTCTTATATGGATTCACATAGATAGAAAAATACATGCACTTGTAAAATGCAAAATGCATGCATATTTACCTCAGAAATCCCCTGTGCTGCTGGTTAATTCTGCTAATCTGGCAGATACAATGGCTTGCAAAAGTATTCGGCCCCTTGAAGTTTTCCACATTTTCTCATATTACTGCCACAAACACGAATCAATTTTATTGGAATTCCATGTGAAAGACCAATACAAAGTGGTGTACACGTGAGAAGTGGAACGAAAATCGTACATGATTCCAAACATTTTTTACAAATCAATAACTGCAAAGTGGGGTGTGCGTAATTATTCATCCCCCTTTGATCTGAGTGCAGTCAGTTGCCTGATAAGTGCTAATGACTAAAAAGAGTGCACCTGTGTGTAATCTAATGTCAGTACAAATACAGCTGCTCTGTGAGGGCCTCAGATGTTGTCTAAGAGAATATTGGGAGCAACAACACCGTGAAGTCCAAAGAACACACAAGACAGGTCAGGGATCAAGTTATTGAGAAGTTTAAAGCAGGCTTAGGCTACAAAAAGATTTCTAAAGCCTTGAATATCCCACGGAGCACTGTTCAAGCGATCATTCAGAAATGGAAGGAGTATGGCACAACTGTAAACCTACCAAGACAAGGCCGTCCAACTAAACTCACAGGCTGAACAAGGAGAGCGCTGATCAGAAATGCAGTCAAGAGGCCCATGGTGACTCTGGACGAGCTGCAGAGATCTACAGCTCAGGTGGGAAACTATTAGTTGTGCACTGTACAAAGTTGGTCTTTATGGAAGAGTGGCAAGAAGAAAGGCATTGTTAACAGAAAGCATAAGAAGTCCCATTTGCAGTTTGCCACAAGCCATGTGGGGGACACAGCAACCATGTGGAAGAAGGTGCTCTGGTCAGATGAGACCAAAATGGAACTTTTTGGCCAAAATGCAAAATGCTATGTGTGGCGGAAAACTAACACTGCACATCACTCTGAACACACCATCCCCACTGTCAAATATGGTGGTGGCAGCATCATGCTCTGGGAGTGCTTCTCTTCAGCAGGGACAGGGAAGCTGGTCAGAGTTGATGAGAAGATGGATGGAGCCAAATACAGGACAATCTTGGAAGAAAACTTCTTGGAGTCTGCAAAAGACTTGAGACTGGGGCGGAGGTTCACCTTCCAGCAGGACAACAACCCTAAACTTAAAGCCAGGGCAACAATGGAATGGTTTAAAACAAAACATATCCATGTGTTAGAATGGCCCAGTCAAAGTCCAGATCTAAATCCAATCGAGAATCTGTGGCAAGATCTGAAAACTGCTGTTCACAAATGCTGTCCATCTAATCTGACTGGGCTGGAGCTGTTTTTGCAAAGAAGAATGGGCAAGGATTTCAGTCTCTAGATATGCAAAGCTGGTAGAGACATACCCTAAAAGACTGGCAGCTGCAATTGCAGCAAAAGGGGGTTCTACAAAGTATTGACTCAGGGGGCCGAATAATTACGCACACACAACTTTGCAGTTATTGATTTGTAAAAAATGTTTGGAATCATGTATGATTTTCGATCCACTTCTCACATGTACACCACTTTGTGTTGGTCTTTCACGTGGAATTCCAATAAAATTGATGCATGTTTGTGGCAGTAATGTGACAAAATGTGGAAAACTTCAAGGGGGCCAAATACTTTTGCAAGCCACTGTATCATTGTGCATCACCTAACGCTGCCATTGAGAGCCTTGGTATGTGTCGGACTGCTTCACTGCTGTGCTGCTCCTTCCTGGCCATACATACGAGTTTCTGAAATATGCCTATTTGGACCCGTAAAAGTATTTGGAAAACACTGGCCTGAAATACTTATAGAGAGACATATGGAGGCTGCCATATTTATTTCCTTTAAATAATACACTTTACCCAGCTGTCCTGCTGATCTAAAGGCCCATACACACGTCTGATTTTCGTGAACGACGGGTCGTTTGAACGTCCCGTTGTTCAGTCGTTCGCCCGCTAAATCGGCCGTGTGTACAGACTGTCGTTCGCGTGATAAGACTCAGTCTTATCACGCGAACGACAGTCTGTACACACGCCCGATTTAGCGGGCGAACGACGGGACGTTCAAACGACCCGTCGTTCACGAAAATCTGACGTGTGTATGGGGCTTAATACGCTTAGCCATAGACCCTGAACAAGCATATGCAGATCAGGTGTTTCTGACAAAATTCGGACAAGATTAACTGCATGCTTGTTTCAGGTGTGTGATTCAGACGCTAGTACAGCCAAAAAAGATCAGCAGGATGCCAGGCAACTGGTATAGTTTAACCCTCCTGGCAGTATGAAAATTTCCGCCAGGAGGCAGCGCAGCAGTTTTGTTTTGTTTTTTAAAATCATGTACCGAGCCCTGGGCTCGCTACATGATAGCCGCTGCTCAGCGGCATCCCCCCGCCCGCTTCGATCGCCTTCGGCGATCTCCGATCAGGAAATCCCGTTTAAAGAACGGGATTTCCTGGAGGGCTTCCCCCGTCGCCATGGCGACGGGGCGGGATGACGTCAGCGATGTCATTGGGAGTCCCGATCCACCCCTCGGCGCTGCCTGGCACTGATTGGCCAGGCAGCGCACGGGGTCTGGGGGGGCGCGCGCCGCAACGGATAGCGGCGATCGGGCGCGGGGCGGCGGCGATAGGTGTGCTGGCGCAGCTAGCAAAGTGCTAGCTGCGTCCAGCAAAAAAAAAATTATGTAAATCGGCCCAGCAGGGCCTGAGCGGCACCCTCCGGTGGCTTACCCCGTGTCACACACGGGGTTACCGCTAAGGAGGTTAAAAGGTAATAAATATGGCAGCGTCCATATCCCTCTCACCTTTAACAATTGGGATGCTACCGCTTTACACTGCAACACAAAGTCACCTGCATTGCAGCTTTGACCCCATTTATACACCGAATAAGACTCTTTATAACACTCTTAAACTAACACTCTTTAAAAATACAGTATATACTTTATAAGAGAGTGCAATATTGGAAAAGCCCCAGTTTAAAAAAATGGGACTGAAGCAGACCACACACTAAATCATTTTTGGAATTGATTAAATGTTTGATTCTCTAAGGAAATTAAAAGGAACAAAAATCTATCCAACACTGAGAATTCAAATGATTGATGTCTGCTGACTAATTGAATGTATTCAGACATATATGCATAGAGTCCTATTTCCATAATTTTCAGTTATTACATAGAAAAAAAAACTGGCTGAAAGATTTGAAAGGCTAAAGGCAAACATTTCACAAAAGAAAAAGTATTCAGTGATTGCTGCAATGATGGCAATATACTTTACTGTTACCTACGTTACTCCTACATAGGATTCATAACTAACAAAAATAAAATAATTTGCAATAGATGTCCTTTAAATATCTATCAACAAGTGGTAAATTATGCTCCAAAATGCAGATTCCACTCAGATTTCAGCAGAATTGAATGAATACAACACAGTGCATGGATGTGTACTAACGGATTTCACAATAGCACATGTAAACTGAGTTGAATCATCAATGACTGATTAACGTTGACCAGCTAATGCATAATTTGACCCGTTCAAGCATCATTCTGGGAAACTGAGCTGATGTCTGGAGTGCTCCCAGTTTCTACCAGTAGCAGAAGAGTATTGTACCGTGTTACCCATCATTAAAAGCAAGACGTTTTGAATCAGGATGATACCATTTATTAGCTAACTTATAAGAATAAGAGTAAGCTTTCGGCTGTGTAGCCTTCATCAGACTCAATCCTGTTACTACCAGGTGATTCCAGTTTCCAACTTGTAAGGAAAAAAATCATAGTGACTGACTTAGTAAAGACAAGACATAGGACATTAATATTGCACTTTTCTCTGGCGGACTCAAAGCACCAGAGCTGCAGCCAATAAGGCACTCTCAGTAGGCAGTAGCAGTGTTAAGGAGTCCTGCCCAAGGTCTCCTTACTGAAAGACGCTGGCTTACAGAACAGGAAGAGCCAACATTTGAACCCTGGTCTTCTGTGTCAGAGGCGGAGCCCTTAAAGTGAACTTAAATTGTAGAAAAAAATTAGTTTAACTTACCTGGGGCTTCTACCAGCCCCCTGCAGCGACCCTGTGCCCGTGATGTCACTGAATGATCCTCTGGTCCACGCTGCATCCTTCTTTCTTCTGAGTGTACGGCCCTGGTCCATGCGCCTCCTGATCGCGCTCCTGTGGATGGGACTGTTTTGTGCATGTGCAGTACAGGAAGATATCCACTGCGCATGCACAGAGAATGTGCGCGGCCAGTGCCGTACATGCGCAGTGACTGTCGACTCGCCAAGTTGCCCATTCGGAAGAGAGGCATTGTCAGGGATTGGAGGATCCCTCAGTGGCAGCGTGGGCACAGGACGACTGCAGGGGGCTGGTAGAAGCCCCATGTAAGCTAAACTCTTTTATTCTTCGGTTAAGGTTCCCTTTAACCAGTGCACTACCCAGCACCTTCACTACATTGGCAGAAATATAAAACAGCTGTGCTGGGTCCTGTATTTTAGTGAGAGACTTGCTATCCTAATTATTCTAGCCCAGAGAAATTGCTTGTAAAACAAGTACAGCCACAACTAGATTATTCATGTTATGATGTGTATGAGCAGAATTCATAAGTAAATAGTTGAAAAGAAAATTGGATTTCTCTGCTGCCTATGAATTATATAATGCACTATAATATTACTGTCATTTTAATCTTTTTAAGTGCTTCATGTATTGCTGAGCAACAGATTAATTTACAAATAATGTTCTCTCCAGTTAATGGTGCCCATAAACTTCAGAGATTTGTTAGATGTGTAGGTAACAGCAGTCTGCTTGCAGGGAGAGCCCTTAATTGGCTATTTAATGTAGGCTCGACTGCGCACGCATGTTTTCCTTAGCAGAACAGAGCAGTGGCAAGGGAGTGCACGGCTGTATTACAATGAACCTATAGGTGAAGGGGTATTAACTCATAACTTGAGATACCTGCTGAGGTACTGCTGAGTTCTCTTCTCCCTCTCCTTTTTTTTCCTTCCTCCTCGGTCTGGTAAGTTTTCAACCCCCCCCCCCCCCCTCCTCACACACACACACACACACACACACACACACACACACACACACACACACTCCATACACACACACATACACACATCCATACACACATCCATACACACACAACACATACACACACACACACACACACACACACTCCATACACACACACATACACACATCCATACACACACATCCATACACACACAACACATACACACACACACACACACACTCCATACACACACACACTCCATACACACACACATACACACATCCATACACACACATCCATACACACACAACACATACACACACACACACACACACACATCCATACACACACATCCATACACACACATCCATACACACACACACACACACACACACACACTCTCTCTCTCTCTCTCTCTCTCTCTCTCTCTCTCTCTCTCTCTCTCTCTCTCTCTCTCTCTCTCTCTCTCTCTCTCTCTCTCTCTCTCTCTCTCTCTCTCGCCACCTTTGCATTGGAAGGTAAGAGCCAGACAGACTTAGCTCTCTTCATTCATAAATATTACTAGTAATGATAATATACGATAGATGCTGTGTGTTGACATGAGTTACAGCACTAACATATTATGAATGTTAGCTCATTCATTTTGTTTTGTTTTGAATACTCTATCAAAATAAAGTTTTACGGTAGGATAACAAAGGATTGCTTTCTTAAAACAGAAATATTTAAAACAGATTGCTTTCTTAAAACAGAATATGCGATAAGTCAGGTTGGAGTGAGCTCCGAGATGTCCCCCCGCGCATCGCTGCTGAAATATGCAAATTATCCATTGTCGTCCCTGTGAGCTAGCCACACCTCCAGATCCACTGGAATGCAATGATGTGTCAGCTTATTAATATTACAGAGCCACAATAATCCTACATGCACAGACTGTTTCAGGTTGATTGATCCTCATCAGTGCATGGCATGGATGCATCTGGCTCTATGGGGTAGCACTTGAGGTAGGATAGAATGGAGAAGGTTAAATACTCTGTTCTGTTTTTTATGGCTGTGTTCCTGTGTAGGGATTGTCGTCACCTCCTAGTGACACCTAAATGATTTGTGAGCAGAATTTCCTATCCTTACCAATGTCCTGGGTTTGAATCTCGGTTCTCCCTGTTCAGTAAGCCAGCACCTATTCAGTAGGAGGCCATGGGCAAATCTCCCTAACACGGCTACTGCCTATAGCGCGCACCCTAGTGGCTGCAGCTCTGGCGCTTTGAGTCCCCCAGGAGAAAAGCGCGATATAAATGTTCTGTGTCTGTCTGTCTGTCCTCACAGCCGGTAAAAGTTGGATGCAAGTTTTACGTGTTTGCTTGAACCTGTAACACCTTACAACATTACGCCTTATCGTTTTCTGCCTTATTCATATGCATAGAATGCATGTGTGTGTTTGTGCCAAATCTCTCGGCACTGGTGGGGCAATCCCAGGGGCTGAGACCTGCTGGCTACTAGGTAGCAAAGATGTATGTTTCCCGCTAGGGTGGCGTCCTATCATCCCTTGTTGTGTGCTCTAAAGAAAAACTGGTGCCACTTAGACGTCACACCTTGGGAAAACCCTCAGCTACCACAGGTGACAGAGCCATCAGAACCTAATAGATCCATAAGAGCACAATCAAGATATATGTATAGATTTTTTATGGTATATTTATAGTATGCTTTTAAAAATTATGTTTCTGTACTATAGGATAGTTTTGTACATTTAACACCCCATTTAAAGGAATGTAAGGGTCTGTTAGGTGCATAAAAGGAAAACATTCTAATAAACGATAAATCAGCTGGCCTAGAAATATACTAATGTATATAACTTTAAGAATAATGGACTAATTTATACATAGCACTGTATAAATGTAGATATCACTCCATCCACACCCAAGTGGACCAAATCCTTCTGGATTTACCATAGCGCTTATACTGACAGCCGTGTACAACTCAAGGCTTTCCAAAATAAAGAGATACAGTTATAAATTGCTATTCCATCCAGAGACAACCAAGGATGGAGCTTCAAAGCAGCCATATCAGCTGATGTGTATTTAAAATATGGATCTCTTTGTAAGTAATTAAGTTGATTAATTGGGAAAAAAAAGAAAAGAAATGTACCATGTAGAACCAGGGTTGGACTGGGACACTAAGGGCCCACCGAGGAAGTTTCAGCCTGGGGCCCCCCCCGCCCCCCCACATCCCATTTTGGCCTCACATACACATGTACTCTAGAAATTTTGCATGATTTTATGGTAGGGAATAGATTATAAACACTTCTGAGGACAGTCTCCAATAGGGACATGTCCACATGCGGCAGCAAAAATTAATGAGTGTCGCCACGCACTGGAACATCGGCGTGGTCATGATGGGTCATGGGCAGACTTTTAAAAAAAAACCACACAAAATAAGTAGCGGTGTTATTCACAGAGATTAGGTCTGACCAGATACATTTTAGATAAAATCATCAAGTAGTTACATGCCTCATAATTCATCAAGTAGTCAAATGGCAGCAGATTTTCCGACAAAATGCAATCAGATTGGCGGCAGATATCCCCACAAAATGCAATCAAATTGGCAGCAGATATCCCCACAGAATGCAAACAGATTGGAGGCAGATATCCCCACAGAATGCAATCAAATTGGCGGCAGATATCCCCACAAAATGCAAACAGATTGGCGGCAGATATCCCCACAGAATGCAAACAGATTGGCGGCAGATATCCCCACAAAATGCAATCAAATTGGTGGCAGATATCCCCACAGAATGCAAACAGATTGGCGGCAGATATCCCCACAGAATGCAAACAGATTGGCGGCAGATATCCCCACAAAATGCAATCAAATTGGCGGCAGGTATCCCCACAAAATGCAATCAAATTGGCAGCAGATATCCCCACAAAATTCAAATAGATTGGCGGCAGATATCCCCACAAAATGCAATCAAATTGGCGGCAGATATCCCCACAAAGTCAGGTCCCCTGTTAGCGGGGGCCCCCATGCTGGAAGGGGGTGCAGTGGGCACAGAGCGGCAGGGAGGGGGGAAGCTTCCCCCCCTACCTCACCTGGAGTTACCCCCTCCCTCACCTGGAGCCCCCCCAGTTTAGGTAGGCAGGTCACAGGTGTCCCCAGTTAGGTAGGTCTAATATCCCCCCCAGCTTGGTAGGGGGGGGGCAGTGGGCACACAGAGTGGCGGGGAAGCTTCCCCCCCACCCTCACCTGGAGGCCCCCCCCCGTTTAGGTAGGCAGGCCGCAGGCGCAGGTCACAGGTGTCCCACAGCGCAGGAAGGGGGGAAATTGGGCACTCAGAGCGGTGGGGAGGGGGGAAGCTTCCCCCCCCTCCCTCACCTAGGGGCCCCCCTTCCGCGCTCCCCCTTCCGCACTCCCCCTCCCTCCAAAATCTCAGCCAGCGGCAGCGAGCGGGGAATAGCTTACCGGCATGAAGACATCAGTCATCAGAGGAGATCCATCGCTCTGCGTGCCGCTGGCTGGTCTCTGTCTCTCCTGCAATGCACTGACCAATCACGCTCTTGCAGTACTTCCTGTAAGAGCGTGATTGGTCAGTGCATTGCAGGAGAGACAGAGACCAGCCAGCGGCACGCAGAGCGATGGATCTCCTCTGATGACTGATGTCTTCATGCCGGTAAAGCTATTCCCCGCTCGCTGCCGCTTGCTGAAATTTTGGAGGGAGGGGGAGTGCGGAAGGGGGGGGGGGGGCGCGGAAGGGGGGCCCCTAGGTGAGGGAGGGGGGGGAAGCTTCCCCCCTCCCCGCCGCTCTGTGTGCCCAATTTCCCCCTTACCTGCTCTGTGCCGGCTCTGGGGGCCCCTAGGAGAAGAGGCCCAACGATGGAATCATCGGCAGTTCGGTGGGTCAGTCCGAGGCTGTGTAGAACTATCCTAAACTTTTAATAGTCATATTTAAAGGACTTGTGCCGTCCATCCACCCCCTGGTCACCCGACCCTCACCCATCTGGGCACTGAAATCAGGTTTGCTTATTTGTATACGCTGTATTGTGTGATACTACTTCTGGCAGAGCGGTAATAAAGCAATTTAAAGAGACAGTGCCTGGGCTAACCTTTGTGTACTGATACTTAAAGGACCGCCATTGTGAAAAATAGTGCAATTTAAAATTCATGTGCATGCATGTTCCAGAATAAAATGCGCTAGAAATTACTTTTCTCCTTTCTTGCAGTCACTTACTGGTAGGCAGAAAAAATCTGACAGATCTGACAGGATTTGGGATTCTCAGGGTTTCCTTCATTTTCAAAAGCACTTACTGAATGTCAGTTGCTTAGTTTAACTGCCAAAAATAGTGTGCAGGAAAGAAGGGAGGCCATGTAGAGCTTTTTTTTTTTTTTTTTAAAGTGACTCCGAGCACCTCTCATGGGCATGCCTTTAAGACTCCAAACAGTACTGCTAAGTACTTAAAGGGAACCTTAACTGCGGATAGGAAAAAAAGTTTCACTTACCTGGGGCTTTCCCAAGCCCCCTGCAGCCGTCCTGTGCCCTCCCAGCTCCTCAAGTGTCATCCTCTCCCCCGCTGCGACTTAGTTTCGTTTTTGGCAACTGCCAGTCGGCTCCCGGCAACGTGTTCGCCTTCCCCGCTGTGAAGCACGTCATGCAAGCGTACTTCGCCTGCACATGACGCGCTTCACAGCGGGGAAGGCGAACAATAGGACGCGTTGCCGGGAGCCGACTGGCAGTTGCCAAAAACTAAACTAAGTCACAGCGGGGGAGCGGATGACACTTGAGGAGCTGGGAGGGCACAGGACGGCTGCAGGGGGCTTGGGAACGCCCCAGGTAAGTGAAACTTTTTTTCCTATCTGCAGTTAAGGTTCCCTTTAAGTACTTTGCAGTACTGTTTGGAGTCTTAAAGGCATACCCATTAGAGGTGCTCGGAGTCACTTTAAGTTTTAAAGAATAAAGAAAATAGTGAGAAAGAAAAAATGGGTTGTTAGATTTTGGGCTGGTGCACACTACAAGAGCTTTTCTATGTGCTTTGTGATTTTAAAAGCTCTTGCTAATGATATCCTATGTGTGTGTTCACACTGGAGGGATGTGATTTTGTAAAAATCCCCCATACCATTGCATTAGCAAGAGCTTTTAAAATCTCTACCATTTATAAAGCTCTTGTAGTGTGAGTCAGTCCTTTTACTGCCTCCTGTAAGCAACAGCGACACAGGAGAAAAGTAATTTCTAGTGCATTTTACTCTGGAAGAAATGTATTTTGGTGACAGTGGTCCTTTAAAATTGTATTTTATTTCAGAGTAAGTAACATGAAGTCACACTGAGCAATGCAGCTGTTACGCGGTGATACGAAATAGGGTAAGGAGCGTCTCACACATCCCCACAATACAGAAATAGCAGATCCTAATGCTCTATTGTGGACACACGATTCAATTCCCCCTCCATGGAGTGACCTCTTCTAAGGAAGGGAGGGACTGGAAGAGTGGTGGCATTGCCTTAAAGGAATACTGTTAGGGGGGTGGGGGGAAAATGAGCTGAAGTTACCCGGGGCTTCTAATGATCCCCCGCAGACATCCTGTGCCTGCGCAGCCACTCCCCAATGCTCTGGCCCCGCCTCCGGTTCACTTCTGGAATTTCAGACTTTAAAGTCTGCAAACCACTGCGCCTGCATTGCCGTGTCCTCACTCCCACTGATGTCACCAGGAGCGCACGGCGCAGGCACATACCATACTGGGCCTGCACAGTACGCTCCTGGTGACATCAGCGGGATCGAGGACACGGCAACGGAGGCGCAGTGGTTTGCAGACTTTAAAGTCTGAAATTCTAGAAGTGAACCGGAGGCGGGGCTGGAGCATTGGGGAGTGGCTGCGCAGGCACAGGATGTCTGCGGGGGATCATTAGAAGCCCCGGGTAAGTTCAACTAATTTTCCCCCGACCCCCTACAGTATACCTTTAAAGAGGAACGGTCACGAAAATCTTAAAATTTTAAATGCATACAAATAAGAAGTACATTTCTGACATTACTGACAGGTTTTGGGCTAGTCCATCTCTTCATAGGGGATTCTCAGCATGGCCTTTACTCTTTATAAAGACATTCCCTGAAAAAGTTTTAAACGATGAAGCTGGCCAGCCTCCTTGCTCACCGTAAACTTCTTTGGCAGTTGGACTGAGCAACTGCCATTCACTAAGTGCTTTTAAAAATAAAGAAAACACTGAGAACCCCCCATGGGAAGATGGGCTAGTCCAAAATCTGGTCGGTAATGTCAAATTTCTACTACTTACTGTAAGTGACAGCAACATAAAATAAAAGTAATTTATGGATCATTTTACTGTGTGGAAGAAACATACTTCTTATTTGTATATGTTTACATGTATTTTAAATTTTTAGATTTTCATGACAGAGATCATTTAAACCAAAGAGCAGAATGGGTCTAATTAACAGACATCTTGAGGCTCAGCTGATGAGTGGTGGCTTCCTTTGTTCCCTCTGCTCTGTGTAGTCCTGTCACACAGACCTTTCCAGCAAGTTGGAATATTTCTGTATAGAGTTAGAAGCACTCACCAAGCTTTACACATTTAATCAGTGGCAGCACTAGGCTGTTAACAGCCACTTATGAGATGAATGCAATCGCACAGAAACACAGGAAAGGAAATATTCAAGAAGAAATCAGTTCTGGCATCCAGCAGTGCGGGCCATAAAAAGAGAGAAAACAATAATCTTCAGCACTGTATTCAGCGGTAAAAACCCACATTACCAAAGTAACCTTTTCAAAAGAGAAATATGGAAGCTGTCATTGCTGACTGCCTCCTGAAAAGGCTAATTGGTATGTAATGCAGGTCCTCAGGTCCTAATGTGGATTACGGCTATAGCGGTGCTCAGACAGTAGTTTAGGTGCCATCAAAAGACGGATTCCAAAATACTCTAAAAACAGCATCATTTGGCCACCAGCAATAGCTGGCAGCCAAATTACATCTTTACTCGGTGTCCATGGTGGCCTGGAGGGGGTTAGTAAATAATGTCACCAAGATTTTTGCAGGAGCAGGGCGAGACGTTTTTCAGCTTCACCCTGCGGCCAAATTTCCCGGCACCATCTTTGCATGCATGCTATAATACTTTTAAACTTACTCATATGAGTTAAGTTTGTAAAACTTCATACACACCTCGTTCAGATGTCATTCAAAAATTCATGACACAAATGACGGCTCATACTAACCATTCAATGCTCGAGCATTTCAGATGACCATCATGACGGATCACTTCAGCAGATAATCGTTTATAGTCAGAAGTAATCCCATTCTCCTCTGTAGTCTTCATCCTATGTGGCATGCCCCCACTCGGCCAAGGGATGACTTTATGCATTGTCCCAGCATTTAGTTACATCCAGGTCTTAAAGGGGCACTACAGCGAAAAACTGTAAAATTTAAAATATGTGCAAACATAGACAAATAAGAAGTATATTTCATTCAGAGTAAAATAAGCCATAAATTACTTTTCTCCTATGTTGCTGTCACTTGCAGTAGGTAGTAGAAATCTGACAGAAACGTCAGGTTTTGGACTAGTCCATCTCTTTGTAGGGGATTCTCAGAGATGTATTTATTTTTAAAAACACTTAGTGAATGGCAGTTGCTCTGTCCAACTGCCAAAAAACTGTGCAGCGAGCAGGGAAGCTGGCCAGCATTGTTGTTTAAATCTTTTTTAGGGAATATCTTTATTGTCATACTCACCGTGTCTGTGGTCCACGGCGTCCTCGAGCAGGTGTCTCTATGCGTGCGCACGGGAGGACGTGGCGCTCAGCGTTGCGTGATGTGCGTGCGCGCAAAGGATGACGCACGCGGCGCGCTGCTCACTGCGCATGCGCAGGCGTTGATTCTGGCGCCAGATTCACTCACCACCAGTATATAAGCAGCTCTGCCCTTCACTGCAGTGCTGCTTGTTCTGGCAGTTTTGCTAGTGTTACTAGTGCGCTGAACTATTATTTACCTGATCTCCTGTGTTGACCTTTGGCTTGTGACTCCGACTACTCTTGATCTCCGCCTGCCCCGACCTTTGGCTTGTTACCCGGTTATACTTGATCTCCGCCTGCCCTGACCTCTGGCTTGTGACCCCGACCATCCTTGAACTCCGCCTGCCCTGACCTTGGCTTGTTCTAGACTATGCTCTCCATCAAGCAGTGTCTTCCTGTTCTCCAAATCACTGTGGGCTACTTCCAGCGCAACCTGGTGGGCACTAGGCAGCGAAGTCCGACATCCCCGTTAGAGAGGTGTTCCAGCATCTACATTAGGGGGTAGCTGGTGAAGACCCGTGGTCACTTAGACTCTGTGCTGGAGTGGTCCTATCCCAGTGGTGAGGTCAACAGGTCGATACCTCGTGACATTTATAAAGAATAAAAGCCTTGCTGAAAATCCCCTATGAAGAGATGGTCTATTCCAAAACCTGTCACTTCTGTCAGATTTCTACTACTTACTGTAAGTGACTGCAACATAGGAGAAAAGTAATTTATGGCTCATTTTACTCTGGAAGAAATATACTTCTTATTTGTCTATGTTTGCACATATTTTAAATTTTACAGTTTTCGCTGTAGTGCCCCTTTAAATGCACAAGATATTGAGACTGAGGTTGAGAATGCAAAAATACCTCCAGACCCCCACAAGGCAGGGCACAGGCAGAAGAGTGCTCAGGCAGGCCGAGCCAGCAAACAGTAATATCAGGAAGTAGCATGGTACCAAATGTAAAACAGGAGGCAGTGCAATCAGGACAGGGTCATAGATGGGAGGTCAGACATTCAGAGAATCCAAGGGCCAGTCAAGAGCAGATCCACTAGTGTGGAGCGAAGCTGTGGCGTGGGCACCGATCAGCAGGCAGGGGCTGCATGAAGCCCCAGGTAAGTGGATTTTATTTTTATTAAGCTTGGATGTGTCCTTTAAAAGGAAATAAATATGGAAACCTCCATATTCTTCTCAATTCAGTTGTCCTTTAAAGAACAACTATTAGGTATAAAATGCCCCCCACCCCCCCAAAAAAAAACAACAACACGTGTGTAAGTAGATAAATACTTGCTCTACTTACATAACAGTTGTATTGTAGTGTCCACGTTTTGCTTCCTCTCTGTTTCAAGGGTGTTTATTAGTATAAAACTCAAGAATAGGAACATTTCACAGTACAGTAAATTTCCCCACGCAGGAGGAGTAACACATTAAAACACATGGATTGAATCATGCAGCAGCGGCGGCAGAAGGGCAGAGAGGGGGGGGGGGGTACGCACATGCTATTGGAGGAAGGGGCAGAGGACAGTGACAGGAGATTGCCTCTGGCCCCCCTCCCTGCGCTCTAACAGTGGCTGGACCACCGGAGAGAAGGGGATACCAAGGCAGCCAATCATAGAGGGGAGAAGTGAGTGACAGAGGCTTCAGCCAATCAGGCTGATTCAGCATGCCTGTCATTTCTCTTTTGCAGCCATACGTACGCTCTTAGAGCCTGGGGGCATGGGGAGAGAAAATCTGCCTGAAAAAAAAAGGAAAGGGGCCCATACACTTACCGATTTTCCAGCCGATATACAGCCGATTCGATCACTGTGATCGAATCGGCTGTATAATTGTTGCGCAAACGCTGACCGAACGATCGATTTCCGTCCGAAATTGATCGTTCCCGTCGTTCCTGTCCGTACGCAAAATTTCGCTCGATCGCCGGCGGGTCGGGAGTGCATCGATAGCGGCAAATGTCCGATGGCTGACGCAATACAGTGGCAATACATTACCTGATCCGGCCGGCGCGTTTCCCCGCTGTCACCGATGCTTCTTCTCCGCGCTGGGCTCCGAGTCCAGCAGGCTTCACTTCTTCCTGTCCCGGCAGGAAGTTTAAACAGTAGAGCGCCCTCTACTGTTTAAACTTCCCTGGACAGGAAGTACGGTGAAGCTGGAGCCGAGCGCAGAGAAGAAGACAGCGGAGACCGGGGGACTCGCGCGGCTGGATCAGGTAATGTATGCAGGGGTTAAATCGATTCACAATCTGTTTGCAGTAAAGGCAGCCATACGATCCCTCTCTGATCAGATTTGATCAGAGAGGGATCTATCTGTTGGTCGATCTGATGGCAAATTGACCAGTGTATGGCTACCTTAAGAATGATTTTAATCTTTTGAATTGCCTGGTTAGCAGCCTTCCCACTAATATATCAGCCTGCAATAGAGATTGTATTGTGTGTTTTATGCCTAACGGTTACTCTTTAAGGATTACAACTATTCAATGCACATATAGAAGTGTTCATTACAAGCATAACACCAATGGAAAGCTAATAAGATTAATTAAGAAGGGTCCCTAAAAGGCCTCTCTGGTCCAGGGACCCCGGTGCGGTGGCAACCTCTGCATTCCCTATTGCTATGCCGTTGTAGATGCATAATAACAAACAACACTTCTTACACCTGTGAAAAAGTGAAGAATGAGGTCAGCAGTTCTGCGGAAAGATTCAGCAAAATTTACTTTCATTAGAGACTGGTCAGCACATTTCAAAGTCTACAATTATAAATGAATAACAACAGCTCCAAAACAAACAAAAATAGGCGGATCAGTTTGGAAAGGAAATTATTTTCCTGTAATTGCTTTTAAAGTAATTATATTGTTGGATAAATGGATTAAGATACTCAAGCCTGTTCATCAGCATTGATCTGTTTCCTACAACTTGGGAGATCAGAACAAAGAAGTCACTCAGCAACACAATCAAACAATGACAGAGGAGGGCAGATGCTGGTCATGTGGGAGCTGACCTCTGTATCCTCTCACTCTGTGGATGTGTCTGTATGAAGTGATCCTACTCTGAAGTGTGCCAGCAGTCTACATGCTTCATTTGGACACATTCATGTGGATGTTTAGATTGACAGTTGCAGCCGCCACCAGTAACTTTTTAACACTTATTTGTTTACATTGATCACAATCACAGCTGCTGGAACTGAGTACTTATTCAGAATGGCTTAAAATACAAGGACTTGGGCATTTTGAAGGCATGCACTACCCCTGAAATAATGCATTTAACGTTTTCTATTACAAATTTACCACTCATGTAAGGCTCATTTAAAGTGAATCTGAAGTTACATTACAAAAACCCCCAAAACAGATACTTACCTAAGGAGAGGGAAGGCTCTGAGTCCTATAGAGCCTTCCCGTTCCTCTCCTCGTCCCCTTGTTCTTCCGCAGGCTGCTCCGCTCAAATCTCTAGTCGCGTGAGGCTTTGGAAGTCTTCGGGAGCCCGAGTGTTTCTGAAGACGGGCGGTTCTGTACTGTGCATGTGCGAGTGCACGCTTGCACGTCCACAATATGGTGCGGCTCCCGAAGACTTCCAAAGCCCACCCGCTGCGGAAGAGAGTAGTCTCCGATCGGTCAGAGGCTGCTAATGGGCGAGCCAGTGCATGAACGATGGGATCAGGAGAGGAGCGGGAAGGCTCTATAGGACACAGAGCCTTCCCTCTCCTTAGGTAAGTATGTGTTTTATTTTATGTTGGCTTCAGACTCCCTTTAAGGCTTAAATATATTTTACTATGAGGTTGCTAATATAATATTGGTGCTTTTTTGTGAGCAGTGCTAAGTAACATATAGCCATGTTATAGTCTATTACAGATGAATGTTTGTGCGTTAAGTTGCCCACAGGCTCCTTGTGTTCTCAGCGATAGTAATCTAAGGCCATCTCTTTGCAACACACTGCGTGAATGTGTTCAGCACCTGCACCAGCACTCAAATGTTTGAACAATAGCCTCTCACAAGATGATATTGATGAGCCCCTGATGAGACATAAGTCGAAACGTGTTGAACAGAGCTAGAGAGGTGGTGACGCGGAGTCCTGCTGGATGACTGGATCGCGAAAGTGCTATTGATTTTATACAAAGCGCTTTTAACTGCAGAGATTGTAAGTGTGATTTTATGTGTTTTATATGGAATAAAATGGTTTTACACTATCGGCGCATCATTTGAGTACATAAGAACTTTGCAAGTTGAAAGCAACTACATACAGTAGATGCAAGATTTGCTGGTCTGAAGGTTGGTCAGCAATATCATCTGGCAAGAGGTGTTGTTTGAACATTTGAGTGCTGATGCAGGTGGGGGTGTGTGTTGAGCACATTCACACAGCACTGTGTTGCAAAGAGATGCAGTGGAGGTCCAGTGGATGGGAATCCAAATGATAAAGGAAACTACTAGTGCACTTTTCTTGTCTATTCTCCCTGTATTTTTGAGGTCTACTTGACAGTTTTTGCTGTGAGTAGAAGTTAATGTGGATTCTTCTAAGTGGTAGACATACAGTACATCACACGGGACGTGAACTGCTGCATTTGTTCTTGAACATTGTGTGAAGTACTTTTAACTGTTGAAAACCAATGCACCAATTTTATACATCCAGGATGCTTGCTTTTACATGAATTATCCTGGTTTCCTTTATTTACAGTATATATCGCTGTATATTGATATGCAGCCCCGTCCTTCCAGTGATGTTTAGCTTAGGCTGTTTATTATGCAGTTTTCTTCTCCTAGTGCACTCTGGGAGAACAGGTGTTGCTTCTGCTCACTTTAAAACACGCAACAAACAAAACATTCCGTAGTGATGATGCTTCTTGCCAGCAATAAAGATGTCAGCACTTGTGGTAAATTTCAGAATGTACAGTACATCAGGGAGAGGAAAGATGTTACAGTGGGTAAGAACTGACTAAATAATTTATAAAGTAATATTATTATAAAAAAAAAAATTAAACAAATTATTCATCACGTTATATATTCAGTAAAGTTCCTCGTGAATTTTACAGTTTTATAGTTTGTTTTTTTACAGATTCACGTAGGCTGTAGTAAATAATTTCTTGCTTCAACTGAACAAAATCACAAGGTCTGAACTACCTGAACGGTAGCAGGAATAAAGAGTGCCGGCTGAGGGTGGACGAAAAGGGGGCCGCCATGGACTTTAATGCATTTCTCTTTAATACGGCGAAAAAAGCTGAAAAAAGGGCGCAGCGAAAGATTTTGTTAATAACATTAGAACATTATAGTTTTTGAGGTAGTTATCGTTTTAGAAGTTTACAGCTTTATAGTTTTTGTCATATTATTTTGTTAATAAGTACAGTTTTTTACGTTTTCAAAGGTATTATCATTAATATATGTAAAAGGGTGTTTCTGCAGAGGGAGTGGTTAGGGTTAGGCACCATCAGGGGGAGTGGCTAGGGTTAGGCACCACCTAGGCGGCGGTTAGTTTTAGGCAACAACAGGGGTGGTGGTTAGTGTTAGGCACCACTAGGGGAGTGGTTAGTTTTAGGCACCACCAGGGGAGGGTTCTGTGTGAGGGTAGGGTTGGGTTAAGCAGTATTGACGAAAAACGCAACGACTTTAACGTTAATCTTTATTCGTTATTATATCTCATTTGTTTTTTGCAACAGTAAATATAATTAATACAGCTTGACGATGATGGTTCTCGTTATCATTCAAATTTTGTTAATACCAGGCGCCAAATTCGTTAACAAGTCGGGCCCTTTTTTCACTGCACCCTTTTTTCATGCACGCCCCTGGATTTATTTTAAAATATAGTTTGTTGTTACTGTAGGTGCATCCACGTCTGCACAGACAAGAATGTAATAAAACAGAAGAAACACAGGTAGAAAGCAGCAGAAGGACTCCCCTTACAGGGGAATAAAATAGCAAATGCATGAAAGAGATCCAAAATGACCATTAGCCATTTACCTGAGCTGGACTGGGTACAGAACAGGGATTGTACAGACATCACATTGCAAGTCTTAAGGCCAGGCGGATCGCTCAAGACCAGTCTTATCACCCGAACAACGGACTGTACACACGCCCGATTTGGCGTGCGGACGACTGAACGACGGGATGTTCAAACGACCCGTCGTTCGGAAAAATCCAACGTGTGTATGGGCCTTTAACCACTTTGCCGATCGCACACTCATACCGTGCGGCGGCAAAGTGGTAGCTGGAGGACCAGCGACGCACATCTGCGTCGCCAGGTGCCTCCCTAATTAATCAGTAAAGGCCGCTCGCGCGAGCGGCCGTTTCCTGTTAGATCACGGAGCGGGTCTCCGTGAATAGCCTGCGAGCCGCTGATCGCAGCTCGCAAACTAAATGTAAACGCAGGAGACGTTTGTCTCCTTTGTTTACATTGAACGGCGCTGTTGCTACAGCAGCGCCGTAAGGCAGATCAGCGATCCCCGGCCAATCAGCGGCCGGGGATCGCCGCCATGTGACAGAGGACAGCCTGACACAGGCAGCACAGGACGGATAGCGTCCTGTGCAGCCCCGATCACCAGGGGTGAGAGGGAGGAGAGGGAGGGGGGGAATTTTGCCGCGGGGTGGGGCTTTGAGGTGCCCCCCCCCCCACAACACCCAGGCAGGCAGGAGCGATCAGACCTTCCTGCACATCATCCCCATAGGGGGAAAAAAGGGGGGTGATCTGATCGCTCTGCCTGCAACCTGATCTGTGCTGGGGGCTGCACCCCCACCCAGCACAGATCATAAAAAAACACGCTGGTCCTTAAGGGGGGGGGGGCAGGGGCGTAGCAATAGGGGGTGCAGAGGTAGCGACCGCACCGGGGCCCTTGGGCCAGAGGGGCCCCGAAGGGTCCACCCTCTATCACAGTATTAGCTCTCTATTGGTCCTGTGCTGGTAATAATCACTTCTATAGATGCTTTGAATAGTAGTAATCCTTAACACACTGTTCCCAATCCCCTTCTTGCAGCTCTGACACTGTGGTTGTCCTTGGCAAGTTTTGGTGCGCTGTATCAATTGCTATGTATAAAGTTCTTGGGGGGGCCCCATGTAAAACCTGCACCAGGGCCCACAACTCCTTAGCTACGCCACTGGGGGGGGGGGTAAAGGCTGAGTCCTCAAGTGGTTAAAGTAGGCCAGTCATGGGTCACTATGTTCTAAATTGGACTAAGGATGTACAGTATTTTGTTATGTGTGGTCCAGTATTAGTAATGGAGAGAATTTGAAGACATAACAACAAAACTTGTTTAGGTGATGACTTAGGCTACTTTCACAGTGGGACGTTACAGGCGCACGTTAGTGCAGCCTGTAACGCAGCCCACCGCACAGCAATGAAAAATCAATGGGCTGTTCACAGTGCACTGTAATGCAGCAAGCAAAAACAAAGTGCTGCGTGCTGTGCGTTATAAGCAGCTAAGCCGCGTTAGACTGTTTGCACATGCTCAGTAGTATTGGAGGAGGAGGTCTCCCCTCCTCCTCCACGGCCAGGCACATGGCTAATTAATATTCACTGCACGGTGTGACGTGCAGTGTTTACTTCCTGGAGCGGCCGCTCTATGCGGCGATTGGCTGGCGGGACCACGTGATGCCGCATGCGTCCAAGAGTACGCATCACGGCATCACAGGATGCATGAAGAGCCGCTCAACACGGCTCGATCTGACGTCCAGCTTCTACCCCACGTTACGCGACCTTAACGTAGCATCTAACGCAACGTCTTAGTGGGAAAGAAGCCTAACTGTACAGGATTTATCTGCAAGCTTTCAAAACTTTACGTTTCTTCTTCAGGCACGTTTCAGAACTGGTTCAAACCCATACAAAGTAGTGTCACATACTCAAGCTTATATATGATTTTCTGGGGTGAACAGCAATCTGATATCATGTTAAACTCTTCATATTTTTGAAATGTAATGCAAGGTACACATCATATAATTTTCTGGCAGATTTACCTGCCAGATTGATTTTTTCCAACATGTCCAATCTGAATTTCCGATTGATTTCCATAGAAGTGAATGGAAATCCATTGGAAAATCGATCGGAAAATCCATCGAAATTCAGATCGGACATGTTGGAAAAAAATCGATTGCATATATGATCTCAAAGGTTAGATCTATTCATCCTGAGAACCTTTGACAATGGGTAGAGACACACACACACTAATCAAATTAGCTATTCATCAGTACTTAACTACATGTATACACCGACACAAATCAAATTAATTATCAGAGAACAACAGGTAATAAAACAGGGAATAAGTATAGTCAGTAAAGGTATCACCAAAACAACTTTTGTTGTTATGTCTACAGTATTCTGTGCAATTTTACTACCTCAGCTACTGCATTGGTTACGGAGTCTCATGGCCCATACTCACGGGCTACAATTGTCGCCGCAACACGCGACGCGCGCGTGTTGCGGCGACAGGTCGCCCGTGAGTATGGGCCGTCGTACGAGCGCGCACCCTGAACTGTCGCCCGTCGCTGATGTCGCCAGGCGATTGAAAGTTTCAATCGCCTGGCGACAGTCACCGCCGCAACTCCGCCGCAACTGTCGCTATTCCGCTTGAGTACGCGGACTAGCGACAGCAACCTCCATTGAGGTATACGGAGCTTCCGGCGGGGGGAGGAGGAACGTCGGCGACAGCTTCCCTCGCACCGCTGGTCCCTGTTCCGCGTGTGTACGCGGAGGGACCTGGCGAGGAGCTGTCGCCGGCCTGTCGCCCACACGCTCACGTGTGCTGGCGACAGGCCACTTTTGCTGCCCGTGAGTATGGGCCATTAGTGTGTCCCCACAGTCTGAAGATAATTTGATTAAGGGCCTTTGACTACCAACACCCTACCCACCTAACCACAAATTGGCCTTGGCAGTGATGTGGTGAGCAGACTATGGCCTCAATTCACTAAGATCATGCTGGAGATAATAAGGCAAGAGATAACTTGCCACCACACAGTGAGAGAGTTATCTTATCTCTTCATTCCTTAAAGAAAACCTGTACTGAAAATTAAAAGTCAAAATAACCATACACAAGTCATACTTACCTCCCATGTAGTCTACTCCTCCATCTCTTTCTCCTCTCCTGTGTCCTGTTTGTCCACTGTGATCAATTGAATTCTCCGTCCTCCATTTTGAAAATGGCCAGTACCCCATAACAGCTTCCTGGTCAGCACACAGTTAAACTGTAATATCGCCCACTTGAGCCATAGGGAAACATGGACACATCAGTTCTCCTCTCAGCTGTAACTGACAGCAACTGATATATTTCAGTTCTGACAAAATGTTGTCAGAACTGGAAGGGATCACTGTAAGAAGAAAATGGTGAGCTTCTGAGAGGAAGTGATGGCAAGGTAACTATGTAATGTTCATTTGAAGTTACCTCATGTGTTTATTTTAAATAATTTTACTCAGTACAGGTTCTCTTTAAGTTTCCTCCTCTGTAGTTACGTTACCTCCTCTGTAGTTATTTTCACACGCAGTTAATTAACAGCCCGTCTAGAATTCTGGAGTTATTTTAAAGATTGAAGAGTTCACTTGAAGAGGAACTCCAGTGAAAATAATGTAATAAAAACAGTGCTTCATTTTTACAATAAATATGTATAAATGATTTAGTCAGTGTTTGCCCATTGTAAAACCTTTTAAATCCCTGATTTACATTCCGACATTTATTACATGGTGACATTTTTACTGTTGGCAGGTGATGTAACTGCTGCATGCTATTTTGGCAGTTGGAAACAGCTGTAAGCAGCTATTTCCCACAAGGCAACAAGGTTCAAAAACAGGAAACTGCCAGAAGTTACACGGTCCTCAGAGTGTCTTGTGGGAGGTGTTTTACCACAATATCAGTCATACAGCGCCCCCTGATGGTCTGTTTGTGAAAAGGAATAGATTTCTCATGTAAAGGGGGTATCAGCTACTGATTGGGATAAAGTTCAATTCTTGGTCGGAGTTTCTTTTTAACTTTAGGTTTGCCTGAGGTAAAATGTTTCCTGAATACTACATGCCTTATCACCATGGTGATAACTATAGAAACGTTATTAAAGACAGGAGATAAACTTAGTGAAATGAGGCCTATGTCACAGCTGTGGTAAGGAGCATGGGAGTGGTATGGTAAATGGCATGGCTGGGGTAGATGGGGGTGTGGTTAGGGGCAGGGGTAGAAGCATGACAAGACCAAGAAGGGGCGTGGCCGGACTTTCGACAAAGAGCCCATTCAGAAGGACACCATTGCGGAGGAAAGGCTGTATTGTATACAGTCAAACCTCCAGTTCAGTGTGTTACAATTTTTTACAGGATCGCTTTAATGCCAGGTACACACAATGCAATTTCCCATCAGATAGATGGGTCAAAATTGATTACATCCAACAGGCCTGATCTGATTTCCAATCATTTTTCTGATCGATTTTCCAATCACTTCTATACAAAAATGATCAGAAAAATGATCGGTAATCAGATCGGACCTGTCATAAATAATTGATTCGGCTTGTCTATCTGAGGATTAAAGTTTCCATGATGTTCAGTTAACCATCTGGAGATACAAGCATCAATCACAAGACAAGTGTTAAGGTCCGTACACACGCCGGACTTTAGGCAACGACGGGTCCGTCGTTGCCTCCCGCTGGGTGGGCGTGCCAGCAACAGTCCGGCGTGTGTACGCTCTGTCGTCAGACTGATACGGCTGTTTCTGAGCGATCCGCCCGGCGGATCGCTCAAAAACAGCCGTATCAGTCTGACGACAGAGCGTACACACGCCGGACTGTCGCTGGCACGCCCACCCAGCGGGAGGCAACGACGGACCCATCGTTGCCTAAAGTCCGGCGTGTGTACGGACCTTTATACTACTGGCCATTTGCAGGTGTGGCTGCTCACATCTTACAATTATTGATGAAATAAGTAGTGCGCAGTCAATCTCCTAAATGCAGTAGTTTGGGTGTGGTTAAAATGTACTAATAAGTCTTCTTCAAGGATACTTAGTCACCACAAACAAACTGCACTTTAAAAGCCACATATCCTGTAATCCATTACTCTTCTGTAGAGTGTAAACAAAGCTAAACAGTGCTGTAATTAAAGTGTAACTCCAGAAATTGGTCAGTACAGCTTTCACTTTGGCTGAAAAGAAATCGGAAAAATTGTTGTTATCACAAATTATTTGAATTAACTCCTTCAAGTGTACCTCACAAACGAGTAAAAACGTACATATCCTGTACTATCTGATTGGTAAATGTAACAAGTCAAAAGAATTCTGTCTAGATTCCCCTGTTAATGTTCCTTCACGTAATAACCATAAAAAAGGAACAGACTTGAAAGGTGGCAGAGAGTCTGGATCCCTGGAGGTCTGATGTCCCTCCCAGCAGTTAAGCAGTTAAAAAGGGTGCATAATTTGGGCGCCGGCTAAACCTGATATGAAGCTTATTGTTATTATTATTATTGATTTATTATGTATCAGCAGTGGCGTAACAATAGGCCCTGCAGCCCATGCTACCGCCCCCACTGGGGCCCGCTCAGGGCCGTTTTGTGGGGGCTGGAGGGGTGGCAGCATGAGGGGAAAGCCTTGGCCACAGTCGGCGGGGTGAGGGGAAGTTTCCCCCCTCTCCCTCACCTCGGGGCTCTCCCCTCTGCGCTCCCCTCCAGCTAGATATAGTGTAAGCAGTGGGCAGCGGCGGGCAGATACATACCTTCTTCCGTGCGATCCACCGCAGACTCCTCACTCTAGCGGCTGACGTCACTACTGGAAGTGACGTCAGCCGCTAGAGCGAGGAGTCTGCGATGGAACGCATGGAAGAAGGTATGTATCTGACCGCCGCTGCCCACACTATATCTAGCTGGAGGGGAGCGCAGAGGGGAGAGCCCCGAGGTGAGGGAGAGGGGGGGAACTTCCCCTCTCCCCGCCAACTGTGGCCAAGGCTTTCTCCTCATGCTGCCACCCCTCCAGCCCCCACGAAACGGCCCCGAGCGGGCCCGGGGGGGGGGGGGGGGTTAGGGCCCGCTCTGAAATTCTGCAGGGGGGCCCGATGGGGCCTAGTTACGCCCCTGTGTATTAGCATATTTTTACAAAATAATACAGACAATGGTATATACCAATATACAAAATACAGAATTGGTAAAAAAAAATACAGAATTGGTAATTACAGTGAACAGATAACATGAATAAAATATGTAACAAATTCCAAGGCACAAAAGGGGGAGAGAGCCCTGCCCTTGCAAGCTTACAATCTAAAGGTATGGGGGGGAGGGGCAAGAGGTGTGGTAGTATACAATATTCATATGTAGAGGCAGTGTGTTTTGTAGGTTATGTAGTAGGCGTACAACTTTGCCAGAGGCCAAAGGGGGGATGAATTAAGGACAGAGCATATGCTTGTCGGAAAAAGTGAGTTTTGAGACAGCGTTTAAATATATCAAAGGTTGGAGAGTGGTGTGGCAGGGGATTCTAAAGAAAGGGTGAAGCACGTGCAAAATCTTGTATATGTGAAGGCAAGAAGGTGTTCCTAGAAAACTGCAGCGGGAGTGCCGAAGCTCGGCTAGTAAATAGTGAAGCTCCATTCAGGATATTTAAGGGGTGCTGGGGCTCAGCTAGGATACAGCCAAGCTCCAAAGAATAGCGTTATGGCAAGGATATTACTGTATATAACCAAGCTGTGGATAGTGCGATAGGTAGTGTTAGGAGGGTCAGTGTTTGGGGATACAGTAGGGGGAGGAGAGAGTTAATGTTGGTGAGCCGTTTAACCATTTCCGGACCGCAGTGATAGAGATCTACGCCCTGTTTTGATGGGCTCCTGGCTGGCAGGGCATAGATCTCTATCACCGGCGCCGCCGCTCCCCGCCGCGATCGCGCGCACCGAACCGGCTGCACTTAGCTGTCTTATGACAGCTAAGGCTTCCGGGTATCGGCAGGAGCCGTCTCTGATTGGCTCCCTGCCGTGTGATCGCTGTGAGCCAATCACAGCGATCACCCTCTGAAAGGCAACATAGTTGCCGTTCCGCCTCCCTCTCCGCCTCCCTCTCCCTGTCACTGTGGATCTTGTGTGACAGGGAGAGACGCACAGCCTGCAGCCGTGACAGGCTGTGCGATTTTAGTCTAAAAATAAACTTTTTTCCAGCTCTCCCCCCCCATGTATCCCTTGATCCCCTCCCAACCACCTATATATAGATCTATATATATATATATATATAGAGAGAGAGAGAGAGAGATCTATATATATATATATATAGATCTATATATATATATATCTATGGATATATATATAGATATATATCTATATATATATATATATATATATATATATATATATATATATATATATATATATATATATATTTTACTGGATTGTGATTTTAACCACTTGCCGACCGCCCCTACCTAGGGGCGGCGGCAAAGTGGAGCCCGCAACGACCGCAATACGCCGATCGGCGGCGGCTCATTGCGGACTAGCTGGCCGGGGATCGCACGCTGGATGTGCCCACCCGCGACGTCAACCCGCCAGCCAATTAGCAGCGGCGACGGGTTGTTAACCCCCGAGCTGCCGCATGTAAAGCGGATAATACGCTTTGTAATGTATACAAAGCGTATTATACAGGCTGCCTCCTGCCCTGGTGGTCCCAGTGATTGAGGGACCACCAGGGCAGGTTGCAGCCCTCCTAGTAAGTACCCAAGCACACTGATCCTGCCCCCTGATCGCCCACTGCACCCATCAGACCCCCCCTGCCCACCCCTCAGACACCTGTTTGCACCCAATCACCCCCCTAATCACCCATTAATCACTCCCTGTCACTATCTCAACGCTATTTTTTAGATTAGGTCCTAAACTGCCCCCTGGGGGCTCCTGAACACACACCCCCACACCCTCAGATCCTCCCTAGACCCTCCCCCCTGTGTACTGTATACATCTATTCTTCCCTATAATCACCCACTGATCACCTGTCAATCACCCATCAATCACCCCCTGTCACCACCTGTCACTGCCACCCATCAGATCAGACCCTAACCTGCCTTTTGTGGGCACCTGATCACCCACCCACACCCTCAGATTGCGTGCAGACCCACCCTCAGATCACCTCTGAAAGTGCATTGTTTACATCTGTTCTCCCCTCTAATCATCCACTGATCACCCATCAATCACCCCGTCACCACCTGTCACTGCTACCCATCAGATCAGACACTAATCTGCCCCTTGCGGGCACCCAATCACCCGCCCACACCCTAAATTAGCCCCCCACACCCCCTCTGATCAACTCGCCAGTGCATTGCTTGCATATATTCTCCTCTGTAATCACCTACTGATCACCTATCAACCACCCCGTCACCCCCTGTCACCACCTGTCACTGCTACCCATCAGATCAGGCCCTAATATGCCCCCTGCGGGCTTCTGATCACCCGGCCAAACCCTCACCCGCCCCACCGCAGTGACAGAAATTTTTTTTCTGATCACTGCTGGTACAACTTAATTGCCATGTCCAGGTCACGATTTGAGAACATTCCTGCACTTCAGTGCCAATACAACCTGTCATCTAAGAAGCCACCCTGCTTATGACCGGTTCCACAAACTTCGGCCCCTCTTAGACCACCTGTCATCAAAATTTGTAGATGCTTATACCCCTGAACAGTCATTTTGAGGCATTTGGTTTCCAGACTACTCCTCGTGGTTTTGGGCCCCTAAAATGCCAGGGCAGTATAGGAACCCCACAAGTGCCCCATTTTAGAAAGAAGACACCCCAAGGTATTCCGTTAGGTGTATGACGAGTTCATAGAAGATTTTATTTTTTGTCAAAAGTTAGCGGAAATTGATTTGTATTGTTTTTTTTCACAAAGTGTCATTTTCCACTAACTTGTGACAAAAAATAAAATCTTCTATGAACTCACCATACACCTAACGGAATACCTTGGGATGTCTTCGTTCTAAAATGCGGTCACTTGTGGGGTTTCTATACTGCCCTGGCATTTTAGGGGCCCTAAACCGTGAGGAGTAGTCTAGAAACCAAATGCATCAAAATGACCTGTGAATAGGACGTTGGGCCCCATAGCGCACCTAGGCTGCAAAAAAGTGTCACACATGTGATATCGCCGTACTCAGGAGAAGTAGTATAATGTGTTTTGGGGTGTATTTTTACACATACCCATGCTGGGTGGGAGAAATCTCTCTGTAAAGGGACAATTGTGTGTAAAAAAAATCAAAACATTTTAATTTACAGAGATATTTCTCCCACCCAGCATGGGTATGTGTAAAAATACACCCCAAAACACATTATACTACTTCTCCTGAGTACGGCGATACCACATGTGTGACACTTTTTTGCAACCTAGGTGCGCTAAGAGGCCCAACGTCCTATGAGTACCTTTAGAATTTCACAGGTCATTTTGAGGCATTTGGTTTCTAGACTACTCACGGTTTAGGGCCCCTAAAATGCCAGGGCATTATAGGAACCCCACAAGTGACCCCATTTTAGAAAGAAGACACCCCAAGGTATTCAATTAGGTGTATGGGGAATTCATAGAAGATTTTATTTTTTGTCACAAGTTAGTGGAAAATGACACTTTGTGAAAAAAACAATTAAAATCAATTTCCGCTAACTTGTGAAAAAAAAATGAAATCTTCTATGAACTCCCCATTCTACTAACGGAATACCTTGGGGTGTCTTCTTTTTAAAATGGGGTCACTTGTAGGGTTCCTATACTGTCCTGGCATTTTAGGGTCCCTAAACCGTGAGGAGTAGTCTAGAAAATAAATGCCTCAAAATGACCTGTGAAATCCTAAAGGTACTCATAGGACTTTGGGCCCCTTAGCGCAGTTAGGGTGCAAAAAAGTGTCACACATGTGGTATCGCCGTACTCAGGAGAAGTAGTATAATGTGTTTTGGGGTGTATTTTTACACATACCCATGCTGGGTGGGAGAAATATCTCTGTAAATGGACAATTGTGTGTAAAAAAATCAAAAGAAATCTCATTTACAGAGATATTTCTCCCACCCATCATGGGTATGTGTAAAAATACACCCCAAAACACATTATACTATTTCTCCTGAGTAAGGCGATACCACGTGTGACATTTCTTTTGCAGCCTAGGTGCGCTAAGGGGCCCAAAGTCCTATGAGCACCTTTAGGCTTTACAGGGGTGCTTACAATTTAGCACCCCCCAAAATGCCAGGACAGTAAACACACCCCACAAATGACCCCATTTTGGAAACTAGACACTTCAAGGTATTCAGAGAGGGGCATGGTGAGTCCGTGGCAGATTTCATTCTTTTTTGTCACCAGTTAGCAGAAATGGAAACTTTTTTTAATTTATTTTTTTTGTCACAAAGTGTCATTTTCCGCTAACTTGTGACAAAAGATAAAATCTTCTATGAACTCACCATGCCTCTTAGTGAATACTTTGGGGTGTCTTTTTTCCAAAATGGGGTCATTTGGGGGGTATTTATACTATCCTGGAATTCTAGCACCTCATGAAACCTGACAGGTGCTCAGAAATGAGAGAGATGCTTCAAAATGGGAAAATTCAATTTTTGCACCATAGTTTGTAAACGCTATAACTTTTACCCAAACCAATAAATATACACTGAATGGGTTTTTTTTAATCAAAAACATGTTTGTCCACATTTTTCGCGATGCATGTATACAGAAATTTTACTTTATTTGAAAAATGTCAGCACAGAAAGTTAAAAAAATCATTTTTTTGCCAAAATTCATGTCTTTATTGATGAATACAATAAAAAGTAAAAATCGCAGCAGCAATCAAATAGCACCAAAAGAAAGCTGTATTAGTGACAAGAAGAGGAGGTAAAATTCATTTAGATGGTAGCTTGTATGACTGAGCAATAAACCATTTAAGCTGCAGTGGTCTGAATGGAAAAAAGGCTCTGGTCCTTAAGGGGTGAAAAGACTGCGGTCCTTAAGTGGTTAAGAAGGAGTTTGTTTGGACGGGGGTTAGTATTAATGTTAGTCATTGTTAAGGTGCGTACACACGCATTACAAAAGGAAACGACGGGTCCGCCGGACCCTCCCGCTGGGCGGTCTTTAGCCGACAGTATGTGCGTGTGAACGTGCTGTCGGCGGACTGATAAGGTTGTTTCTGAACGATCCGCTCAGCCATCAGCGGATCGTACAGAAACAGCCTTATCAGTCCACCGACAGCACGTACACACGCACATACTGTCGGCTAAAGACCGCCCCAGCGGGAGGGTCCGGCAGACCCGTAGTTTCCTTTTGTAGTGCGTGTGTACGCACCTTTAGAGTTAGGAGTATAGATAGGGGTTTGCTTTTAAAGGGGGGGGGATTATTGGTAGGTGTATAGCTAAGTGTTTGCCTTGGAAGAGGAGTTAGTGATAGGTATATAACTCAGGCTGGTGTCACACTGCTTATTGGCCACCCCACCGCACCACATCGCCAAAAACAGGCCTTCAGGGAATACAGCGTTAGTACACGGTATTCCCTGTCTGGCATTCGGCCAAGCAGGAAGTGACACGTACTTGCGGTCACCTCTTGCTTTGGGTATGCGGAAGTGCATGCGCACCGTGACATCACTGCACTAATGTGGTTAAAGAAACCTGCGTCGCCATAGACTAACATGACTTCAGGGCCGACGCAGATCACCGCAGTAGCCGCACCGTAATGTAAGTATGCGCTAGCTTTAAATTGGACACTTCTGCCGCAGCATACCGCAACATGGGAAGTATGAACTTCCCCATAGACTTTCATCAGGCAGTGGTAGCAGTGTGTCAATTTGAAAGCACTGCACCGCCCCAGTGTGAAAGGTCCCTCATGGTTTGACTTGGAAGGGTGGGTTAGTGTTAGACGCATGGTTAGGGGTTTGCTTTGGTGGTGGGAGGGGTTAATGATTGGCGTATAGATAGGGTTTTGATCTGGGAGGGGTTTTAGGGTTAGGCATATAGGTAATAGGATATCACTAATATTCTGACTATGGTTAGTACCTGGAGCCCATTTTAACAAGCAGCGATTATAAATGGACACCCAGAAATGTTTGAAGGCGTTGTTCTTCTTTTTCTGTCTGCAATATTATGTTTGCTTTATCGGGAGGCCTTATGGGAAGACCGTGTATACACTGTGAAATACAACTATCCATGCGTAATGTTAGAGCTCTTCTTTGATGCTACTCATTTTTTCCCCTTGTTAGTACCAGGTGTTAGCAACTCTGCAGGATATTAATGCAGACATTTCCCTTGCTATATTGTGCATTTACAAGCTTTTGGTGCCTAGTAATAAACTTCCTGCAGCAAATGGTGCGGCCTCTGAACTCAGCAGATGTGAGTTATTTACACAGGCAGATATCTTAAGTCATTCAAAGCCTTGGTTTGTAAACATGAAATCACTAATGTGAATACCATAATTTATCCTTTCTAGGGGTTTGTACATACCAGGGCCTATGACTACAT
Source organism: Hyperolius riggenbachi (assembly GCF_040937935.1). NCBI lineage: Eukaryota > Metazoa > Chordata > Amphibia > Anura > Hyperoliidae > Hyperolius > Hyperolius riggenbachi. The sequence continues at coordinate 25,655,935 of NC_090657.1, forward strand.
TGGCCTTGAAAAAAAATAGTTTCAGTAAGTAGAATATGCTTGTACTTTATTTGCAGATGTACTTTCTCTCTTGGATAAAGTAAAATTGTAGAGAAAGCATGTATGCTCACTAAAAATACCCCAAAAGTATTTACATGGATTAAACCCTTAAGTCGGAAACAGGTGATTTTAGCACTGACACACAGCTAAACCTGCAGAGTGGAGTTGGACAAGGCAGTCAGCGCCGGTGCTAAAATGACTTTGGCTGTGTGGTTGGATGCCCAGAAGATATGATAGTGGGGTGGTGGAGAGGGTGCCAGAGCTGAAGCTAATTGGCATAGTAATAGGAGAGGTTGTGGCAACACCTGGGGCCCTGGACCTATGGGCCTATCTAGGGCCTTTCTTCAATGAATTAGCTCTTCAATGCTGCTATAGAGGTAATGGTCACCTCTATATGTGCTTAAATAAATTATTATTAATTATTAGCAAACAGTTCTCTCCTCATGTTCCCCACAACTCTCTCACTCTCTGTCATGCCCTTAAAAATATTTGTAATTTTTGACTTAGCATTATGTAGTTGTCATATATACCATACTGGTGGGGGGGACATGAAATTTGGACAAGAGCCCATTGCTACACTACTGGCTGGAGCCTAAAGTATAGAACAAGATAGGGAAACATGAGTATCAGTTAGGACTAAGGCCCTGTTCACACTTGCGTTTTGGCAAGTAAACGGACCGGATCCTGATCGGATCCTCATCGGATCAGGACCTGATCCTGATCAGAACCGTACGGTTCCGATCCGGATCCGGTCCGTTTGTATCAGGCATGCATCAGGCTGCCATCCGGATCCGTGGGCAAAAAATAGTTAAATTTAAATAAAAAAATGTTGGGGTCAGCAGAAGGTGCACCTTGTGCACCTGTAGAATCAGGTTCCTCCGCTGCAGGCCTCACCTCCACCTCCGACATTCTGCCAAACAGCTCCAGCACGTCTGTCACTGCTGCTCCACTCCAGACATGCTTGGCCCATGTGTCCCCATCCGAAATGGCCGCTTGGATACGCCTAGGAAGTGGGGTAGAACGTCAGGTTTTTGTAGGCAGTGTGTTCTGTGCCTTCCGTTCCCCATTGGTTTCTGTGTTCCGGATGGTGCTGTCAGGCTCAGGTCCGGCTCCGGTCCGGGTGCGTGGGCCAGAGATCCAGACCCAAAAAATAGCGCATGTTGGAAAAGAGTCCGGAGTCCGGATCCGGTCCGGCTCCGCACTGTACGGAACGGACACGTGTGAACGTCCGAATAGACTTTACATTGCTATGCGGAACGTACGTTCCGTTTGTACAGTATGCGGTCCGGATCAGATCTGGAAAATCCGGATAGCGAACGCTAATGTGAACCGGGCCTAAGCATTCATTAAGGGGGTTTATATGGTAGGGTAGAAGGAGGTTAGATATATTAGTTACATGTACAAGTTGAAGATTTTAGGAAGGGTGCATGTGTTAAGAGAGTAGGTAAGTATTAGGAAGGGGAGTTTCATCAAGGAGTGTTTAAGTGTACCCAGGATGACGTGACATGATGAAATAAACATGTGTACATACAGTGCAAAACTTATTAACAACCAGGCTGTTTTACGTGGTTTATTTTGATGCCGGAAAGAGTTAATTTTTAGGCGTGGAAGTGACAGCTTCTGTCTTGTCGGTATATAGTAAGCATCACTGATAAGCAAATCACAGCCATAAAAGTTTTCCTGGCAGAATACAACTTCTGAGGGCAGAGGGAGATAGAAGGCCAGTAGTTCATTTATTTGTATTTAGGGACACTTAACAGACTGCCACTGAGCAGAGACAACAAAACATTAAATTTACTTTGTAAATGATTAAATATAAAATAAAACCATGGGATATCATTTTAAAAAATTGTCATTTTTAGGAGTAGATGGATAAATACAATTTTCTATCTCATCCGTTTATTTTCACCTTCGGGTCACTTTAAGCATTGAGGGGAGGGGGGTTAGGGATATATGAATGTGAGACACATTATCTGATTAAAGTTAAACTGCTATAAAGAATAACCTGTATAAAATATTGACACAAAGCTAAAAGATCAGAGGGGAGTTATACTTAGAAGGAATATTTTTTTTTTACTTTTAGGAAATAATTTACTCAAGCTGCTACATTTTATGAACCCTGTGTCAATATTTAGCTAAGTTATATTAAATTCATGCCAATGTTTGGCTAATATATCATCATTTGGACAGGTTACATTAGACTTGTGCCAATATTTGGTTAAGCTGCTTGAGCAGCCAATCATGTGTATGTGTGTGTGTGTGTGTACGTGTGTGTGTGTGTGTGTGTACGTGTGTGTGTGGGGGGGGGGGGGGGGAGTATACATGTGTGTGTGTGCGTGTGTGTTTCCTTTTCTATTTTATTTCTTTTTCCGCTCAAACTCTGCTGCATTGAAGATCATGTTAACTTCCCAAATCCAAATATATATTTTAGCATTACTGTTTAAATGTTTATGAAAACTTTCCAAGCAATTTGTTGTGTTTTTAAAGCATATGTGTAATTATTAATCTTCAGTCATGCAAAACATTAAAACTAGCATCTAATCAAATGCTCTCAAAAAATGTCTGTGATATGTAGAAGTTGGTAAGGTGGCCATACACTGAAATATTTTGGTGTTTGATCAACCAATAGATTTGATTCTTTAAACAAATTTATTGTAAATTGATTTAAATATCTGCTAGGTAATGAAAAAAATGCTTGATCACCCATAACAGTATGATTATACATGCTTTTGGATCTGATTTAGATCATGGATAAATAAGATAAATAAATAAATAAATACATAAATAAATAAAATGGTGAAGCACTTTGATCTACTGGAGCTTCTAGATTCCACCCTAAATTGACTCCTTTGTTACACAGTAGCCTGGGTCATTTGTAAACTGTTGGCTGCCGTTTCCCCCAGAAACCAAACTGCCCCCCCCCCCCCCCCAATACGGCCAGATTGAGTGAGTGCGCGCAGTACCCAGGGGCATATCTGGGTAATATAGTGCCTATGGAAATCACTGAAATTGCGTCCCCCCGCCCTCCAGTCAGAGCCCCCCTCCCATCTAAAAACAGCATCCTTTCTCGCGTCCATGTGTTATGGTTGCCTATGTTTTTTTTGCTCGAGATATTGCTGAAGTTACTTTTTTGGAAATATCTCTTCTTATTCCCTCTCTGTCCTCTTTTCTAACACTAAGCCAAGTGCGCCCTACATATATAAATTAAGTAGCCATGTTTCCCAGATAACAGAATAAATCTGATCTGAAATCTGAGTCACAGGGGCAGGCATAGCGTTGCAGCACCGTGGCAGGCATGGCGCCCTTGGTGCTGTGGCGCCCATGGCAAGAGCCATGCCTGCACCCCCCTAGATACGCCTCTGGCAGTACCCCCACCTACTCATTGATTATATAGATAGCCAGTTGCCGCTTTGCACAATATGATGTCTCCAGCACTGCCCCTACATTTTTCCACCTGAATTAAATGATTCAGATGGATTCATGGTAGTGGATTGATGGGATCGATCAAATTGGTTAGCAGATTACTGCAGAAGCGATTGATCGGCCACAGGATTGTACCTTGTAAATATCTTGTATGAGACGGTTTTATACGCGTGGTAACACCACCACGTGTCAGCGCTTGAAACGTGGTGTTACAACCACTGCCATTTGGCTGCATTTAAATTGCACCGGAATGGAAGTGGTAGGTGTCAGATAGGACACTGAGCTGCTCGACAAGCGAGCAGTTCAGACGTCTGTGATAAAGAGGCCACAGTCCCCTCTCTCCTCCCTGTCTGACCTGTATTAGTCTTACTGCAACCCCTTTTATTTTCAAGCAAGCCACAAGTGTTATCTCTAATCTATACTATTTTATTACTCCTGAAAAATCCTCAGCGTCAGCTCACATATAATATAACATTCCCAGAAGTTGCTGATGCCGAGATTGTTGCAGTAGATTTGGAGGAACAGAAAACAGTAATTGCATTTTATTTTTACTTTACTTACACTGTATTCACTTTTTGGCAGAGAAGGAGTTTAAAGGGAACTTATGCTGAGAAGGACATGGGTTTTTCCTTTTAAAATAATATCAGTTGCCTGACTCTCCTGCTGATCCTCTGCCTGTAATGCTTTTAGCCAGAGCCCCTGAACAAGCATGCAGATCAGGTGCTCTGACTGAAGTAAGACTGGATTAGCTGCATGCTTGTTTCTGGTGTGATTCAGCCAAAGAGATCAGCAGGGCTGCCAGGCAACTGGTATTGTTTAAAAGGAAACATCCATATCCCTCTCAGTTAAGGTTCCCTTTAAAGCTGGCCATTTACGTTTAGATTGTCATCCAATGTGGCAAACAGATCAATCTCTCTCTGATCTGAATCTGATCAGAGAGTTATCGAATCCCCCCATACACGGCACACAGATTTTCAGTAGGTTTCACCATTACAGCCCAATCGTAATTTCAATCCTTTTTTTTGTAATTCAAGACGAAGTTTATTGAAGTGCTAAAAGTGCTAAAAGGATCACAAACGCAAATAGTACAATAGAATACAAGAAAACGGGAAAAACACAAGATCACTTATAACAGGGGTGTCACTAGAAATCACTGGGCCCCCCTTTTGGACGGGCCCCCCCTTCACATTCTGCACAGGTAAACTGAGATCCAATGTTACTCTATTGGCTAGTGCACACTTGAATATGTTTTCCCAATGCAGATAAAAACAGACAGCAGCGAAGCACTGCAGGCATTTTCTCTATCAATTACATTAGCTTCTGTGATAAAACGTGCATGTTTTCACACATACAGACACACGTGGTGTGCAGAAAACGCATACAGGAAAACGTACGCACAAAACTGACAGACGAGAGTGCTTTGCTCCCAGCCTCAGCTTCTTATTACACTCACTCTGTCCTCCTCAGATGGAGCAGAACTGGCTCTGCAGATTTCTCCAGCATCACTACAGTACACAGCACTTGGGGAGGAGTGGAGAGGCAGGAGGCAGGGCGTGGTACACAAGAGCCTGCTGTACACTGAATTGGGACTGTCTGCAAATCTTTGTTTGCAAGACTTTCATATGCTTCTTTATCAGTGGCTGAGCAGATGCAGTTATTAGAACAATTGTGCAGAGAGTAGAAAGCTTTTTGTCTCTGTAACCTTAGTTGTCAGTCTCTCAGAACAGGAAAATAACCCCCCCCCCCCCAGGACTGCTGGACCCCCCTGCAGCTGCATCCATTGCAGGGTCTATTGTTACGCCCCTGGCACCAGGGTGATTGAATCTGCCTGTAAAAATGCATGCGTGTATGGCCAACTTTACAGAGGTAGGAATAAAAATCTATTTTTTATCTAATTTTAAGTGTCAGTGTCCTTATAATTTACTGATTTTCCAAGCTTGTCATTATTTACATTCAGTTACCAGTAGATCGGTCTCCCATACTCAGGGTTTGCAGCTGTTATCGGCACTTCACACGGGTGTAGTAAGTAAAGCCTCATACACACACTAGATAAAACTAAATAGACCGCCCCTGCTGAGAATCTAGCATGTGTACAGCGGCTGATGCCATCTGACACCTTTGCCAGCGATCAGCCTGGAGGATCAATATGGCCGATTGCTGGCTAAAAGCATTGCTCTCCACACTCATCCCGGCTGCTGACTGATGACACTACTATATAGCCTTGGCCCTGCAATGCTGCACTAGGGATAAGCTCCCAATGCCTGCCGGATGACATGCCTCATAGTACGTGTGTACGCGGCTTACATGTATAGCTGTGGAAGCAGTGGTGCATTTTAATGCAACCACAATGCTCATGTCTGCAGTTGGCCCCTATGGCACGCTATTCATCTGATGAATGGCAACACAATCTGCTGTTCAAGAAAACGCCTGCAGCCGGATTTTTTTCACAATGTACAAAAATGAAACAGATTAATGTGAACTAATGTGGGTAGGACTGGGACCTTTTGGACTAGAAGAGAAAACAACCTAGAGACCCTTTAATAACACCCCATTCTGAATGCATTTCTGTCTTGTGCACAGATATATCAATGATAGTGTAAAGCAGCAAAACATTTTACAGCTGCATTAAAGGGAACCCGGGTGGGAACAAATTAAAAAAAAAAACAATGTTACCTGATCCGGGGGGCTGGGCGGATTAGATAGCTGCAATCCCCGCCGCTCCATTGGCCTGCATTCCCTCACTTTCGGTTTTGTGACTCCTGAGGTCATGATGCTGGAAGAAGCAGCTCTCACACAGCAGCGTGCAGGGAGGCGGGAGAGCGTCAGGGAGAGACAGAGCTGCTCAATGGCAGCTGGGGAAAGCCTGCAGGAACACCCCAAGCTGGCTGCACATCCATATAACCCCCCGAAATTGGCGACAATGACTGTCACTATTCCAGAGGGTAAGGGAGGAGAGAGGTATTCCCTACTTAAATGCCCATGCACTTAAAGAGAGTCTGAAGCGAGAATAAATCTCGCTTCAGACCTCCTAAATAGTTATCCCGCGGCTGCACGAGGGTCCCTGTCCCCCCAAATCCCCTCCGTAATGCGGGGGAGCGCTTCCGCATTGGGGCAGGGCTAACCGCCGCAGCCCTGCCCCACGCGCGTTTGTCAGCGCGTATCTCCGCCTCTCCCCCGCCCCTCTCAGTCTTCCTTCACTGAGAGGGGCGGGGGAGAGGCGGCGATGCGCCACTGATAGACGCGACTGGAGGCAGGGCTGCAGCCGTTAGCCCTGCCTCCAGGAGCGACCAAATGCACGACCAAGTCGTGCTGGGGTGGGTTTGGGGGTGAAGGGACCCCCTTTGTGCGGCGCGATAGCGGCGGTTTAGCAGGGGCACACGTGCCCCTGCTAACTTTGAGCTCTGAAGCGAGATTTATTCTCGCTTCAGAGTCTCTTTAAGGGAATGCCTCTCTTCTCCCTTACCCTCCTATCATTGTCGCCAATTTCGGGGGGTTATAGTGCCTCGGTGGGGGCAGAGAGTGTCAGACACACACACACACACACACACACACACACACACACACACACACACACACACACGTCCTACAGCAGGAAACATGCCTGTGTCCCATCTGTCCCACCACCACCAACACACCGCCGAGGGTACTCTTTAAGACAGCATGGATCATTCATGTCTTGTGTAAAAAATTCTGTCTGGTAATGGTGTAGGGCACATTTTCCTGGCTCATTTTGGGCCTCTTAGTACCAACTGAGCATCGTTTAAATGTCACAGTCTACTTGAGTATTGTTGCTGACCTTGACTGCCCCTTTAAGACCACATTATACCCAGGGCCGTTTCTACTGCCGTGCGGCCCGTGCCCCCGCACTGAGCGCTGCTGGGAGGGGGGCGCTGTGATAGAGGGGGGAGCCGCAGCCGCGGGGAGGGCAGCCCGACCTCTCCCTCCCTCTCCCCGGGCCGCCCTCCATGCGATCCCCCCTCGGACTCACTGCAGAGTAATGCGCAGGGAAGCGCTATAGAAAACTACTCACCTCCCTGGTTCCGATCGCTGCTCTCTCGCCGCCAGTCTCCTCTCTCTCCATACACGCTGATACATACACACGCTGCTTCCTGTTTAGCTGGAAGCAGCATGTGTGTGTATCAGCGTGTATGGAGAGAGAGGAGACTGGCGGCGAGAGAGCAGCGATCGGAACCAGGGAGGTGAGTAGTTTTCTATAGCGCTTCCCTGCGCGTTACTCTGCAGTGAGTCCGAGGGGGGATCGCATAGAGGGCGGCCCGGGGAGAGGGAGGGAGAGGTCGGGCTTCCCTCCCCGCGGCTGCGGCTCCCCCCTCCAACATGGGGGGCACCTACCTAACCTATACTGGGGCAGCTACCTATCTAACCTATCCTGGGGGGCACCTACCTAATCTAACCTATACTGGGGGGCACCTACCTATCTAACCTATACTGGGGGGCAGCTACCTATCTAACCTATACTGGGGGGCACCTACCTAACCTATACTGGGGCAGCTACCTATCTAACCTATCCTGGGGGGCACCTACCTATCTAACCTATCCTGGGGGGCACCTACCTATCTAACCTATACTGGGGGGCAGCTTCCTATCTAACCTATACTGGGGGGCACCTACCTAACCTATACTGGGGGGCACCTACCTATCTAACCTATCCTGGGGGGCACCTACCTATCTAACCTATACTGGGGGGCAGCTACCTATCTAACCTATACTGGGTGGCACCTACCTAATCTAACCTATACTGGGGGGCACCTACCTAATCTAACCTATACTGGGGGGCACCTACCTAACCTATATTGGGGCAGCTACCTATCTAACCTATCCTGGGGGGCACCTACCTATCTAACCTATCCTGGGGGGCACCTACCTATCTAACCTATACTGGGGCAGCTACCTATCTAACCTATCCTGGGGGGCACCTACCTATCTAACCTATACTGGGGCAGCTACCTATCTAACCTATCCTGGGGGGCACCTACCTATCTAACCTATCTTTGGGGGCACCTACCTATCTAAACTATACTGGGGGGCAGCTACCTATCTAACCTGGGGGCAGCTACCAAATCTAACCTATACTGAGGGGGCAGCTACCTAATCTAACCTATACAGGGGGGCACCTACCTATCTAACCTATACTGGGGGGCAGCTACCTATCTAACCTATAGTGGGAGCATTAACTTATCCAACCTGTATTGGGGGCACCTACCTACCTAGCTAGCCTATACAGGTAACAACTATACTGGCTACCTATATTGGAGGCACCTACCTAACTAACCTATACTGGGGGCATCTACCTATCCAACCTATGCTGGGGGCAACTATTCTGGCTACCTATATTAGAGGCACCCACCTAGCTAACCTGTACTGGGGGCACCTACTACCTATCTAATTTATACCGGGGACGCCTGCCTATCTAACCTATACTGGGGGCAACTATACTGGCTACCTATACTGGAGGCACCTACCTGGCTAACCTATACCGGAGGCAACTATACTGGCTCACCTATGCCTGGCTACCTATACTGGGGGGACCTATAGCTGGCTACCTATACTGGGGTACCTATTCTGGGGGAATCTATACTGAGTGCAACTAGACCTGGCTAACCTATACTACGGGCACCCATACCTTGCTGCGGGGGGGGGGCGCAATTTTTACACCCTCGCCCTGGGTGCATTTTAGCCTAGAAACTGCACTGATTATACCTATCTTATTATGCCTACTTCCAGCATAATAACGCACCACGTCACAAAGCTCACATTAAGTCACTCAGGAGCAATCCATTCAGCAAAGGTTTATATAGCTTGATAGCTTATACTGTATACTCTTGTATTTTTATGCCTTTCTCTCTAAAATGGGGTACAAATTTCCAGCTTCCAATGTATTACACTGGAAAATTGTGATGTGCTCCCCTGTCCACACTCGTAAATGATGAAGCTCTCCTTCTGCCTCCATCATGGACACAGCCAGGGGTGTAGTAGGCTCCCAAAGATCTGTAGACAGTTGTGTGCATGCTGGACATGGTCATGGGAGTTTGTGGGAATACAGTATAAGTATGTGGACCTAGAAGGGGAGGAGGGGTGTAACTAAAAATCCGAAACTCAGCTAGTCAGATATGCATGAAAGTCACACAATAAGATCAGAAGCAACATTCAGCAACTTATGAAAAACATAGCCAATTAGCCATGAAAGACAAAATTGGGAAAGCTCAAATGGGCATGTAATACGACCCCCAAAAAAGAAAAACATAGCCATACTCAGTATTTTTCTCTACTGTATATCAATTCTTCCTCTAAAGGCCTGTACACACTTGCAACTCTGGCCAGCCAAAATTAACAGAAATGTTGTTTGCGACTTAAAGGACAACTGAACTGAAAAAGAGGGAGGCTGCTATATTTATTTCCGTAGTTTCCTAGCTGTCCTGTTGATCCTCTGCCTCTAATACTTTTAGCCATAGACCCTGAACAAGCATGTAGCAGATCAAGTGCTTCAGATATTATTGTCAGATATAACAAGATTAGCTGCATGCTTGTTTCTGGTGTGATTCAGACACTCCTGAACAGGGCCATCATCAGAAATGTTTGGGCCCCATACTGGGTAAAACTACTGCCCCCCCCCCCTCACTCCCCTCTGCCCACACATGGCAAATCAGAATGTTTGAAGGCATGAACAACTCCAAGGTCCGTGTGTCCCTGTTTCATGTGCTCCCATGGCTGGGAGCATCCTGTGTATTCTCAGTTCGTTAAGACTGTAATTGCACTTGCACAGAATGCTCTCAGCTATGGGAGTATGATGGAGGAGGTGTGCAGCCCAGAACAGTGCATGTGCAGTGCCCCACAACCCAGCTGGATTGTGTGGACTTCACAGAATTGGATTGGAAGTGCACTGAAGGAGCTGATAGACTACAGGGGGCTGGAAGGAGCCTCACGTAAGTAAAAATCATTTTCTCCCACTCATTCTAGGTTTACTTTAATCGCTGACTGACTAAGGTAACTCCTGGGTAAGCCTCCAGGCACCTCTCATCACATTATTGGGAAGCCCATGTGTTGCACTGTTTGCCAGGCCCCATATTCACTTGGGCCCCATACTTCAGTCCCCCCTCTGATGCCCTGAAGGCGGCCCTGCTCCTGTAGCCAAATAGATCAGCAGGGTTGCCAGGTAAGTGATATTGTTTAAAAGGAAACAAATATTGCAGTAAAGATGGCCCGAATGGTTCGCCCGCAAACTTATTCGTGCAAACTTCGGTGGTTCGCGTTTGCGATTGAACGCAAACTTTATGTTGGTTTGACCCGCCCCCTATACTACATCATTAGGGTCAACTTTGACCCTACACATCACAGTCAGCAGGCACAGGGTAGCCAATCAGACTACACTCCCTTCTGGAGCTCCACCCCCCCCCCCCCCTATAAAAGCAGGTAGCGTCAGCCATTTTACACACTCGTATGGCTGCAGTAATTAGAGAAGGGAGAAATGCTGCAGAGACATTAGGAAAAGCTTAGTTAGGCTACAGTTAGGCTTGTTAGGTTGCTCTTTCTTGTTGATACTTATTGTTAAAAAGCACTCCTCATCCTCAACAGCTCTTTTGAGAGCTAATGTTGTTCTTGTGATCTATGTTTTGTGTGTCCCACAGAAACTTGTGTTGCATATACAGCCCTGTCAGTCAGTCTTAGCTGCTGGGCCTTGGCCCCCTTGGTAATTCCTACTGTGCCACTGTCAGGCCCAGCACATTCAGTGACTACCTGTGTGTGTGTGACAGCTGCACATTTGTAATACCCATCACTGCATATGCCTACCTGGTGTTCAGTGCACCCACCTACCTATGTGAGTGCACGCAGTGTGATATTTAATACCACCAGTCACTGTACCTGTTCACGGTACCTGTGTGTGTGTGAGACAGGTGCACATTTGTAATACCCGTCACTGCATACCTACCTGTTGTTCAGTGCACCCACCTACCTATGTGAGTGCACGCAGTGTGATATTTAATACCACCAGTCACTGTACCTGTTCACGGTACCTGTGTGTGTGTGTGTGTGTGTGTGTGTGTGTGTGTGTGTGACAGCTGCACATTTGTAATACTAGTCATTGCATACCTACCTGGTGTTCAGTGCACCCACCTACCTACATGAGTGCATGCAGTGTGATATTTAATACCACCAGTCACTGTAACTGTTCGCAGTACCTGTGTATGTGTGTGTGTGTGTGTGTGTGTGTGTGTGTGTGTGTGTGTGTGTGTGTGAGAGAGAGAGCTGCACATTTGTAATACCCGTCACTACATACCTACCTGTTGTTCAGTGCACCCACCTACCTACATGAGCGCACACAGTGTGATATTTAATACCACCAGTCACTGTACCTGTTCACGGTACCTGTGTGTGTGTGTGACAGCTGCACATTGTATTGATACCAGTCACTGCATACCTGTTCACTGCACCTGTGTGACTGCACATTGTATTAGTCAAGTCAGTGCATTTCTTTCACTTCATCCCCCCCATATGGGCAATACAGGCAGAGGCAGAGCCAGAGGCAGGCCATCCGGGCAGGTCTGTTTGAGGGCATGCTGTCGCGATTTCGTGCGGCCCTGGACCAAAGTACAGTGTTCAGAAGGTGCGTGCCATCAACCCCCAAGATTGTCAGGACGTAGTTGACTATTTAACACAGAACACCTCATCTTCCTCAGCTTCTGCACGGAACAGTGACATATTTTCCCCCTCCTGCTCTGATTCTGGCACCACACTTAACTCTCAGTCAGCCGCCACCACCAAAGTGCCATCACCCCAGGGCTCAGCGGTGTGGGCATTTTTGTGTCTGTCTGCCTCAGATGAGAGCAATGCCATCTGTACTCTCTGCCACCAAAAATTAAGCCGTGAAAAGACCAAGACCCGCGTAGGGACAACCTCCTTACGAATGGCACATGATGACAAAGCACAAACTGCAATGGGATGACCACCTGAGGAAAAGCAACACACAAAAGCAAAGCCACACACCGCAGTGGAAGATACCAGGCCACAATTATTTCTCGAATAAGGCAACACCCAAATTGTACCGTGATGTTGAAAGGCAAGTGGTGTCATCTCTCGCACACAGCGTTGGGTCAAGGGTCCATCTGACCACGTGGTCTGCAAAGCACAGTCAGGCCTGCCCCAAGACTAAGTCAGTCCCCACACACAGCATCTCTGCTTGCACACCATGTAACTGCCTGCCCCAAGACTAAGTCGCTCCCCACACAGCATCTCTGCCTGCAGGCCACAGACTGCCTTCTCTGCCACCAGGGTCCAGGACTCCAGATGGATTCCTGAATTTTTAAGGCGGCCGCTATAATAATTTTTCTGGTGCGTGTACATGCCTGCCTAATATTTCTGGCTGCACTGCAGCTGCAACGACAAAAAAAAAGGCATGTACATGTGCCAACTTCCCTTCGTGATCATTACCTTGCCGCGGTGAAGGGGCTTGCGTATCACAATGAAGCATTGACCGACGGCTATATGAGTGTCTCGGGGGGGGGGGCTACCCACAATAATAAGGTTGTTGCTTCATTGTGGACAGACCAAATTTGATCAGCTGGACAGTCACTGTTCTGTCATTCAGCTACCTCAGCCCGGCGACCATATGGGCTGGAAAGCCACCATCACCTGCTCTCTCGTCCAGCACGGCTGTCACTACACAAACAGCTGTTTGCAGTCACTGCATACCTTTCACTGCATCTGTGACTGCACATTGTATTATACCTGGCAGTCAGTGCATACCTTTCACTTGAATGGATGGCAGACTTACCCTCCATAACAGATTCTCGTTAAAGGATTTAAAGTCGATACGTCTCATATATAGCAGGGCCCCCGAAAGTCCTCCTGTATTGTTATTTTTTGTCACTACCTCTGGACTTGCATGCCATGCCTGCTGCCTTCCTTGGATGTGTGGCGGTAGCCGTTTCCAGGCTCCCACTCCGGACCGGAATCGAACCCTGATTCCCTCGGCCATTACCCGTGGTCACCATGGTACTGAGAAAGTAATATGGAAACTTGTTTATCAGTCGCACAGTTGAATGGATGGCAGACTTGCCCTCCATAACAGATTCTCGTTAAAGGATTTAAAGTTGATTCGTCTCATATACAGCAGGGCCTCGAAAGTCCTCCTGTATTGTTATTTTTTGTCACTACCTCGGGACTTGCATGCCATGCCTGCTACCTTCCTTGGATGTGTGGTAGCCGTTCCTGCTCCTTTGCCCACAGCGTGCCTGCTGCCTTCCTTGGATGTGTGGTGGTAGCCGTTTCTCAGGCTCCAACTTCGGACCGGAATCGAAACCTGACACCCCGGCCGTACGCTTTTTTTAACAATGGTAGAGAAAGAACCATCGACAGTCTGAGCAGCGATGGACTACTGGGTGCGCAGGCTTGACTTGTGGCCAGAGCTGTCACAATTTGCCATCCAACTTCTGGCGTGCCCTGCCTCAAGCGTCCTAGAAAGGACCTTCAGCACAGCTGGAGGCATTGTCAGTGAGAAGAGAAGTCGCCTAGGTCAAAAAAAGTGTTCAGTACCTCACTTTTATTACAATAAATGAGGCATGGATCCTGGAGGGCTACTGCCTGCCCAAAGACTAAGTCAGTCCCGACTCCCCACACACACACACACACACACACTGTTGTTCTATCATTGAGCTACCTCAGCCCGGCGACCATATGGGCTTGAAAACCGCCATGGCCTGCACTCTCGCCATGGTGCGCACCAGTCCAGCAAGGCCGTCACTACACAAACAGCTGTTTGGTGTGTCAGTGTGAAGCAGTACACTAATTACACTACCTGATTGATGTATACACATGCAAGATGTTTTAAAGCACTTTAGGCCTGCAATTTAGCATGCAATGTGATTTCTGCCCTTAAAACGCTGCTGTGCGTCAAATCCAGATTTTTCCCCGGGACTTTTGGCATATATCCCACTCATCCATGCAAAAACTCAGATGTTAGACCCCTTGAAACATCTTTTCCATCACTTTTGTGGCCAGCATAAATGTTTCTAGTTTTCAAAGTTCACGTCCCCATTGAAGTCTATTGCGGAAGTTCGCGCGAACCAAACTTTTGCGGAAGTTTGCGTTCGAGGTCCGCGAACCGAAAATCGGAGGTTCGAGCCATCTCTATATTGCAGCCCCCATACTCTTCTCACTTCAGTTGCCATTTAAATGTATACAAGTCATTGCAAGACTGATATACTACAAAGCAAAAATACAGTATATGGATATCTGTATATATCAATATAGTTTCTGATTCTTGCGTCCATGTCTTTTCAAATTGTACATTGTAGATGCCCACCAGCTGTATGGAAAGTTATGTCACTATTATTATTACCAGCCACTGGTGTCAGTAGTTTGTCACTACTTGTCCTCCCCCCTCTCTAGGCACAACATGCTGCCTGGCAGACTGTCGAGAAACGTGTTTCTATGAGCAAAGTAAGCTCAAAATAATCAATAGGCATAATTTAGGGCAGCCTTTAATGCCAGTGTGTAAAGGCTTTACATTTATGGTATTTGTTGTATGAGGTTCAGAGCAGATGTCTGCTTGTTTCTGGCATGGATTTGGGGGATAAACTTGTGGATAGTGACTGATGTTGTAAATTGGCAACTCCACAGTTAGGCAGATTTGTTTGGGATCCAGGACTGGTGTGTATTGGGAGAAGGGTGGACCTTACATGATACTCCTCCAAGTCCAGGCCTAAGTCCAGCAGAAGGAGGGTTAATTACCTCACCTGCATCAATTGCATGAGAAACTGCAGCTCTCAGTATGCAGTGGGCTGTGTGTGGAGCAAGGAGGCTCCTAACGAATGTGCAGCAGAGAAGCTGTCAAGTCTGATGCAGCAGAGAATCTGCTAAGGTGCTGGAGGGAGTTGAACTCCAGTACTGGTAATCAAGGAGAAACCTGGATAGGCGAGTGGCTGAGGACTGCCATTAGGTCCGTGGCAGGGTGTCACTCAAGAGCCAGTGTGACTGCAGATAGTAACAGGGGTGGCACACTTTGACTCTGAAGAGAACCCGAAGTAGGGTTGGTACAGAACCAGAAGGTTGTTTATCTTGTGTGTGACTCTATACTGCTGAATACCCAGTGTGGTGTATTTTTGTTGTTGTTATTGACTTGCTTGACTGACCAATAAAGTAGTGTTATTTTATTTTTACCCTAAAAAGACTCACTGACTGGTATGTTATGACCCTTCTATGCTTTTATCTCTTCTGCTAATATAAGCGAAACAACTTCCCCAGAACATCACAGTTGGTATTCATGAGTTCTTTTTGGAAATATTCTTAAAGGACACCCGAGGCGCAAATAAACGAATGAAATAAACAATTGTATCTATCTTCTGTCTCCTAAAAATGACTTTTTAAGATATTCCACAGGTTTATTTTATGTTTAAATTTACTTTTTAAGTTTTAACTGTTTTATTGTTTTTGCTCAGTGACACATTCATTGATGTATGCCAAAGCTAAAATCTATGGACTATTTGCCCTTTTAATCTCTTTCCTGCTCTCAGAAGCCATTTTCTGCTAGGAGAGTGTTTTATAGTTTCCTCCTGTCTGAGTCAGGACTGAGTCAGCCACTTGCATACCTGATATTTAACTCTTCCAGGCAGAGAAAGAAAAAAGGAATACAGCATAATTATTTGTGTGCTAGGCACTGTACATACCCATGTCTATATCATCATGTCACATGTCACCTCCGGTATTCTTTAAGTGCTGGAAATTTTTCTCCATTGGCTGTTGTTCACAGCAAGATAATTTCTGCATGCCCCATGTTACCTCCATAGCATAAACAATGATGCACAGTCAACCTGTCCGTTTAGCTTTGTTAAGCTGGCCAAATAAATATACTGCATTTTTTGATGATCAAATCTTACATACAGTATCTGAGCATCAGCCAATTGGTGCCAGATAACTGAGACTCTACTGTACAACGCTGAAAGTTAAAATGAACAGAAAAGAGTATACAGAGCAGCAGTGTTTATCAACACCACTATAAAGTCCACCTTAACCGTTTTCCGACCTTGGTAATTCAAATCTATGCCGTTTGGGACGGTCAAACTCAGACTAATAGGCCTTCAAATCCTCAATTTGTGTTCTGTTTATTCTTCTACTGTTTGGAGCTTGTTATAACTGGCCAAGGCATAGATTTAGATTACTGCACCGTTCACTACCGCGGATTGCGCTACTCTCCCAAAGCTACAGCCCACTCACTCTGCTGTCGGTACGACAGCAGAGCGCCATGAACCGGTCAGGAGCCAATTTCATTGGCTCACAGTGATCACAGGGTCTGGAGCCAAAGAAATTGGCTCCTGGCCAGCTCACGGAAGGCAGGGTGAGTGCGCTGCAGCAACTGGTGAGCAGTAAGAGAGACGGGTCCATGCCACGCGACGTCAGTGAGTCCAGTTTTTTTGTTTTTTTTGTTTGTTTTGTTTTTTACCAAAAAGTCTCTGGTCCTTCCTTCCAAAGACTTCTGGTACAGAAGTGGTTAAAGTAAACCATTAACTAGGACAACATTTTTTCAAATGAGACAGAAGAATTAACCAGCTAGTCCAAAAATACAACCACTTCCTGTTTGTATAATTTTGTCTTGTTAAAAGAATGGAACTTTGTTTCATCTGCAGACAACAGAATGATCATAAAACATTTCTCTGTGACTAAAGTCACATACATACCTAAAGCTAGGTACACTTAATATGTGGTAGATCAGGTATCAGATATCTCTCTGGTATTAATGTGTACGTAGTCCTCCATACATCAAAAGGTATTAGACAAGATTTCAGCTCTACACATCCTTGCCTCTAAATCCCTTTTCTTTAAAAGACACTTTTCATTGTGGCACTATGTTTCATTTATAGATTGAGGCTCAACGCTATAGTTTGAACTCTCTAATTCATATGGTTGACAACCTTCAAATATGACAGTGACATCTCTTTCAGACAAATGAAGAATCTTTTTTGAGTCGTCCCCTGTCTCAGTACTTTATGGATGATCTGGAACATGAAAATCCTGCAGGGTATCTGTTTGTAATTTGATCCTCTGAATGGAGAGTTAAATCCCTTGCCCCCTCCCATGAGTTCCCTCCGCCTATTTTACATGCTGTGCAGGTTTAGCAATGAGCATGCTGGGAATAGATGGATTTGTAGAGTGGGTTATGTCAGCAGCTGGCCAGGAACACGGCGTGTCAATGGACTGAGCATCTGAACTGAAGATGGCAATGTGCTCTGTGTTTAAAGCGGATCCGAGATGAAAAACTAACTATAACAAGTAACATGTCTATATAACATATCAAAAGTTTAGATAGTTAACACAGCATATCTAACTGCAAACAGCTTCAAAAGTGTATGACTATTTATTGCTGTGATACAATGAGGGCAGCCATGTTCTGTTTGTCACATTGTCACAGGCTGAGGGCTGGAGATGCTATCAGCTTGCCTGTGTGTAAATTCAGTCCCCTCTCCTCCTCCCCTCTGCCTCTGAAATCAATGGCTAGTAACCTCCTCCTCCTCCTGCCCAGACTGACCTCCCATAAGCCCTTGCTACAGTGCCAAGGCACAAAAGGAGCTGTGGGCGAGGCTTGTTTAGTTTCTAGGGAATTAGAGTATTAAAACAAAATAAAAAAAAAAGTATTTGGCTTGAGGAATGCCCTATAAATTATATGAAAGGAACACAATTATGCAATGAGTAAAAGTTTATCTCGGACGCTATTAGCATGACTCACAATACTTGACTAGTGCGACCATTGCTATGGTATGTGCGTTACTAACGAGTGTTACCTTTATTACCATGTTGCCCTAGCAATGGTCACGCTTGTTGAGTATCACAATGCACTGTCTACTATCTTAGGTTATCACTTAAGTGGAACTGTAGTGAAAATAACAAATAATAAAATTGCTTATTTTTTTACAATATTAATGTATAGATTATTAAGTGTTTGCCATTGTAAAATCTGTCCTCTCCCTGATTTACATTCTGAAATGTATCACTGGTGGTGACATCTTTAGTTCTGCCAGGTGATCTGTGTGGAATGATTGTTACTGAGGCCCGGTTCACATTAGCGTTTTTTTCATGGAACCGTCCATACGGATCCGGCCATCAGGATCAGGTAAAAACTGTCGGTTTTTACAGCCAGTGTGCTGTAAAATGTCCGTTTTCTATTTGTCCCTATGTCCTGTAGCTGCAAAACTTTCCGTTTCCGGTTCGCTGGGCAAAACAGTCTGGGAAATTAGGTCCTGCTGCATTTTTTTTGTCCGTTGAGTGGAACGCACAACGGATCCGTACAAGCGGATGGATGTGAACGGATCCATTGGTTTAACATTGGATCTGTTCGCATACCAGTCGGTTTGTACAGTATACGTTCCGCTCACCGCTAATGTAAACCGAGCCTGAGAGTTCTATGCACTGAGGGAGGTATTACTTGTTTGGCAGTTGGTCAAAGATAATGCAACAAGGATCACAGAGCGCAAACTGTCAGGACCATGGTCATGACATCAACCTGTGGGAGTGGTTTCACCACAATATCAGCCACTCAAACCCCCACACAGACGCTCCCAGTAAATGAACGTCCACCTGAACCAGCCCTAAAGTATCCATTTCTAGTGTGAGATTTATTTAGGGAGCACTTGGGGGAAAAAAGCAAATGAATTTCAGTGCAACTCTAGTCCAGCATCACTTCTGCATGGTAGTTACCCACTAGGTCAAATGACCATGTTATCTGAGAGAACATGTGAAAGACATTTTATGCAGCATCCACCAGACACAATTTTTCTCTACTGTTAAAGGATACCCGAGGTGACATGTGACATGATGAGATGGATATGGGTATGCACAGTGCCTAGCACACAGATAACTGCTGTGCTCCATTTTTTCCTCTGCCTGAAAGAGTTAAATATCAGGTATGTAAGTGCCTGACTCAGTCCTGACTCAAGACAGGAAGTGTGACAGTGTGACCCTCACTGATAAGAAATTCCAACTACAAAATACTTTCCTAGAGGAAAATGGCTTCTGAGAGCAGGAAAGAGATAAAAAGGGTCAATAGTTCATAGATTTTTAACTCTGGCATACTTCAATGAATGTGTCATTGAGCAAAACAATAAAACTGTTAACCCTTAAAAAGTAGATTTAAACATAAAATAAAACGGTGGAATATCTTAAACAGTCATTTTAGGAGAAGGAAGATAGATACAATTGTTTATTTCACTAGTTTATTTTCGCCTCGGGTGTCCTTTAAGCACAAATGCAGTGAAAATAATGTAATGAAAACAAAATGTTTAATTTTTACACTAATTATTTATAAATGATTAGGTCAGTGCTTGCCCATTGTAAAATCTTTCCTCTACCTGATTTACATTCTGACTTTTATTGCATGGTGACATCTTTACTGCTGGCAGGTGATCTCTGTGGAAGGAGATGCAGATTTTTTTGGAAGTTGGAAACAGTTGGTTTTCCCACAATGCAACAAGTACCTAGGTGCTGACATCACACTGTGGGAGGGTTTTCACCACAATATCAGCCACACAGAGCCCCCGATGATCCGTATCAAAAAAAGGAAAATATTTCTTATGGGAAAGGGTGTATCAGCTATTGATTGGGATGAAGTTTAATTCTTGGTTACAGTTCCTCTTTAAGCTCCATGTCTTGTGGTGAATAGTAAAAGTCACAATACATCTGTATGCATAAATACAGTATACGGTAAGTACTTTTGCCCCAGGTTAAAATGCCCTATAAATTACTTTTTCCTAAGTAGTTGTCACTTATAGTAAATTGTAAAATATGATAACTCAGAGAGGTTTTAGATTAGTCCTTCATCTCATCAGGAGACTCTCAGTATTTCCTTTAGGCTGGTTTCACACTGCAAACCAGCGTCAGCGGTGCGATGTGGCCCGGGGGCCACACTGCACCTTTAAAAACAGGCCTTCAAGGTTTACCGCGTTAGTATGCGTTAATCCCCTGCTGGCTAACAGCCAAACAGGAAGTGACGCTCACTTCCTGTTTCAGAAATAAGGAAGTGCACGGAAGCTTATTGTAAAAAAATGCTTCCGAGCATGCGTCCCCATAGACTTACATGACTTCTGGTCCGCCGCGAGTAGCCGCAGGTTGTTGCAGAGGTTGCGTGGCAACGTAGGTATGCGCTCGCAGTAGATCAGTGACTTCCGGCGTACCACATGCTGTATGAAAGCACCCATAGGCTTTCATTGGTAAAATGACGCACTGCGCTAGTGTGAAAGGCCCCTTACTTGTTTCAAAAACTAAACCACTGGAGAGGATATACAATATACAAAGATTCCAGCTAGTCTGTCTCCCTCACTTAGGGCTGCTGCACACTACAAGAGCTTTTTAAACGCTAAAGATTATAAAAGCTCTTGCTAATGCAATGCTATGGGGGATTTTTACAAAATCACATCCCTCCAGTGAGAACCTACTGAGCCATGAGTCCCATGAGTTTATTATTATTATTATTATTTAGTATTTATATAGCAGCCAGTGCCCTGGCTGGGACTCGAAACCAGGGACCCAGCGCTGCAAGGCGAAAGCGCTAAACGATTTGCCACCATGCAGCCCCAAGTTTTATACTAATGTCCCCTCCTTACCCCTGCCCTCCCCTTCCCCACACTTCCCCACACTTGCTGAGTGATGATAATTCTACATACATTTGTATCATCTGTAAAGATGGTTTACTTTATTTGGGGACAGGGAAGAGTAAAAATTAAGCTACAATACTTACAATATCCTAAGGAAGAGGGAGGACTAGCAGTCCCTAATCCGTGGGTATACTATCTTGCCTCACAAATGCAACATCTGGTAGGTTGGGAGGACGCTGACTTAAAGGACTCTAGTAGGCTGCTACTTAATAAGGTGCTGGGGTTTAATTCAATTTATGCTGCCCTAGAAGCTGGGATATGCGGAGCTAAAAATAGAAAACAATACACTCTCCTCCTTATGCAAAAAATTTGGGACAGGATGCGCGTAATGCAAGATGTACAAGGAATCACTATATATACTCCGTTATATGCCCAATCCCGTTTCCAGGAACTGGCCAATTTGGATTTCTTGAAGAACTGGTCCAGAGAGGGAACTTTAACATTAAATCAGGTGTTGACTGAAAATGAGCATCTGAAACCGTTAGCTGATCTTCTCGGCATTTTGAATAGACCTCATACTATGTTATTGAACTTTCAATATATGCAATTGAAACATGCAGTTGACAGGCAGCGAGTGGTACATCCCTTATATTTGCAGCCGGCTCCGCTTTACAATCTAGTGAGCCAGTATAAGGGGCGTAGCGGCTTCATCTCAGTTTCATATTCTATGATACTGGGATTATTCCTGAAAAAGTTCCCTCTCAAATGCTTTAATAAATGGTGTGAAGAGCTGGGGGAGTTAACGGAAGAGGAATGGGTTAATATCCTCCAAAATGTCCCTTTGGTATCTACTAACGCCTCGCAAAAGTTGTCCCAGCTAAATATCTTGTATAGGAATTTATTAACCCCAAAGAGACTTTACTCTATGAAGTGTGGGGACGATCCAGTTTGTCCCAGGTGCCGCAGAGAGCACGGAGATTTGATACACATGCTATGGAGGTGCCCAAAGTTGCATAGATACTGGAGGGAGGTGATGGATATTATAGATACGGTTGCTAAACAAAAAATAACTAGATCTGTAATGATATGCATTTTGGGCTCATCCCTGGATCTGAAAGTACAAGAAAAGGTACAAATAATGATTTTGCGCCTATTATTTCAAGCTAGAAAGCTAATTCTAATGCAATAGAAAAGCCCCAATACCCCTAAAGTAGAAGATTGGATAAAACAAGTGAACTACTACTTAAAGCTGGAAAAAGTTATCTACCAGCACAGGAATGCAGCTGGGAAGTCTGACTCCATATGGGCGGGGTGGATAGACACTCCGGGTCTGCCGGATATTTCACTAATTCAAGAGAATTTCAGGAGGTCCATAAGGGGTATGTTCGAGGCTGCTATACTATTATGATCCGTCTTAAAGTAATTCGTTTGTGGTGTATAGTACTGCTGCATTGCTTGTTCAAATACTAATATATCTATGTTGGAGATGTATACTTTATATGGTTTAATAAAGGCTGTTTAAAAAAAAAAAAAGATGGTTTAAACGTAAAAAGGAACCATAACAACAGTAAATACTTCAGGATATCCACTTGTACGCTAAATATCATGGTTTTAGCATCAGCAACACCTCCTACAGCTGTGTAATTTGCTAATCAGTGATGTTTACTATATTCCCGTCAAGGTACTGACAGGACAGAAGCTGTCACTTGCATGCCTAAAAAATAACTCTTTCAGGTAGCAAAATAAAACAAGTAAAACAGCCTGGTTATTAATATGTTTTGTACTGTACAAAGACAAGTTTATCTCATCATGTCACATGTCGCCTCGGGTACGCTTTATGACATGTTGGTCAGAATAGAATAATACAAGCCAATATTGATATATAAGCCAGAGTATAGACAGCACAAAACTAGAGAAGTTAAAGGGGAACTTCAGCCTAAACAAACATACTGTCATTAAGTTACATTAGTTATGTTAATTAAAATAGGTAATATAATCTCTTACCCACCCTGTTTTAAAAGAACAGGCAAATGTTTGTGATTTCATGGGGGCAGCCATCTTTGTCATGGGGGCAGCCATCTTTTTGGTGGAAAGGAGGTGACAGGGAGCATGAGACACAGTTCCAACTGTCCTGTGTCCTGATCATCCCTACCAGCTGTGTGCGCTAGACTTCAAATCTTAAATTCAATATTTGAAAAAAAAATTGCACCAAAACAGCAGGAGAACAACAACATCAGAAATCCCATCATGCTTTGCACAGCATCAGGGGAAAAATGCCTGGGCAGTTTTCTTTTGTGCAGCTAAAAATGAGGCTTGGGGAAGAAAAACAAAGTTCTGATGCTGTGAAACTGTTAAAGAAACACCACAGTGGTGCTCAGCAGAGCTCGAATATTCGAGTAGCTCGAATATTCGAGCTCTTTTTCAGCTATTCGAGCTCGGTATTCGAGCTCCGAATAGCTGGAGCTATTCGAATGGGCTATCCGAGTACACTCGAATAGCCCATTCACTATTCGAGCTATTCGAGCAACCCGGCGCTATTCGAGCTCGGTACCGAGCTCGAATAGCGTCATAGCCCAGATTGATGTCCTTAGAGCCAATCAGAGGGCTCCCAGGCCCTCTGACGGCAGCCAATCACAGAGGGGGACCCTGGCCAGCCCCTACCCTATAAATAGCGGCCGCCATGTTCCGTTTCTCCATGCTTGCCTGAGACTTGTACAGAGAGAGAGTTGCTCCTTTGTGCTTTGGCTTAGCAAGTGCTCTATTGTGATCATTTACCTAGCGTTTTTGCTCACCTACACCTGCCATATATACCTATATTGTTGTTAGTTAGATAGACATTGTATTTTAGTTAGTAGCTTGTGTGTTACATTAGAGACAGGCAGCTGCTGCAAGCTTACAGGTTTAGGCCTCAGGGGGGCCTTGCCTCTGTGGGCAGCTGTCCTCTGTTTATTTCTCTCATCTATTACCAGTATTTCTGCTGTCCTTTACTAATAGTATTGTAGTTATACTGTACTAGGAGTAGGACACTCACTGACTGTCACTGTTTATAGGCTACTAGCTAGCTCCTGCGTGTGTGCACTCACTCACTGTCTGTGTGTACACACACTCTATTTCCTTCTGATTACTGATAGATTATTGTTAGTTAGTTGTACTTACTTACTACTTACTCTTACTGTACCCGTAGGGACACTCACTGTCACTGTTCATATAGGCTACTAGCTCCTGCGTGTGCGCACTGCACTCACTGTCTGAGTGTACACACACAACACACACTCTATTTCCTTCTGATCGCTGATTGATTATCGTAATTAGTTAGTTCTACTTACTGTTACTACTTA
The DNA here is from genome assembly GCF_040937935.1 of Hyperolius riggenbachi. Classification (NCBI taxonomy): domain Eukaryota; kingdom Metazoa; phylum Chordata; class Amphibia; order Anura; family Hyperoliidae; genus Hyperolius; species Hyperolius riggenbachi. The sequence goes on from NC_090657.1 coordinate 25,680,329, forward strand.
CTCTTACTGTACTAGGAGTCTAGGACACTCAGTCACTGTCCATAGGCTACTAGCTCCTGCGTGCGTGCACTCACTGTCTGAGTGTACACACACCCACACTCCATTTCCTTCTGATCGCTGATTGATTATCGTAATTAGTTAGTTGTACTTACTGTTACTACTTACTCTTACTGTACTAGGAGTCTAGGACACTCAGTCACTGTCCATAGGCTACTAGCTCCTGCGTGCGGTCACTCACTGTCTGAGTGTACACACACCACCCACACTCTATTTCCTTCTGATCGCTGATTGATTATTGTAATTAGTTAGTTCTACTTACTGTTACTACTTACTCTTACTGTACTAGGAGTCTAGGACACTCAGTCACTGTGTTCATAGGCTACTAGCTCCTGCGTGCGTGCACTCACTGTCTGAGTGTACACACACCCACACTCCATTTCCTTCTGATCGCTGATTGATTATTGTAATTAGTTAGTTCTACTTACTGTTACTACTTACTCTTACTGTACTAGGAGTCTAGGACACTCAGTCACTGTGTTCATAGGCTACTAGCTCCTGCGTGCGGTCACTCACTGTCTGAGTGTACACACACCCACACTCCATTTCCTTCTGATCGCTGATTGATTATTGTAATTAGTTAGTTCTACTTACTGTTACTACTTACTCTTACTGTACTAGGAGTCTAGGACACTCAGTCACTGTGTTCATAGGCTACTAGCTCCTGCGTGCGTGCACTCACTGTCTGAGTGTACACACACCCACACTCCATTTCCTTCTGATCGCTGATTGATTATTGTAATTAGTTAGTTCTACTTACTGTTACTACTTACTCTTACTGTACTAGGAGTCTAGGACACTCAGTCACTGTGTTCATAGGCTACTAGCTCCTGCGTGCGTGCACTCACTGTCTGAGTGTACACACACCCACACTCCATTTCCTTCTGATCGCTGATTGATTATCGTAATTAGTTAGTTGTACTTACTGTTACTACTTACTCTTACTGTACTAGGAGTCTAGGACACTCAGTCACTGTGTTCATAGGCTACTAGCTCCTGCGTGCGGTCACTCACTGTCTGAGTGTACACACACCACCCACACTCTATTTCCTTCTGATCGCTGATTGATTATTGTAATTAGTTAGTTCTACTTACTGTTACTACTTACTCTTACTGTACTAGGAGTCTAGGACACTCAGTCACTGTGTTCATAGGCTACTAGCTCCTGCGTGCGTGCACTCACTGTCTGAGTGTACACACACCCACACTCCATTTCCTTCTGATCGCTGATTGATTATTGTAATTAGTTAGTTCTACTTACTGTTACTACTTACTCTTACTGTACTAGGAGTCTAGGACACTCAGTCACTGTGTTCATAGGCTACTAGCTCCTGCGTGCGTGCACTCACTGTCTGAGTGTACACACACCCACACTCCATTTCCTTCTGATCGCTGATTGATTATTGTAATTAGTTAGTTCTACTTACTGTTACTACTTACTCTTACTGTACTAGGAGTCTAGGACACTCAGTCACTGTGTTCATAGGCTACTAGCTCCTGCGTGCGTGCACTCACTGTCTGAGTGTACACACACCCACACTCCATTTCCTTCTGATCGCTGATTGATTATTGTAATTAGTTAGTTCTACTTACTGTTACTACTTACTCTTACTGTACTAGGAGTCTAGGACACTCAGTCACTGTGTTCATAGGCTACTAGCTCCTGCGTGCGTGCACTCACTGTCTGAGTGTACACACACCCACACTCCATTTCCTTCTGATCGCTGATTGATTATTGTAATTAGTTAGTTCTACTTACTGTTACTACTTACTCTTACTGTACTAGGAGTCTAGGACACTCAGTCACTGTGTTCATAGGCTACTAGCTCCTGCGTGCGGTCACTCACTGTCTGAGTGTACACACACCCACACTCCATTTCCTTCTGATCGCTGATTGATTATTGTAATTAGTTAGTTCTACTTACTGTTACTACTTACTCTTACTGTACTAGGAGTCTAGGACACTCAGTCACTGTGTTCATAGGCTACTAGCTCCTGCGTGCGTGCACTCACTGTCTGAGTGTACACACACCCACACTCCATTTCCTTCTGATCGCTGATTGATTATTGTAATTAGTTAGTTCTACTTACTGTTACTACTTACTCTTACTGTACTAGGAGTCTAGGACACTCAGTCACTGTGTTCATAGGCTACTAGCTCCTGCGTGCGTGCACTCACTGTCTGAGAGTACACACACCCACACTCCATTTCCTTCTGATCGCTGATTGATTATTGTAATTAGTTAGTTCTACTTACTGTTACTACTTACTCTTACTGTACTAGGAGTCTAGGACACTCAGTCACTGTGTTCATAGGCTACTAGCTCCTGCGTGCGTGCACTCACTGTCTGAGTGTACACACACAACACACACTCTATTTCCTTCTGATCGCTGATTGATTATCGTAATTAGTTAGTTCTACTTACTGTTACTACTTACTCTTACTGTACTAGGAGTCTAGGACACTCAGTCACTGTCCATAGGCTACTAGCTCCTGCGTGCGTGCACTCACTGTCTGAGTGTACACACACTAAATTTACTTGTGATTACTACTGATTATTGTAACTGCTAGTTGTACTTCCTGACTGTTACTACTTACTTACTGTACTAGGGGACACTCACTCAGTCACCTCACCAACCAACCCACTCCATTAAAGTACCCCACTTTTCACCCGCCCTTTTACAAAACTTTTGTCTATACGCCCAAAACATTTAAGATGTCTGGAAGTGGCAGCCAGCGCGGTTTGGGCAAGGGGAAGGGCAGCAAGGGAATCAGGAGGAGAGGGAGCAGCATTGTGGCAAGCCGCGGCCGCGGGCGCGCCACCATGCACAGTTCCGCAGCAGCAGCAGCAGCGTCAGTGGCTAACATTCCTCCCATAGCCACTGGCCGTGGACGCCTTGGGCGCCGCCCAGCAGGAGCATCTGCAACTCACGCTGCAGAGACACAGCAGCAGCAGCGTTTAGCACCTGCTCCCATTTTCCTCCAGCCGGGTCGGAAACGTCCCATTGAGGAAAAGGATGCAGACACTGTGGTGCAACTCATGACGGAGGATGAGCAGCCCGCCATCAGCTCTGCATCCGAGGCCTCCACCCTCACCACCACCACCACCACCCCTGTTCGCAGCAGCCGCCCAGCAGGGCCTGGGGAGGAGGCCAGTTCACCGTCAGTTGGCGACCTGTCATTCAGCAGTCTTTTGACCCCAGGCATCATGAGTCAATTGTCTGCTGTTGTTGGCGATTTTGAGGAGGAGATGCTGATGGGCACTTTGGGGGATGAGGGATTGGACAGCAAGACTGTGGCGACAGTCAAGCAGCCCATCCATGCATCAGGAGAGGAGTTTGGGGGGTCCTCATCCCAGCAGGACATGTTTCAGGAGGGGGAGGATGATGATGACCCGGTGACAGACAGAGACTGGGTGCCACCACCTCCAGGGGATGTCGTCCTCAGCAGCTCTGAGGAGGAGGAGGAGGATGCTCTTGTGGGCCTTGCAAGGAGGCGCATCATTGCAAGCATTGGCAGCAGCAGTAGGCAGGTCCCACAGCCTGCTGGTGTCTCAGGCTCAGCAGCAGCAGCAGCAGCAGCATCTGCCAGTACCACCACCAGCCGCACCCAAGCCCCCCAAGCCCCCCCCCCAACCACCACAGGGAGACAGGCAGCAGCGCTTCCATGCCGTAGGGGGATGTTTAAGTCACCAATCTGGCGATATTTCACCATGCCCACTGTGTACAGCAAGTACGCCACTTGCAACCACTGTCAGCGGAAGTTGAGCAGAGGTGCAGACCCCTTAAAGTTCTGCACCAGCTCGCTCATCAACCACCTTGCGGCTAAACATTTCCACCAGCATGAGGAGTTCCAGAGGCTGAAGGCATCTGGTGCTGGCAGTGGCACCACACCCATCACTGCACAGCCTTCAGCAGCAGCAGCAGCAACAGCAGCCACCCGCCCTCCTGCTCCTCCAGCAGCACCAGCAGGAGTGCGGAAACGCACTGCTCCTCCCCCCTCTGCAACTCCTGCCGCCGACACTGAGGCCTGTTCTGGCAGCCAGTCCTCAGTGGCCTCCTCTGCTGTGTCTGCTGATTCCCGTGTCAGCAAAAGGCCACGCCAGAGCCTTTTGAGCGAGTCCTTCCAGGGGGTGGTTAGGGCTCTGCCTCCCAGCAGCCGTCGCGTGCGGCAGCTGAACGGCTTGCTGGCACGGGCCATGTGCTCCCAACTCCTGCCGTACACGCTCGTGCAGGAGGGGAGCGACATTCGTGCGCTGCTTGCTTGCGCAGCCCCAGACTGGCAGCTCCCCAGCAGACACTTCTTTGCCCGCAAGGCCATTCCTGCACTGCACCGCTTTGTGATGGCCAATGTGGAGCGAGGGCTGGAGCACGCGGTTGGTGAAAGGGTCCACGTCACCATGAACTCCTGGAGCAGCCGCTTCGGGACAGGCCGCTACCTGTCCTTCACTGTCCACTGGGTCAGCTTGGTGGAAGGGGGTGAGGATGGGAGAGCAGCAGCGGGCACAGCAGCAGCAGCAACACAGTGGGTGGTGCCACCCCGCAGGGTCAGGGGAACTGCAGCAGGTTCCTCCGATCCTCTGCCATCCTCCGGCACACCTGGCCAAACCCCCCGCCTCAGCAGCAGCGTGAAGGCCCGCCACTGCCAAGCGCTGCTGCACTTGGTCAGCCTTGGGAAGACCAAGCTGACGGCAACCCATGTGTTGGCCAAACTCCAGGAGCAGGAGAGGATTTGGCTGACCCCCAGAGGCCTCAGAGTCGGAGAGGTGGTGGCCGACAATGGGGCCAATCTGGTTGCCGCAATAGACAGGGGAAACCTGACCCACATCCCCTGTCTTGCCCACGTGCTGAACCTGGTGGTGCAGAAGTTCCTGCGCACCTACCAGGGGATGGGCGAACTGCTGGAAACGGCAAGGAATGTTGTGCGTCACTTCCGGCGCTCGGCTGCAGCCTGTGCGAGCCTGGAAGACGTGCAAAAGGAGCTGGATCTGCCACGCCATCGGCTGATCCTTGACGTTCCGACTCGCTGGAACTCCACCCTGGCGATGTTGGAGCGTCTGGTTGAACAGAGGCACGCTGTCAAACAGTACCTTGCCCTGGCCACTGTTTCCGCAGCTCAGAGAAGGGACAAGACCAGCAACATCCCGTCCATCGTCCCCGATGATGACTGGAGGCACATGCAGCAGGTGTGCTTTGTGCTGGCTCCCTTCCTGCAGGCCACAAACATGGTGAGCAGGGACCATGCTATGGTCTGCGAGTGGGTGCCCCTGGTTTCTCTGCTGAACAGGGCCCTCGATGCTTTGCTGGAACAGGGAGCGGCAGCCTTGGACCAGCAGGAGCGGCAACCAGCTGCGCAGTCCACCTCTGAGGGGGAGGAGGAGGAGGACTTGGTGGAGGTCCCTGACCTGGCTGCTGATGAGGGGGATCAGCACAGCGCAGCTGAGTTGGTGCGGGGGTGGAGAGAGGATGAGGCGGCAGAGGAGGAGGATGAGGACAGCACTGACGTCGATGTGCCAGCAGACGTGGCCCGCCTCTTCCCAATGGCAGCGCACATGCTGACGTGCCTGCGCAGGGACCCCAGGGTGATCCAGATGAAGCAGAGGGAGGACATCTGGATCAGCATGATGTTGGACCCATGCCTCAAGGGGAAGTTGAGCCAGTTCCTGCCGCCTGCAGGAGGAGACCCAGCGCAACAAATAAGGAGCTTGCAGCAGGCCCTTGTTGAGCGCTTGGAGGAAGCCTTCCCCCAGCCTTCCACCCCCACTGTCCAGCAGCGAGCACAGAGGCAGCAGCAGGTGCCTGCATCCAGCAGCAGCAAGCGCCCCACAGACCTGCTGTCTCTCAGCCACGAGCTCTACAGGACTGTAGAGGCTCCGGCAGCAGTGACTAGAGAGGAGATGCATGCAGCAGCATCCTCCTCCGGTCACAGCCAGCGCCTGACCCGCATGGTGGCTGACTACATGGGGTCGTACAGCGGGCTTGACAGCGATGCCCCTGTTGATCCCATGGAGTATTGGGTCAAGCGCATGGAGATCTGGAGCGAGCTGGCGCAGTACGCCCTGGAAGTGCTGTCCTGCCCCCCTTCCAGCGTGCTGTCCGAGCGCTGCTTCAGTGCAGCTGGTGGCGTGGTCACCGAGAAACGCTCACGTCTGTCTCACAAGTCTGTGGACAGACTGACGTTTCTCAAGATGAACCAGGCGTGGGTGGAAGGCGAGTTCCTGGCCCCTGTTGTCGGCGAGAGGGGGACATGAACTGGCTGCCGGAACCATCGTTAATGTGCCTTACCACCCTTTACCACCTCCTGGCTCCTGCTCACTAAGCCAGCCTGGTTCACTTTGACTATTACGTCGCCTGCAGCCACACATTTTACACCTACAGTGGGCTGCTGTGTACTGCCCTTCTGCTGTCTGTCTGTGTTTCCCACTGCCAGGGTACACAGAATTACCTTCTTCTGCTGCCACTCTGCCACCAGCTATTACGTCAAACAATAGCTATATTGGTTGCAAAACCAAAAACCAAAAAACCATAAAAAAAAAAAAAAGGTTTAATTTTTCTGAGGTGCCCGGGTTGAAAACTGTGTTGTCCCAGTTGTGTATTGGACACAATGTGGGCTGCACGACCGCTGTCTGGGACCTCCTGTTGTGTTTATTTACAGCCCTGGTATCACCGCTAGGTACCAGGGCTATTATGTCACGCTGCCTACCTGCTGCCACACTCACACTACTCCTCCATACCTCCTCCTGCTGCTGCTGCTGCTGTCTGTCTGTGTTTCCCACTGCCAGGGTACACTACACAGATGATTTACCTTCTGCTGCCACTCTGCCACCAGCTATTACGTCAAACAATAGCTGCTCACATTACTCCTCCATTCCTCCTGCTGCTGTTGCTGTCTGTCTGTGTTTCCCACTGCCAGGGTACACAGAATTACCTTCTGCTGCCACTCTGCCACCAGCTATTACGTCAAACAATAGCTATATTGGTTGCAAAACCAAAACCAAACAAACCATTAAAAAAAAAAAAAAAGGTTTAATTTTTCTGAGGTGCCCGGGTTGAAAACTGTGTTGTCCCAGTTGTGTATTGGACACAATGTGGGCTGCACGACCGCTGTCTGGGACCTCCTGTTGTGTTTATTTACAGCCCTGGTATCACCGCTAGGTACCAGGGCTATTATGTCACGCTGCCTACCTGCTGCCACACTCACACTACTCCTCCATACCTCCTCCTGCTGCTGCTGCTGCTGTCTGTCTGTGTTTCCCACTGCCAGGGTACACAGATGATTTACCTTCTGCTGCCACTCTGCCACCAGCTATTACGTCAAACAATAGCTGCTCGCCTACTCCTCCATTCCTCCTCCTGCTGCTGCTGTCTGTCTGTGTTTCCCACTGCCAGGATACACAGAATTACCTTCTTCTGCTGCCACTCTGCCACCAGCTATTACGTCAAACAATAGCTATATTGGTTGCAAAACCAAAGACCAAACAAACCATTAAAAAAAAAAAAAAGGTTTAATTTTTCTGAGGTGCCCGGGTTGAAAACTGTGTTGTCCCAGTTGTGTATTGGACACAATGTGGGCTGCACGACCGCTGTCTGGGACCTCCTGTTGTGTTTATTTACAGCCCTGGTATCACCGCTAGGTACCAGGGCTATTATGTCACGCTGCCTACCTGCTGCCACACTCACACTGCTCCTCCATACCTCCTCCTGCTGCTGCTGCTGCTGTCTGTCTGTGTTTCCCACTGCCAGGGTACACAGATGATTTACCTTCTGCTGCCACTCTGCCACCAGCTATTACGTCAAACAATAGCTGCTCGCCTACTCCTCCATTCCTCCTCCTGCTGCTGCTGTCTGTCTGTGTTTCCCACTGCCAGGGTACACAGAATTACCTTCTGCTGCCACTCTGCCACCAGCTATTACGTCAAACAATAGCTATATTGGTTGCAAAACCAAAACCAAACAAACCATTAAAAAAAAAAAAGGTTTAATTTTTCTGAGGTGCCCGGGTTGAAAACTGTGTTGTCCCAGTTGTGTATTGGACACAATGTGGGCTGCACGACCGCTGTCTGGGACCTCCTGTTGTGTTTATTTACAGCCCTGGTATCACCGCTAGGTACCAGGGCTATTATGTCACGGCGAGCTGCCTGCCTCATTGACTGCCTGCTGCCACACACTCATCCTCCTCCTCCTGCTGCTGAATTTACCTCCTGCTGTCTTTGTGTTTCCACTGCCAGGGAGCACATACAATGGCGCTTCCAACATGCGTGCGCCCACCAGCTATTTGTTACGCTCAAAAATAGCTGCATTTCTTTAAAAAAAAAATTGAAAAGAGAAATACGTGAAGAAGAAGAAGACGATATTGAAAAAGAAGGAGAAGGAGAAGATGAAGATGAAGAAGAAGATGAAGAAGAAGATGAAGAAGATGATGAAGAAGAAGATGAAAAAGAAGAAGAAGATGAAGAAGATGAAGAAGATGAAGAAGAAGAAGATGAAGAAGAAGAAGAAGAAGAAGAAGAAGAAGATGAAGAAGATGATGAAGAAGATGAAGAAGATGATGAAGAAGATGAAGAAGAAGAAGAAGAAGAAGAAGAAGATGAAGAAGAAGAAGAAGAAGATGAAGAAGAAGAAGAAGATGAAGATGAAGATGAAGAAGAAGAAGATGAAGAAGAAGAAGATGAAGAAGATGAAGATGAAGAAGAAGAAGAAGAAGATGAAGATGAAGAAGATGAAGAAGATGAAGAAGAAGAAGATGATGAAGAAGACAATATAGAAGAAGAAGAAGAAGATATAGAAGAAGAAGATCGAGAAGAAGAAGAAGAAAGATAAAGAAGAAGAAGAACAAGTATATACAGTAACACTACTGAACAAAATTAAGGACACAACTTCTCTTTCCACATTTTTTTTAAAGGAACATCCCCACATAATCACTTGCTGTTGTTACTTGGAAAAAAAAGATGTTTCTTGCATCAGTCACCCTCAAAACAAGTGTTGGAAGCTATTTAAGGCCAATTCGAATAGTCAGCTCGAATAGTGAGCTCGAATACCGACTCGAATAGTGAGCTCGAAGTCCGAGGTCGAATCGAATAGTAAAAATTATTCGACTCGAATATTCGACTGACCTCGAATAATTTACTATTCGAATTCGACCAAACTCGAATTTTAAAAAGGGGTATTTTAGCCTTTTTAGTGCTGCTGGGTAGATTTTTAGTCTGGAGGTTCACTTTAAAGGGGAACTTCAGCCTAAACAAACATACTGTCATTAAGTTACATTAGTTATGTTAATTAAAATAGATAGGTAATATAATCTCTTACCCACCCTGTTTTAAAAGAACAGGCAAATGTTTGTGATTACATGGGGGCAGCCATCTTTGTCATGGGGGCAGCCATCTTTTTGGTGGAAAGGAGGTGACAGGGAGCATGAGACACAGTTCCAACTGTCCTGTGTCCTGATCATCCCTACCAGCTGTGTGCGCTAGACTTCAAATCTTAAATTCAATATTTGAAAAAAAAAATTGCACCAAAAACGCAGGAGAACCACATCAGAAATCCCATCATGCTTTGCACAGCATCAGGGGAAAAATGCCCGGGCAGTTTTCTTTTGTGCAGCTAAAAATGAGGCTTGGGGAAGAAAAACAAAGTTCTGATGCTGTGAAACTGTTAAAGAAACACCAAGCCTTTTCAGTGCTGCTGAGTAGATTTTTAGTCTGGAGGTTCACTTTAAGGCAGAATTGGGTTAATAGGCACAGCAAAAATCCCTGATAGCTTATCAGACTCCCAAGGTCTACAGGTGACATGTGCCAGCATTCAACAAAGCCAGAGAACACTATTGGATGGACAAAAGTCGATGTCACTTGGTCTACTAGGTCACAGCAACTAGTTGAACCACAAACAATTTGTCACTGTGACTAGTTGCTATCGCTAGCAACTCAATGAAACATGTTAAAGTGAACCTCCAGACTAAAAATCTACTCAGCAGCACTGAAAAGGCTTGGTGTTTCTTTAACAGTTTCACAGCATCAGAACTTTGTTTTTCTTCCCCAAGCCTCATTTTTAGCTGCACAAAAGAAAACTGCCCAGGCATTTTTCCCCTGATGCTGTGCAAAGCATGATGGGATTTCTGATGTTGTTGTTCTCCTGCTGTTTTGGTGCAATTTTTTTTTCAAATATTGAATTTAAGATTTGAAGTCTAGCGCACACAGCTGGTAGGGATGATCAGGACACAGGACAGTTGGAACTGTGTCTCATGCTCCCTGTCACCTCCTTTCAACCAAAAAGATGGCTGCCCCCATGACAAAGATGGCTGCCCCCATGTAATCACAAACATTTGCCTGTTCTTTTAAAACAGGGTGGGTAAGAGATTATATTACCTATCTATTTTAATTAACATAACTAATGTAACTTAATGACAGTATGTTTGTTTAGGCTGAAGTTCCCCTTTAAAGTCAAGTTGCAGCTACTAGTTGCTGAGACTACTTCCTAGCAACCGTGAGTGTGACATGGCCCAAACCCTTTATGTGTCTGGAAATCAGCAGATCATTCGCTTTTCATGAATATGCCTATAGTTATAAATAAACACTGTGATGTTTTCTTACTCTAAGTCTCTCACTTCATGTTTCATTCCCTGGCTACACCAACACACCACCAGCTCTGCATAATAACTCCCATTCCTATACATAATAAAACCCAGGAGAAGAAAACTAATTAACAAATAAACTACGGGTATATGTGTAGGAAAAAAATACAGGCAGCTGGGGCAGAGAACAAGAAGGAATGTGGTTTAAAAATAACTCCTAAAGTGTTTTTATATATTCATATTTTTGAACAGGAAGGTTGTTTTTTTTTCATTTTTCCTTGATCTGACATTCTGCTGAAATTTCACAGCTCCAAAACAATTGATAAAATGGCAGTTGTGCTGATTAATTCAGTCCCATTCATTTCAGCTTCACACAATAAGTCTTTAGCAGCACTTCTGTTATGCTCAAGATGAATGTGAAACGCAGGTAAATGTGCTAATGGTGAACACTGTGTTTTGGGGGAGGAAGGGGGGTCAGGAGTGTGAGAGAAATTTTTTTAATAAGTTTAGTCCTGTTATTCAGTTACAAATTGAGGAGAGCACAACCTTTTGTGGTGTAATATGTGTCAAAAAGTACTCTGGTTACATAACTAAAGAATAAAAAGGGGGAACGCACACAGTGAATGTTATTGTGTTACAGAGGGTCTCTAGCCCTACATAGTCAAATAATCACAATATACAACTTGTCTAAAAAAGGTCACACGCTATTTAATAATAATAATAATTCAGGGGTGCCCAAACATTTTAGGCTAAGGGCCATATCGCCATGCTTGAGAGTGTTGGGAAGCCAAACTACAAAAATTAAACGCAATTTTGCTAATATCTATGGACTATGCTTATGACATATGCTGGCTGCTGGCCTAGTGGCGGCTGCTAATCAGTGGCTGTTACTGATGCTGGCATACTGCCGGCTGCTAATCAGTTGCTGTTACTGCTACAGTGGTGGCTAATAACCTACAGGCAAGCAAGGGGGAGGGGGGTATCAGAGATGCCATACAAGGTGGCCACTGCAGCAACGGCCTTCCAGCCATATGGAATTTACAACAGTAGAGAGCTTTGGGGGCCACCAGAAATGGCTCGGCGGGCCATATTTGGCCCATGGCCGGACTTTGGACATATCTGATTTAGTTGGACCATCCTCTGCACACATTCACTTTGGCATTGTTTCATTGAGATTCTGCAATATCACATTTATTTCTGTCCAGACTCGCATTAATTTTTCACAAGGTCTTGTAGATATGATGGGAAAGTGGGACTGCTGCGCAAATTGTTCTACACTGGGGTTAAGGTCCGGACTCTGTGCTGGCCAATCTATGTGTAAGAATGTAAGCCTCATGCTCCCTCTAAACCATTCTTTCACAATTTAAACCCTAAGAACCCTGGCATTGTCATCTAGAAATATGCATATACTATCAGGGAAAAAGAAATTCACTGATGGAATTACCTGGTCATTCAGCATATTCAGGTAGTCAGCTGACCTCATTCTTTTTGCACTTAACATTGCTGAACCTAGACTTGACGAACTGCAGAAACTCCAGCCTACTTGCTTTGTTATGCCCAGGTGGTGACTTTTTTGTGTGTGCAAAGTAAGTGTATTTGTCACTGTAACCACTATGTTGTCTACCAACTCTGTATTATGTACCAATGTCAGTATTTATATGTACCCATGTTTCTTATTGTACAGTGTGACATAAAGTGACAGCACTATATAATTTATGAATACAGTAGTAATAATCTCATCTGGATTGACAGAGCTGTTCCTAGCAAACAAGTAATAGAGCAAGCATGCCACTTGTGTCTGGGGACTGGATGTGAATTGCAGTTGTCCTGTAGTAGATCCCATGGAGGAGACACTTGACCTGTGTGCTGTAACTATCTTGATGTGCTGTGCACCTGAGCATGTGGCCGGATTCACTGTGTGTGCTGCCCGTTTGTCTTCTCTTTAGAATACTGCAAAATTAAACTTCAGCACGAGCACCTTTCTGAGTCACCAGATCACTCTCCTGATCTGGATTAACTGGTTCTAAAGTTCTTAAGATGTCCATTAACTATACAATTCTCCAGATGATCATTTGTCCAATTTGATTGGAATATCAATCAGAAATGATCGTTCTGGCCCACTAACAGAAGGAAAGCTACTATACAGATCCATCAATTTGATCGAATTGTATACAAGCTTTCCTTCCATTGGTGAACCTGTATGATTTTTTCTGATCGATATTCCGTTCGAATTAGACGATCAATCAACCGTAGTATTTTATCGTTAATGTACCAGAACTGTCCTCGGGGAAGGATCAGGACTCCAGACCTCTGTACAGGCAAACTGCTAGCCTCAAAAATTGCAATCCCCTTTAGGCTGCTTTCACAGTGAGACGTTACAGGCGCACGTTAGCGCAGCCTGTAACGCAGCCCACCGCACAGTAATGAAAAATCAATGGGCTGTTCACAGTGCCCACGTTGCGTTACATTGTAACGCAGCACGTACGTTGAAAGTGCTGCGTGCTGTACGTTGTAAGCGGCTAAGCTGCGTTAGACTGTTTGCACATGCTCAGTAGTGTTGGAGGAGGAGGTCTTCCCTCCTCCTCCTCGGCCAGGCACATGGCTAATTAATATTCACTGCACGGTGTGACGTGCAGTGTTTACTTCCTGGAGCGCCGCTCTGTGCGGCGATTGGCTGGCGGGGCCACGTGATGCCGCATGCGTCCAAGAGTACGCATCACGGACGCCAGAGTGAGCTGCACAACGCGGCTCACTCTGACGTCCACATCCATCACCACCAGGCATTGCGCTAGGGGCATGTTATGCGACCATAACGTCCCCTAAAACGCAACGTCTTCGTGTGAAAGTAGCCTTAAGGGATAGATATTAATGTTTCTATGTACTCTGTAAAGCTGTGGTAGACTTACTTCCCCAAAGAAGACTCAATATTGTTGAATTTAGACAAAAATAGCTTTATTTGACTACTCCACAAGACCAAGCGCCTCTGGACAGAGGTGCTTGGTCTTGACCACACTCATTTTTGTACCTTAATTTGCCTGATGAAGCGGGTCACACCTGAGAAACGCGATGCATTGTGGAGTAGACAAAGCTATTTTTGTCTGAATTCAACAAAATTAAGTCTTCTTTGGGGAGGTAAGTCCATCAATAGCTCCCTTTTTTAAAACTATTTTTAGTATATTTTATTCTATTGTTGGCACCTCTGTTTAAGTATTTCCTGCCAGAGTTTAGTGCTCCCCTGGTTTATTCCCCTTTTTTTCTTCCTAACTACGGAGAGCGACTTCTTAACCTGAGTGGGGTCAGGTCTAATCTCCCCATCTGTCTAACGAGTGGTTGCCTTAGTGCAGGGGAGTCAAACTCAAATACAAAGTGGGTCAAAATTGTACACTAGGATCTAGTTGAGGGCCAAAATTGTACACTGGGGACTAATCGCGGGCCAACCTCAATGTCTACTGGCCACCTACCTCCCTTATAAAAAGATATATGTAAAATAGCTCAAAAAATCTTTGGGAAAAGGATGGTCAAGACAATTATTAAATAGTCTATGCGATCAAAAATAAATTCGTAATATCAAATCTCATGCATCCTGCCAACGAAATAGAAATACAAAGTAGAAAATAATGAGAGTTGGCTCTTGGGTGCATGAAAAATTACAAAAAGCTTTATTATATACTAATACGAATAAAAGCTACCACATCAACACGTACTACAATCTATGAAAAGTATAAAACCAGTGAATCAATCCCCCCGGAGAGTAACCTCCTAATGAGAAATGATGAGGCTGCAGTCCTCAAACAAACCCCATAAATTAGTCCAGTTTCCGAAATTGAATGTACAGTATCCAATACAGTAGTATAACCAGGATGGTATATTGTTAGGATGGAACAAAGTCCACAGTGGACTTTGTTCCATCCTAACAATATACCATCCTGGTTATACTACTGTATTGGATACTGTACATTCAATTTCGGAAACTGGACTCATTTATGGGGTTTGTTTGAGGACTGCAGCCTCATCATTTCTCATTAGGAGGTTACTCTCCGGGGGGATTGATTCACTGGTTTTATACTTTTCATAGATTGTAGTACGTGTTGATGTGGTAGCTTTTATTCGTATTAGTATATAATAAAGCTTTTTGGAATTTTTCATGCACCCAAGAGCCAACTCTCATTATTTTCTACTTTGTATCCTTATAAAAAGATATCTGCTGTCTAGAGGTCCTCCCTCCCTATACAGTTCCCTGGTGTCTAGAGATGCCCAGACTCCCCTATACAATTCCCTAGTGTTTAGTGTTTTCCCCCTTTCTCCCCATATGGCTTCCCTGGTGGCCTAGAGTGGGCCAAACATAATGCAAAGTAGGGAAACCACTTGAGGGCCAAATTGAATGGCTCTGAGGGCCAAATTTGGCCCGCGGGCCGGAGTTTGACATGTATGCCTTAGTGGTACCCCTTGTAAACATCATTTTACATTCAATACCTTCGACCATTACTCTATCCTTCTACACTATCCGTGGCTCTCGGTTTTCCATGTTGTTTATTTTACAAGTGCCGCCATTCTGTTGGTGCTGGACTACAATATTTTGAGCTATAAATGTGTTGTTGTTTTAATAATGATGCACTTTACATTTGCTGCAATACAGATAAGATGATATACGGAACCTACTGTTGATAAGCGTCAGTAGTTTACTTGCTGGTGTGCTTCTTCCCAGTATCGCAAAGAACTACACATTTTACGTGTGTGATGAAACGGTTAATAACAGAAGGATTAGTGTCTGATGACACTACAGTTTCATCAGAAGGCTACATGTACTTTAACTGACCCCTTGACAGGAAAACAAAAGCCCTGTTTATGATGCATTAGCGAACAATTTACATCTGTTAGGCTAGTGATGTCCAGAATATTTGGTTGCCTGCAGCAACTGATTAGTATCATCTTTTAAAATACATGTCTGCAGGTCCTGTGCTATTTAGATTTGTCTTTACTACCCTACATTGAGAGAGAAAACTGGGTTACCCTATTAGCCTGAAGCATAAATGAATTAACATGAAATGGGACTTTAAGCAAGATAGCGGTTTTTGCCAACTGCTGATGATCACCTGGCTTTTTAATGAAGATTTAGTGGGGGCTAGCATCCGCCAGACCCTTAGACTCTCTCTAGGCCCTAGGCAACTTCCTAGGTTTGCCTTGTGGATGATCCAGCTCTGACCTGACGGACAGCCCCTTCTAAGAACTATGGAGTATCCCACGCTGGTCACCTTCATTCACAGTTGGTAGGCAAAGAGGAAGCCAATATGGGAGTGAGTGTTCTTAGTGTGACATTAAGAGACTCTGTAACAAAATTTTCAGCCTTAGTTCTTCTATCCTATAAATTCCTTTGCCTGTTCTAATGTGTTCTGGCTTACTGCAGCTTTTCCTAATTGCACAGTGGCTGTGTTATCTCTGTTATATGATCTAATCTGTTTTCTTCTGTCGGCACAGTCGGGCTAAGGCTGGAATGTGTGGAATGTGCAGGGCTGCTTGTGATTGGTAGAAGCTATACACACACCCTCCGGGCCCCCTGCAGGCTCTGTATGACTCACACACTCTGCTTATGTGAGCCTATGACAAGCTGGTTAGTTTGTTTGTAAACACTGCCTAAAACTGGCATTTACAAGCCAGGTTTGCAGCAGAGAGTGGCAGAAACAGCACAGGGGGGCCCAGGAGAACACAATTAATAGAATGGTATGCTTTTTGCTGTAAACATTTTAGAGTACAGATTATCTTTAAGACTTGGAGGCAAGTTGAGCTGTCACACTATGTACACTAATTTCCTGAATGGCTCTCTAGCCTATGGTACAAAATACGGTGGCCCAGGAGATACTACAACTCCCAGAAATATAATCTCCTGGGCTGGCCTTCTGACAAGTTCAATTAAAGTAAATATTTCTTACCATGACATAAAAATATGTGTAACCTAGTTTTACCAGAAAATAACATATCTGGGAGTATCTGCAAGATCAGGAAGAATTGCATGGATGTCATATAAAATAAAAAGCATGGAGAAAACAAAATTAAAATTCACTGTACTGGCTATTTCCAGAGCAGGATGGATCTTTTGCAGTTTGTGTGAACAGGATAGCGTAGCCTGGGGAACAACTCATTTTTAATAAAGAAATATTTTTTTTTCTGTAATGACTTCTTTACTGTTTAAATTTGAACTTTGGATCACCTACTGCTCCCAGCTTGGTTAATCATATACAGCTCGCTCTCAGGTTTATGACCCATTTGGAAGCATCTGCCCCCAGCGAGCATTGATGACCCTACATCTGCCACTACCTATAGTATTATATTTCCTTATATGGTTTTGTGGCTGTTTTCTGTTTGGAGCTGTGAGTATGATTACGTGGACTTTATTAGAGACAGTCTTCTTTTCAAAGCAAGCTATCCAAGCATTGGCATCCTGCTGGGCATGTTCCTCAATGATCTCTACACCTCTATTTGAGATATTACAACCTGTTCTCTCCCGTACCATTGCAAACTGTCTATAAAGAACACTGACTTCTTCTCCAGGGCTGTGGAGTCGGAACAAAAAATCTTCCGACTCAAACTCCGACTCCGACTGCTCAGTTTATGAAACCACCGACTCCAACTCTGACAACGGGTACCCAAAATGCCTCCGACTCCTTGACTCCGACTCCCTAGTCTAATACTTACCAGGGCTATGGATTTTGTACAAAAATCATCCAACTCTGACTCCTCAGTTTATAAAATCACCAACTCTGACTTCAACTCCGACTCCGGGTACCCAAAATTGCCTTGATTCCAACTCCACAGCCCTGCTGCTATTTGGTCTCGTGTAGAGGCTAAGCCCATGTGCAGTGCTGTTTCAATGAATCTCATGAATGTTACATGTGGCTTTTTTTTTTTTTTTGCTTATAATATTAGTTGATTACATTTTATCTCCATGTATTATATATACCCGCTTCAGGCTCTGGAAATGCCACAGAGGCCCAGGTCTTAGGGAGCTGCAGCACAAGGGGCAGGTGGACATGGAAGAGAGGTGTTTTGACATGAAAAAGGAGGATGAAAGTTGGAAAAAGGAGGCCGCAATAGGGGGCAGCACGGAAGTGCTGCCCAAGGTAGCAGTGCATGAGAGAGGCTGCTGTGTTGGGATAGTATGCATGGAATAGGAAAGCTGCACATAGAATAGGGGGGTGTTGCTGCTCATGGAAAAGAAGCAACAAGACAGTTGGCCTAAGCCCTAGGGGCACTAAAAGTATAATCTGGCCTTGACCAAATTACATTCTTGTCCTGAAAAGTCCAACTAGTACTCTAAAGTGTACCAAAGATCAAGTTTAGTCAGGATCGATACTTACCCGGGGCTTCCACCCGCCCCATAAACACTGTGAATCCTTTGCCGTCCTCCCGCGGTCTGCCATTCAGCCGCAATCAGCCCTGGTAACTTGCTCAGTCGCGTTCAGTCTGGGTCTTCTGCGCATGCGTGGAGGATCTACTGCGCATGCCCAATAGATCCGGACTGACGTCACTGAGCAAGTTACCGGGTGACCTGTACGGCAGACCGCGGGAGGGACTCACACGTGTTTATGGGGCGGGAGGAAGCCCTTGGTAAGTATTGATTCTGACTAAACATTGATCTCTGGTTTCCTTTAAAAACTACATTTTATGAAAATCAAATGTGATGCCACAGTAAATCAGATTTTGATCCAGCTTGTAGCAGATCTTCACAAACAGCAAGGACTATGCTAATTCCTCTATGTACTGGGCTGGATCATTTGTTCCTCTTTCGCATTAAAATAAAGACAACTAAAAGCATTATATACCATCCTGATGACGGTAATGGTGAGAACATAGCATTCCAACCTAAGGGAAGGGAAGGGGGGAGAACATTGGGGTGCCCCATAATTTGTAGTTACCCCGCCTTGCACTGCACAGGAGGTGGAGGAGGGAGGAGCAGGGTAAGGTGATGGATCTATGCAGAGGAAGATGCACCCACTTTGCCTGCAGTGCCATACTGTGTGCACAAGTCTTGTGTCATGTAACAAATTAAGTACGTCAGGGTATTATATATTAAGTGTACCAGAGCTGAGTAAAAATAAAAGTTTTATACATACCTGGGGCTTTCTCCAGCCCCATCCACACGGATCGCTCCCAGGCTGCCGTCCTCCGCTGGCCACAGCTCCGGTACCGGGTCCCGTAACAACCGTCAAAGATGTACTTAGAGGGCGCACTTCTCTTGCAAACTGACCGCGATTGGAGGAAGTTTCGGAACCCGGTACTGACGCAGGAGAAGGCTGAGGACGGCGGCGTAGGAGCGATCCGTGCGGATGGGGCTGGAGGAAGCCCCAGGTAAGTATAACAATTTTATTTCTACTCAGCTCTGGTTTGCTTTAAGTTCATTTTGACAAGTTATTTTAAATGTCATATGAAATACCTTTTTGGATCAGCTTCTGTACCTTCCTATCTATATTTGGAGATTTTTGGTAGCTGAAGAGGTTCTGTAAAACAAAACACCCCAAAATCTATTACTCAAAACCGTTTAGATCCAGAATTTCCTTTGTCAGTGCTCTTTTCCATTCAAGGCATTTAGGCTAGCTTCACATTAGCAGCGGGGTACATTGACAGTGCGAAGAACAAAAGATGGGTATTGTCTCTGTTATCATACATTATGCCTGGATGTTGGTTCGCATAGTATGGCCCAATTCACGCTCACTGTTTAAACTCTGTCAATTTAAATGAATGGACAGCAATCAGTCCCATCACTTACCATCTTATGGAAACGCTGCGTTTCGATCCCGTTTTTTGCTGTCATCTGCCTGGCGCATAGTTGATCCTGAAGCACCAGTTTGCTTCCAGGACCACTTACCTCCAAGCCTCTGCGTCCCTCTGCAAGGGTGAAAAACGCTGCATGCTGGGAAGTGTTGCCAAAAGCAAACAAATACTTGTATGCAGAAAAGCATTTGCAATGAGACGACATATCTTTTGCAATAAGACACCGGGCTGCTGCAGGTGGCTGGTTCAGACGCCTCTCTGAACCAAGCCTAAATTCTCCTTCTGGAAGATTACTATGACACCAATATGTTCACACCCTTCCTTAAAGGGAGCCTAAACTGAGTAAAATTATTTAAAATAAACACATGATATAGCTGCAAATGAATATTACATTCTAACCTCACCGTCAGTTCCTTTTAGAGGCTCACCATTTTCTTCTTACAGTGATCCCTTCCAGTTCTGACAAAATTTTGTCAGAACTGAAATACACCAGTTGCTGTCAGTTATTTCAGCTGCTGTCAGTTACAACTGAATGTGCAAGTTAATGTCCATGTTTCCCTGTGTTTCAAGTGGGCGATATTACAGTTTAACAGTGTGCTGACCAGAAAGCTGTTATGGGGTAATGGCCATTTTCAAAATGGAGGACGGAGAATTCCATCGATCACAGTGGACAAACAAGACGCAGGAGAGGAGAAAGAGATTGGTGAGCAGACTACATGGGAGGAAAGTATGACCTGTATATGGTTATTTAGAGTTTTTATTTTCAGTTCAGGTTCTCTTTAAAGGGAACCTGAAGTGAGTAAAACATTTTTTTTTTAAAACACATGACATAGCTGCAAATGAATATTACATTATTACAATATTACATACTAACCTCACCGTCAGTTCCTCTCAGAAGCTCACCATTTTCTTCTTACAGTGATCCCTTCCGGTTCTGACCATATTTTGTCAGAACTGAAATATACCAGTTGCTGTCCGTTATATGTTAACTGCTGTCAGTTACAACTGAATGTGCAAGGTAATGTGCAAGGTTTCCTTATGGTTCAAGTGGGCGATATAACAGTTTAACAGTGTGTTGACCAGGAAGCTGTTATGAGGTTGGCAATTTTTAAAATGGAGGATGGTGAATTCCATTGATCACAGTGAACAAATGGGACGCATGAGAGGAGAAAGCGTTTGAGGAGTAGACTACATGGGAGGTAAGTATGACATGTGTATGGTTATTTTGACTTTTTATTTTCAGTTCAGGTTCTCTTTAAGGCCCCTTTTACACTTAATCAGTTGCTCTCAGTTATAACTGAAAGAAAACTGATTTTCAAAGTAATACCCATGTTTTCCTATGGCACATTTTCCTTTTAACTTGTTTTAACTGAAATCTTTTTCACAATGCACTGCTATGGAAAAAACTCGTACCAACGTGTACTAGCGCACTAGACACATTCAATTGCGACTTGTACACAATTGGTATTGTTTAAAAGGAAATAAATATGGCAGCCTCCATATAACTCTCACTTAAGTTGTTCTTTAACCAGTTCAGCCTACCTGGACAAGTAAGTTCGTCCAGATAGGATCTGCTGCTGCTGCGCGCGATCGGGCGCGCTCCTGCCGCCTCCCGCTAGCCCCCCCGATCAGTGAATGGGAATATAATTCCCATTCACCGATCTAACTCCCCCCGCAGAAAAACCGACGGTTTCTAATTAAAGACCGCCTTTCTTTCTGCCCAAAAAGTTTCCCCAGCCTCCTTGTAGTTCCTGGATGCGCGATCGATCACATCCAGGACTTTTTTGACTGTGGCCATCTTGTGGCCAAATAGTAAACTGCACCCACATACATTTTTTATTAAAGAGGAGCTGTTAGGTATAAGGTCTCAGAGAAAATAAACACATATATCAGTAGCTAAAGATTGGCTGTACTTACATTACATATGCATTTCACTGTCCACGTTTGGATTTCACAGAATTTGTATATAGTATATGCAGAGATAGATGCTCCTGACAGCTCATGGCAGGCTCCATGTTTTTCTGCCAAATGTGTCGTCATGTCCTGCCTGCTTCCTGATCACAGAGGAGCTCGTACAGAATAACACAGTGTGCAGGGAATATTAATGAGCCATGTGGCTAGGAACAATAGCTGACTCCTGCAGTGTACTCTGCCCCGAGATTTATCAGTGCTTCGCGCTGGACTGATTAGAAAGCTGCTGTAACGTCTCATTAGCAGCCGAGGGGAGGGCCCCAGAATGCTTTGCAGTTTACTATGCGGCTTGCGTCCTTATGGGTCTATAACAGCCTTTAAGATAAGCACACATCAAAGGTATGCTTGGAAGAACAAAGAGAAATCGAGAGCCCGATATGGTGTAGTATTGTTAAGTTGGTTGTGGTTAAAAGCAAAATATTTAGATATACTCACAAACATGGGTTACCCATAGGCAACCACTTCAAGTGCAGGTGGGGAGTATTAGAACCTGACCCCACTCAGGTTTTTAAGATGTCGCTCTCTGTAGATAGGAAATGGGGTAGCACCCCTCCACCGAGGGTGGACTCAAGATTTCAGCAAGGCTTGGTGTACAGAGGCGCCAGAGTAGAATAAAAACGTTTAAAAACCGTCTAAAAGAGGGGGATGTTCAGGTGGACTTACCTCCCTCAAAAATATAAAACTCAATTGAGTCACAATATATCAATACAAAAATATTTTATTGAACTCCACTTAGTGCAACGCGTTTCGCAGGTGTGGTCCTGCTTCATCAGGCAAACAGGAGTATAACTATAAAACAAACAGAAATATATACAAACATAATGACCCATATAAATAGCTTAAAATAAAGGCGCAGTTTAAAAACATAAGAAGACATGATAAAATTGTAACATTTTTGGTCGCAGTGTAGTAAAAACTCGCTCTGTCTAAAAATTGCATCTAATTGATCATAAAATATGCAAAAGAATCCAAAGTGTACACAAAAGTTAATAAATATCCATAGTTGTCAATTGATATGCTAAAGTTCATCAGCTTACAGATTAAAGGATAGTCAGTTTAGTAAGTATAACATATAGTACTATTTTATGGCCCTAGAGCTTACTTGCAAGAAGAATTACTAACAGTCTAAACTGATATAATAAAATTCAGCACCTCAGCAAGAGTGACTTACCTCAATGGGTCTAGATGCAGAAGTGAGCGCCTCTGTGTAGATGTGCGAGGGGGCTCTGCTTATATAGGGAGTGTGGTTGCACTAATTGATCCTAATGCACCAATCAAAATCTGCCATGTCAGCAAGGCGTGCCAATTTGGGTGCACCTGGAAGTGGTCATGAGGCTGGGACGCACACATGGACATCAAGGCAGCATGGTGGTATAGTGGTTAGCTCTCTCGCCCCGCAAGTGCTGGGTACCTGGTTCAAATCCCAGCCAAGTCAACATCTGCAAGCTTTTTTTATATATATTATATTAAGTCTCATTAATTATAGTAGTATAAGAACTCTGCGAGTGGGCAGTATCTATGTAAGGATTAGTCACTGGTATTCGTTGTTAAAAAATAATAATAATTAAAAAAAAAAAAAAAAAAAAAAAAAAATATTATATATATATATTGAATGAAAAAAGAAGTCATATTGCATTATTTGTGAGACTGCTAGTAAACTAATAGATCAGAAGAGACTATATATTGTTAACACCAGTTTTTGTGGTGATCAGGTAACAGTGTCACCATCTAGTGGTGAAAGTATATATGATAGCCCAGGTTATGTACAATGCTGGATAAAAGTGATACTAAAAGCTCTGAATTTTATACAAGCAACATAAGAATCAAACACAAGTTAAAATGGCAATTATAAAATTATATAAAATATTATTAAACAGATTAAATGGGAGAAGATAAGATCATAAAGTAAAAGAGAGGACCATTAAAACAGTATAAAATTGTGAGTACTAAAAATCAGGTATTTTATAGAATTAGATGGGGGGTTGGATCAGAAGATTTTCTCAAGAACCTCATTTAACCCCATGGGTACTAAGGTCTTCAGAATCTGGATCCAGTACATCTCCCTATGCCGCAAAATCTCAAAAGCATTGGTGATATTAGTGGGTAGGGCTTCTATTAGGGTGATCGTGAACAAGTGGGGGTTTTTGAGGTGATGGGTACCAAAGTGGCGAGACACGCTGTGCAGTGCATAGTTGTTGATTATATTTCTCTTGTGTTGCCCAATGCGGCTCCTGGTGGTCTGGGTAGTACGTCCGATATATTGTAACTTGCACGGGCATGAAATTAAATAAATTACATTCCTTGTTTCGCATGTTATAGTCTGTTTTATTGTGTACTGGATATTGGTTGTGAATGATTGGAAAGTGTCTGTTTGTGTAATGAAGGTGCAAGCTTGGCAACGGGGCTTTTTGCAGGTATAAGATCCTGGGCGTGAGGGATTGGTAGATTGTCCTGGGGTGTTGGAAGGAGGGTTCTTTAATCTACTTGGGGCCAGTAGGTTTCGGAGATTGGGGGCTCTCCTAAAGGTTAATGTGGGATTCTTGGGAATAGTTTTCACTAGATAAGGGTCCTGTAGCAGTATTTCCCATCTAGATTTGAGTATGGTTCTGATGGTCTTATGTTGGGAGCTGAATTTTGTAATGAATCTTGGAAAGAGGGCAGAGGAGGTGGTTGTTTGAGTAGGTTGTGATGTGGGTGGTGGGTTGGGGATGGTGGCTCTGTGTTTGGCATCTCTGATTAGTTTACGTGGATATTGGCGTTCTCTGAATTTTTCTGTGAGTGTTTTTGATTGTTCATTGTAATCTTTCCTATCTGTGCAGTTGCGAAATATTCGTCTGTATTGGCTATATGGAGTGTTGGTGGTCCAGGGGCGGTGGTGATGACTGTCAAAATGAATGTAATTATTAGCGTCGACTTTCTTGAAGTGTGTTTTGGTCTTGATGATATTTGAATCGGTAAACAGGATGAGATCGAGGTATTCTATGGAAGTGTGGCTGTATTGGGAGGTGAATTGTAGTCCTGCTGGGTTTATATTCAAAAATTCTACAAACAGGGTTATAAGTGATGGATCGCCTTGCCAAATGAATATCAGGTCATCAATGTATCGACGGTAGAAGATTATATTGGAGGAGAAGGGGTTGTTATGGGTGAATTTTAAATACTCTAAATAGCCCATTGCTAGGTTGGCATAGGAGGGTGCGAAAGAACTTCCCATAGCTGTACCTGTTTGTTGATGATAAAATTTATCTGAAAAGGCAAAAGTATTGTGCTTCAATATGAACTCAGCACAACCTATCAAAAAAGCTTGTTGTGCTGTTGGCATGTTGGGGTTGCTCCTTAAAAAGAATTCTAGTGCTGTGAGTCCAAAGGGGTGCGGTATGTTGGTATATAATGAGGTTACATCGCAAGTCAACCATATGTAGTCTGATTGCCAGTTTATATCTTTCAGTAGATGGATGAGATGTTGTGAATCTTTTAAGTATGAGGGAAGGGTCTGTACGTGGGTTTGTAGGTGTTTGTCTAGGAACTGAGATAAATTACTGGTGACTGATTCTATTCCGGAGATGATCGGTCGACCTGGTGGTTTGTTGAGTGTTTTGTGGATTTTAGGTAAGTAATAGAAAAACGGTATCTTGGGGTGTTGGTTTATGATAAATGCTCTTTCGTTTTTGGTTAAAATGCCGTTGAGATATGCTGTATTGATGAAAGTTTTTAGTTTGTTGTTATATTCCAGGGTAGGGTCATAGTCGCGGGGTGTGTAATGGTCGGTATTGTTGAGTAGTCTAAATGATTCTTCTAGGTAATCAGATTTATTGAGCAGGACCACTCCTCCGCCCTTGTCTGCTGGTTTGATGATTATGTCATGATTGTTTTGGAGGGTTTTAAGGGCTCTGTTTTCTGAGCGATTAAGGTTGGAAGTATGGATTGGTGTTTCAAGGTCCAGTTTTTGTAGATCCTCAAGTACCAGAGAATAAAATGTAGAGATGAAGTTGCCTTTGGATGCTGTGGGATAAAATCTAGACTTTCCTTTCAGTTGAGTAGTGATATATTTCTCTAGGGCTAGTTCACCTGGGACTAGGGTACAGGTAGGTATGTTCTCATTGTTGGTGATGATAAGGGCTGTATCGGGATCAAGAACAGGTTGTTTTTTTATAGCAAAATGCCGCTTTAATGTCAGTTTCCGTATATAGGCATTCAAGTCTGAAAAAAGTTCTGACATGCTTGAATTGTTGGTGGGACAGAAAGACAAACCCTTCTGGAGTAGTTCAGTTTCATGTGAGGTGAGAATGTGGGTAGACAGATTGAATATAGATTTCATATTATTGGCTGGGTTATCTGGGTTCAGAATCGGTTTCTCTTTTCTCCTTTTTCCTCTGCGTCCTCTCTTTCTGGGCTTGGGGGGGGGCGTTTCAGGGTAAACCTTGGTTTCAAGAGGACCCTGTTGCCTGTGGGGCTGGGCATGGGGAGCAGTAAGGAGTTCTGGGAGAGGGTAGAGGGAAGGTCTAAAAAAGAGGCCGTGGCTGTGATGGTTGTATCAAGATTCCCGTCCCCCCCGGAGGTGTTACTGGTCTCATGAATTGCATTGAGCTGATTGTTAGTGATGTCAGCCCCAAGATGTGTATCCACTACAGGAGTGTTGGGGCCAAGAACAACTGGTGGGGGAGGGGACATATTGTCCTGAGCTTGTGTTTGTGAATCGTAAATGCTCAGTTGGGAGGCTCTTAAATCATCTGGGGGCTCTGAATGTGGGACTTGAGGAGTGTTGCAGGTTTCTGCTCCACCAGTAGGTTTGTGACCTTGGGAGAGAGAATCTGGGGGGGCGCCATTTAGAAATTTGTACATAGGGAGTTCATTGATTTTGAAAATAGTTTTTGTGGGCTTTAGGCCCGCTGTTTTTTTACTTTTGGTTTTGGTGTTCCTTGGAGGTTTGGCTTTGGCCGCAAGTGGGTTGGTTGGGGGTGGAGTCTGATCTTGATTTGAGATAGTTGGAGCCGCAGAGGGCAAAATATTATTGATGGACAGTGTGGGGACGTCTACCATAGGCGCTTTTTTGAAAAGCGTTTTTTCCAACATAGTGGTGTGGGCAAAACTAAACCTAGGGGGATTGTAAGAGGGTGGGGGCGGAATTGGTGTGGTTGGTGCCTGTGTGTATTATAACCCTGTTTGTAGAATTTTTGAATATAAACCCAGCAGGACTACAATTCACCTCCCAATACAGCCACACTTCCATAGAATACCTCGATCTCATCCTGTTTACCGATTCAAATATCATCAAGACCAAAACACACTTCAAGAAAGTCGACGCTAATAATTACATTCATTTTGACAGTCATCACCACCGCCCCTGGACCACCAACACTCCATATAGCCAATACAGACGAATATTTCGCAACTGCACAGATAGGAAAGATTACAATGAACAATCAAAAACACTCACAGAAAAATTCAGAGAACGCCAATATCCACGTAAACTAATCAGAGATGCCAAACACAGAGCCACCATCCCCAACCCACCACCCACATCACAACCTACTCAAACAACCACCTCCTCTGCCCTCTTTCCAAGATTCATTACAAAATTCAGCTCCCAACATAAGACCATCAGAACCATACTCAAATCTAGATGGGAAATACTGCTACAGGACCCTTATCTAGTGAAAACTATTCCCAAGAATCCCACATTAACCTTTAGGAGAGCCCCCAATCTCCGAAACCTACTGGCCCCAAGTAGATTAAAGAACCCTCCTTCCAACACCCCAGGACAATCTACCAATCCCTCACGCCCAGGATCTTATACCTGCAAAAAGCCCCGTTGCCAAGCTTGCACCTTCATTACACAAACAGACACTTTCCAATCATTCACAACCAATATCCAGTACACAATAAAACAGACTATAACATGCGAAACAAGGAATGTAATTTATTTAATTTCATGCCCGTGCAAGTTACAATATATCGGACGTACTACCCAGACCACCAGGAGCCGCATTGGGCAACACAAGAGAAATATAATCAACAACTATGCACTGCACAGCGTGTCTCGCCACTTTGGTACCCATCACCTCAAAAACCCCCACTTGTTCACGATCACCCTAATAGAAGCCCTACCCACTAATATCACCAATGCTTTTGAGATTTTGCGGCATAGGGAGATGTACTGGATCCAGATTCTGAAGACCTTAGTACCCATGGGGTTAAATGAGGTTCTTGAGAAAATCTTCTGATCCAACCCCCCATCTAATTCTATAAAATACCTGATTTTTAGTACTCACAATTTTATACTGTTTTAATGGTCCTCTCTTTTACTTTATGATCTTATCTTCTCCCATTTAATCTGTTTAATAATATTTTATATAATTTTATAATTGCCATTTTAACTTGTGTTTGATTCTTATGTTGCTTGTATAAAATTCAGAGCTTTTAGTATCACTTTTATCCAGCATTGTACATAACCTGGGCTATCATATATACTTTCACCACTAGATGGTGACACTGTTACCTGATCACCACAAAAACTGGTGTTAACAATATATAGTCTCTTCTGATCTATTAGTTTACTAGCAGTCTCACAAATAATGCAATATGACATCTTTTTTCATTCAATATATATATATAATATTTTTTTTTTTTTTTTTTTTTTTTTTAATTATTATTATTTTTTAACAACGAATACCAGTGACTAATCCTTACATAGATACTGCCCACTCGCAGAGTTCTTATACTACTATAATTAATGAGACTTAATATAATATATATAAAAAAAGCTTGCAGATGTTGACTTGGCTGGGATTTGAACCAGGTACCCAGCACTTGCGGGGCGAGAGAGCTAACCACTATACCACCATGCTGCCTTGATGTCCATGTGTGCGTCCCAGCCTCATGACCACTTCCAGGTGCACCCAAATTGGCACGCCTTGCTGACATGGCAGATTTTGATTGGTGCATTAGGATCAATTAGTGCAACCACACTCCCTATATAAGCAGAGCCCCCTCGCACATCTACACAGAGGCGCTCACTTCTGCATCTAGACCCATTGAGGTAAGTCACTCTTGCTGAGGTGCTGAATTTTATTATATCAGTTTAGACTGTTAGTAATTCTTCTTGCAAGTAAGCTCTAGGGCCATAAAATAGTACTATATGTTATACTTACTAAACTGACTATCCTTTAATCTGTAAGCTGATGAACTTTAGCATATCAATTGACAACTATGGATATTTATTAACTTTTGTGTACACTTTGGATTCTTTTGCATATTTTATGATCAATTAGATGCAATTTTTAGACAGAGCGAGTTTTTACTACACTGCGACCAAAAATGTTACAATTTTATCATGTCTTCTTATGTTTTTAAACTGCGCCTTTATTTTAAGCTATTTATATGGGTCATTATGTTTGTATATATTTCTGTTTGTTTTATAGTTATACTCCTGTTTGCCTGATGAAGCAGGACCACACCTGCGAAACGCGTTGCACTAAGTGGAGTTCAATAAAATATTTTTGTATTGATATATTGTGACTCAATTGAGTTTTATATTTTTGAGGGAGGTAAGTCCACCTGAACATCCCCCTCTTTTAGACGGTTTTTAAACGTTTTTATTCTACTCTGGCGCCTCTGTACACCAAGCCTTGCTGAAAACACATCAAAGGTAACTGAGATTTTTATTTTCACTAATGGCTTTCTGGCTTCCTTCTAAACTGTTTAACACAGGAGAATAGAGGTTTAAATTAGCTTCTGCAGCCTGACAGTTACTCTTTAAACAATTACATTATTTTACATTTAAAATTAGCGGTTTTCCTCCCACACCCAAAATTACCCAAATACATTTTTTAATAAAAAAAAAAATTACAATAAAAAAAAAAACAACGTAAATAGTTACCCAAGGGTCTGAACTTTTTAAATACGCATGTCAAGAGAGTATTTTATTGTATAATTTTAAATGAGAAGCTTGTAAATAGTGATGGACGCAAATTGAAAAAATGCACCTTTATTTCTAAATAAAATATCGGCGCCATAAATTGTGATAGGGACATCATTTAAATGGTAAAACGGAGAAATAATGCATTGTTTTCATTTCTTTCTTAATCTTCCTGTTAAAATGGATTTAGAAAAAATAATTCATAGCAAAATGTACTACCCAAAGAAAGCCTAGTTAGTGGCGGAAAAACGATATAGATCAATTAATTGTGATAAGTAGCAATAAAGTTATTGGCGAATGAATGGGAGGTGAACGTTGCTCGGATGCATAAGATTTTCGACACTGTGGGGCTGAACCGGTTAAAGTCAGTTAACACTTGCACACTCACATGAAAATGTTCATACAAATGCATTCACAGAAATCAATCATCCAGGAACCACTGCTATCCCTACAGCTACAGGTACAGTGGGTTGCAAAAGTATTCGGCCTCCTTGAAGTTTTCCACATTTTGTCATATTACTGCCACAAACATGAATTAATTTTATTGGAATTCCACATGAAAGACCAATACAAAGTGGTGTACACATGAGAAGTGGAGCGAAAATCATACCTGATTCCAAACGTTTTTTTTACAAATAAATAACTGCAAAGTGGTGTGTGCATAATTATTTGGACAGCGGTTTTGCGGCGATTTTCACTGCCTCTGGTACCTGCTCTGCTCTCTCCCTGCTCCCGGCCCCCTCCTCCAGTAAGTGCTGATTGGACGATTGGACTCACCGCATTGCTGGGGTTCTGGGGGAAGGGCCTCTAGGTTTTGTTTCCCCCCCCCCCCCCCCCAGGCCAAAAGGTCCCAGTTCTCCCCTGGGCACACCGCCTCAAGTTAGGACATTGAAATAAGAATACTGGGGTACCTCTGCACGGTGTAGGTGACTACAAGAAAATTGTATTCTTTTGTACCAAGACCCTGGCATTTAACTTGTTGGTTCCTGGATGACTGATATCTGTGAATGCATTTGCATGTGAGTGTGCGAAGGGTTACCTGCCTTTGCCATTTAGCTGGCCACCCCCCCTTTTGCACCTCCCTAATAACTTACTTAAAGTGAACTTCCAGACTAAAAATCTACTCAACAGCACTGAAAAGGCTTTTCTTTAACAGCTTGACAGCATCAGAACTTTTTTTAACCAAGCCTCATTTTTAGCTGCACAGAATCTAAGCTCCGCACCATCAAAGAAATCTGCCCAGGTATTTTTCCCCTAATGCTGTGCAAAGCATGATGGGATTTCTGATGTTGTTGTTCTCGTTGCCTAGCACCTAGGTTCTCAACGTGTGGTACGCGTACCCCAGGGGGTACTTCTGATGGTTCCAGGGGGTACTCGAGCTTGATATACTTAACCAAGAGTAACAAATTTAGAGGTTTAGAAAATGTTAAATCTTAGTTAAGCAACACCAAATTAGTATTTTAGCTAATCAAAAACCATAGTAAATGCTTGGAAATTGTTTAGAACCTATTATGTACTGTACTATGATTAAATATATATTTGTCAAGGGGTACTTGTGACAATGTTTACTATGCTAGGATGCACTTAGTGAGTAAAGGGTTTTAAAAGGGGTACATACCAATAAAATGTTGAGAAACACTGGCCTAGCACACACAGCTGGGAGGAATGATCAGGACAGGGCAGTTGGAACTGTGTCTCATGCTCCCTGTCACCTCCTTTCAACCAAAAAGATGGCTGCACCCATGAAATCATAAACATTTGCCTGCTCTTTTAGAACAAGGTGGGTATGAGATTATATTACCTATCTATTTTAATTAACATAACTAATGTAACTTAATGATAGTATGTTTGTTTAGGCTGAAGTTCCTTTTTAAATGCCCTATCTCAAAGTTATGTGCCTGGATTTAGGTGTTTGTTAATTGTAAAATATTGGTAATATAAATTTACAATAATTTTTACATTGGCACCATCCAGCACTGCTGCTACGCATACTCACCTGTGCAGTGGATAAAAGACAGCTACCGTATTTAAAAAAAAATCAGAATTGTAAACCTTCTCACTGTAACCAACTCCCCCAAAAAATGTTGTTCTGAGTTCTGCTTTAACTTTTCTGTATTAGTAACGAGGTACTAAGATAGAAATTAAACACATGCTTTGGCTGTACCTTGGAGGACTTTTCCACACAAAATAAATGGATGTTGATTGGCCTGCACTGTGAAGACTTTGCAGCTGGGAGACCTTGATAAATGACCCTTTCGGGAGTGTGTATAAACTGAGGTGCCAGCCGCTAATATAGCAGTGGCTGAAATCCTGCTGCTGTTTCAGTTGTCCATTTAATTATATCCAGTGGTGAATGTAACAGATGGCTGGCCCCACGCATGCAGAGATCCCGGCAGGATCAGGCAGGACGCTTTAACCAGCATGGATGATAGCTGTTGTCAGCTGTATTTGTACATTAACCTCTCAGGCACCTGCTAGACAGACTTAACCCTTACAAATACAATTTGGCTGTTTTGTATCCAGTCTTACGTTTTTTTGTATAGTTGTATAGTTGGAGCATTTGTAATGTTGGTGACCCCAAGTAACAGCAATGTTATTAATTTATTGTTGATTGTGAGGTTAGTAGAGCAGATAACCACCTGTTCAGGGAACAAACTGATGAAGTAAAAAGATACAGACCTCTTACAGCCCCAGATACAAATTTGGCCTTGACAAGATATATTAAGCCAATGATAAGAGGCAAATTGTTCTTCTGATGACCTTTAAAAGGATGTTTGTAAAACACTGCAGGTCACAGGGAGTTTCCTCTAACTTCCTGTCCCTAAGAGGACTTCCATGGTCCATATGGCTTAAATACAAAACTGGCTGTCCTAGGAACAGGAAATGAGGGATAGCAATAAACACTAGTCATGCATTGACAGGAAGTAAAGAAAATACAGGCGAGGACATAGGACAGCAACAAAAATCCAAAAGCCACAGCAGGGCATAGCTATAAATCATGGATCCCCTTGGCAAAATGTTGGTTGCCTTCCCCCCCCAAAAAAAATTATAAGGTACTTATGTACCCTCTTGCGCCCTCCCACCTGTTTTGGATAACCTTTGTGGTTGGTACCCAGAAGTGTCTCCCCTCCTTTCTTCCCCCATTATAAGTAGCTAAATGTACCACCTAGCACTAGGTTGTCCCCCAGTATGGGTAGCCAGAGAATTAAGTAGCCAGAGAGTCCCCAGTATAGGTAGCCAGATGTCCTTCCAGTATAAGTAAAAAGAAGTAGTCCCTGGTACAGGTAGCCAGAGGAGCCCCCAGCATAGGTACTCATATTTGCCCCCGAGTATAAGCAGCTCTCCTTCCCTGGTTTAGGTAGCCAGAAGTAGCCCCCTCAGCATAGGTAGTCAGATGTGCCCCCCAGTGTAAGAAGCTAGAAGTAGCTCCCCCAGTATAGGCAGAAAGAGCAGCCCACAATATACATAGACAGAAGTAGCCCCAAGTATAGGTAGCCTCCAGTAGAGGTAGCAATAGGGGCCCTCAGTATAGATAGCCAGATGCCCACCAGGTTCCACTGATGATCTACCTTCTCCATGTGTCCTCATCTCTATGATTACAGTGCCGTCTCTCTTCACATAACCCACATGTGTTTCCTCATGCCCATTGATTCAAGTGCATAAAGTGAAAATCACTTTCTGCATGCATGCCATTACGTTTTGCATTCCATGAAGATCATTTTGTTTAATCACTTCAGGATGAGAGCAATTTTCACATATCAGCACTGTTCCCATTCATTCGTCAATAACTTTGTTACTACTAATCACACCTAAATTATTTATATATTGCTTTTTTCAGGACAAATTAGGCTTTTAGTGTGTGAAAATTTTCTTTAGTAATTACTAAATTATTAACTTTCTATGCATTTTAAAGGGAAATTAAGATAAAAAACACACTATTTCTCTATTTACATGCAGTATAGCTTTATAATAAACAGTGCTAAGTATAAGTTAAACTCACAAATTGTATTTGCTCATCCATCCTGGTTAGTACAAAATTTAGATTATGTTCCTAGCACAATGTATTTGGAAATAAAGGTGTCTTTTTTCTGTTTTTTGCTTTCTCATTGTACACGATCGATGGTTTTGAGACCTTATTTGCAAAAATAATTGTAATATACTCTCATGGCATACACATTTAAAAAGCCAAGTTCCTAAGGTAACAATACATAAATTTTCTCTTATATTCTGTCACTTTGTTTTCATTTTACAAGTCTTTTATTTTGGTACAGAATATGCGAAAATGTAATTGCTTTTTATTCAGTTTGTGGCTAAAAAGAATACACAAGACATGGGCCTCAACCCTAAAACTCTCTAAACTCATCACATATGTCTCTTGTAGTTTTGCTAAGACATTCCCAAGTTTGATCATAGTTTTAAAAATTACTTTTTTATGTTGGATTGAGTGTGTCCCTACCCAATTTTAATATGCTGTGCGCCCAAGCTTAAAGGGACTCCGAGCAGTGCAGAAACTATGGAAAGATGCATATCATTTTAAAGCTCTCTTTCTCCTCTTTCCAATGATATATAAACCGCTGCCCTACACCTTTTAGTTTTCGCTATTTTCGCGATTGAAATTGCCGCGGCCGCGATTTCAATCGCGAAAATAGAGAAAACTAAAAGGCGTAGGGCGACGATTTAGGTGTCGCCAGAAAGAGGAGAAAGAGAGCTTTAAAATGATATCCATCTTTCCATAGTTACTTGTATTATACAGGGCGACTTTTTCCTAAAGTCAGCAGCTCCATTCTGCTGAATGGAGCTGCTGACACTGGGGAAAGTGTCGTCCTGTGTAATACAAGTAACTATGGAAAGATGGATATCATTTTAAAGCTCTCTTTCTCCTCTTTCTGGCGACACCTAAATCGTCGCCCTACGCCTTTTAGTTTTCTCTACTTTCGCGATTGAAATCGCGGTCGTGACAATTTCGATCGCGAAAATAGAGAAAACTAAAAGGCGTAGGGCGGCGGTTTATATATCATTGGAAAGAGGAGAAAGAGAGCTTTAAAATGATATGCATCTTTCCATAATTTCTGCACTGCTCGGAGTCCCTTTAACCTCCCTGGCGTTCTGATTCCGTGCTACGCACGGCCGCAGGTGGGTTTTTTTTACCTATTTTTTTTTTCCATGTAGCTAGCCTATCGCTAGCTACATGCTTCCCCCCTCCCTGCTCCATCCCTCCCACCCTTTCCGATCGCCGCCGGCATGATGACCCATCCGGAAATCCCGTTCTGAACGGGATTTCCTTTAGGGCTTCCCCCGTCGCCATGGCGACAATCGGACTGACGTCATCGACGTCATGAGACGGAGTCCCGATCCACCCCTCAGCGCTGCCTGGCACTGATTGGCCAGGCTGTGCACGGGGTCTGCGGGGGGGCCCTCTTTCGCGTCGGGCAGCAGCGGATCAGCGGCGAGCAGCGGCAAGCGGAGAAACATGCAGCTAGCAAAGTGCTAGCTGCGTGTTTCAAAAAAAATTATTCAAATCGGCCCACAAGGGCCTGAGTGGTGACCTCCGGCGTCTCTGCTAGGGAGGTTAGGACACACCAAAATGTATTCTACAACTCTTCATGGTTAAAATGATACCACATATGTCTAATTTAGTAACAAACTGGTGGTGCAGTCTCCACAACTACACTGGACAAATGTATTCATCCAGTTAGGCTTAAAGTAAGTGTCCAAGCAAAAAAAAAAAAGATAAACTTACCTGGGGCTTCCTCCAGCCCGTGGCAGCCGTCCTGTGCTCTCGCCGCAGCTCCGGAGGCTCCTTGTGTTCTCTGCTGCAGAACCTAACCTCGCCAGGTTGGGTTACGGGTCAGCGTCTCCTGCGCTCCACCGCGTGGGTCACGTGGTCCGGCCGACGTCATCAGGACGGTACTGCGCAGGTGCAGAACTACTGCATCTGCGCAGTACCATCCTGATGACGTCGGAGCCTCCGGAGCTGCGGCGAGGGCACAGGACGGCTGCCACGGGCTGGAGGAAGCCCCAGGTAAGTTGATCTTTTTTTTTGTTGTTCTTGGATGTTTCCTTTACATGGTTAAATTGGGGAAAATTACGTGAAATCAAGATTACATGGTAATATTAATTGCAATCAAGCGACAATTCACAATATCCATTACAAGTCAAAATATCCATAACAATCAACACAAGTCTGTGGTCACATTTCTGGATGTTGAACACAAAAATGAACACGTTGACGAGATCCTATCATGGGAGCAGTTCAAGTCCACAACATTCTTCCCACAATCTGAGTATTGTTTGGCAATCCAGCTTTTTCACTATATGTGGTCAATGATACCAAGCTCGCCATCACCATCTCAATTGACATGCTACAAAACCCGCTGCGAACGTTGCCCATTTGAATTAGGGCTTATCTTTTTATACTCTGCCTTCTCCCTGCCATTAGAGCCTACCAAGCTTCAATGCCTTGCTCTCTTGGGAACAGGATCTGGGCAGTTCTCTCCACTGCCTCATTGGGCCAAATGTTATAGTGCCCTATTCAAGGGCAGTATCAGTTTCTCCCATACAGAAACAAATATGAGCATTCTCCACCTTACTTATCTAACTCCAGACAAACTACACCGTATACTATCAGTCAATTCATGCTTACGCTTCTGATGCTGCTCCTGCAACGGTACCTTTGTGCATGTATGGTGGTTCGGTCCAGTGGTAAAAGCTTACTGGGCAAAAATGTCTACCCTCGTAATTTCAGTTTTGGACAGAACTATCCCTACTGGCCCTCTCATGCTATTACTTGGGGCCAAACCCTGGGGCTGGAAATTCCCACAACATAGATTAGCACAGCATAATGCCAAGGCTGCCAGATTGCACATAGCAATGGCAACAACCAACCCTCTCTTTAGACTTGACCATAGACATTATCACTAATATTCCTGTTTCTGAGAGACTCATAGCTGTGGTCATTGGTCAATGACACAATGGAAGTCTTTACAAAGATGTTGCAGCCATGGCTAACCCATATTGATAACACAGGCCTCAGATCGATGGTCTTCTCTACATGAATATTGTCTGTAACAGTGAGTGTTACATTTTTATGATATATTCTGTGGCTATCTAGTTAATGATGCACTGTGAATGTAAAATGTTTGTATATTTTTTCTGTAAGTCACTTATTGAATTTTGTTGTTGTCATCTTTGAATGTCCCGCTGGGGATAAAATTGCTACCCGCAATGTTGCTCAAATTACTTTTTGTCAATAAAAACCTTTTGAAACTAAGAATGAACACGTACCATAGGAACTGATCAGGCTGTGTAATAACGCACATTGTAATACTTACAGTGTGCAGTACATCGCACACATTTTGCAACGTAAAGGATCAGCATACAGATGTGTTTGTGGATGGTATATGTTATGCACTGTAAGGGCGCAGGGAGAAGCCGAATGATGGCGCTTCCTGCTCTAGGTAATCTTGAGGTATACAACAAATATATTCCCCTACTGATTACCTAATTTGTTTCTTTGGATGTGTAATTCGGGTGTTGGCTATTGCCTGCTCCCAAATTATGTTCTTGTTTTTTTATAGTAATTCAGGCTTCGGCTAATGCCGGCACCCAAATTATGTTTTTTTTTATATAGCAATTCATGCTTCGGCTATTGCCGGCACCCAAATGACTCAGTGAGCACCGCTACGACTGCCCCCAAATTAGCTGTCTCACTTCTTCCTGCATATGTAATCAGCTACACGGAGCAGGAACACTTGCTTACTTTCCATACTTGCACTAATTCAGCAACTTGCAGCAACTTTGACAGACTGATAATAGGATCCCTTTGAATTGATTGTATTTTATGTGCACAGGAAAGAAAGTGTGCAAGCTGAATAACTAACTAACTAATGTGCAAAGATACAGAGGCGCCAATAGAATAAAACAAGGTAAAAGGTTTAAAACGGTTTAGGTGGCGGTGGTGGACCGTCCACACACAAACAGACCAAAAAGCTGTTGATTGTAGAAAAAAACAATTTATTCACATACTCCTACAGTGAGTATGTGAATAAATTGTTTTTTTCTACAATCAACAGC
Source organism: Hyperolius riggenbachi (assembly GCF_040937935.1). NCBI lineage: Eukaryota > Metazoa > Chordata > Amphibia > Anura > Hyperoliidae > Hyperolius > Hyperolius riggenbachi. The sequence goes on from NC_090657.1 coordinate 25,717,681, forward strand.
TTTTTGGTCTGTTTGTGTGTGGACGGTCCACCACCGCCACCTAAACCGTTTTAAACCTTTTACCTTGTTTTATTCTATTGGCGCCTCTGTATCTTTGCACATAAAGTTATCCACCCTTGGTGGAAGGGTGACATACCCTCCTTTCTTCTGTCTACAGAGAGTGACATCTTAGTCCTGAGTGGGGACAGGCCTAATCTCCCCACCTGCATATACAGTGGTTGCCTTAGAGCAACCCAGGTTTGTAAGTATAATACTTACGATTTATATTTCCTCCTATTTATACATAATATACTACACTATATTGGGCTCTCGGTCTCCCTTTTCTTAACTAACTAATGTTTGCCATTAATCCTTGCAATTTATAAGATGAACCAAGCTACTTATTTTTTAAAATGGCGAGTTCTACTTTAACACTCTGTGGACTGGCTGCCTTACCCCCCTTAAGGACCAGCCTATTTTACATGTGGGGGGGTCAGGCAGCTGGATACCCAGTATAGATAGCTAGGCATGGGGTCCTCTGTATTGCCAGGTGCCCCCAGTATTGTCAGCAGCCTTTACTCACCTCCCAGCCACCAGTGATGAGTAGCTCTAGACCCTCCGCTCTGGCCGGCATCCCCGCTCGCACTGCCGCTAAGTTCCGGGTCGCGGCTTGATGATGTCATCAAGTCGGGACCCGAAACTTAGGGCAGAGCGAGTGGGGATGCCGGCCAGAGCGGAGTGGGTGAAAATCACCAGGGGGACATCAAGAAGGTGAGTCCCTGTCTTCTTCTTCCCCTCAGACCGCCGCTGCCAATAGTGATCACTACAATCAGCCAGCGATCATAGTGATCATGTGATCAGGAGCCAATCGCTCCTGATCACTGAGGGGAGATATCAGCTGTCATATGACAGCTTAATCTCCCCTCTCGGGTGCACACGATCGCGTCAGGAATGGAAATGGCAGGTGGCGTAAATCCTACACCGCATCAGAGTTAGGCAGCCACAAGTGCAGCGTAGGATTTACACTGCACGGTCCCCACAAGGTTAAATGTAAAACTTTGATTATATGGTTAAAGCAGGAGGCAGCTCTTCTCTATAATGATACAATATTTGTATGTCATGTCACTCTTTAAAGAGAACCATAGACAAAGCTCAGGTTCAGAAACAATACTTACCTAAGGAGAGGGAAGCCTCTGGATGAGGCTCCTAGAGGCCTCTCAATGCGGCTTCCCACTGCATCCTCTAGTCCCTGGTTGCTGTTTGTGGTCCCTCCGGCTGATCAGGTTCTTCTTCTGGCATGAGCATGGCTGTACAGCCACACCTGCTCAGTAGCACGGAGCCACTCATGCACAAGAGGCGCGGCTGTACACACATAGGCGCAGTACGGCTGTGCTCATGCTTGAAGAGGAACGTGGCTCCAATCAGATTACCAACAAGCCCTTGTGGGAAATATCATTCGGATACAGAGGTTTTCCACTTCTACAACAACAACAACAACAACAAATAACATTTGTAAAGCGCTTTTCTCCCATGGGACTCAAATTTCATAAGCATGGCTCCGACCATCGTGGTACAGAGGAAGAATTTTATAAGTCTGGAAATGCCAGGCTAAACAGGTGGCTTTTCAGTCTGGATTTGAATAGCTCCAGGGATAGTGCTGTCTTTACTGGGTGTGGCAGGGAGTTCCAAAGAGTAGGGGCAGCATGACAGAAGGCTCTGTCTCCAGATTTTTTGAGGTGCACTCTGGGAGTGACCAAATTTATAGAACTTGCTGATCTGAGGTTGTGAGTATGTGATTTTGTCAGGGGTACACTTAGAATTTTGAAAAAAAAATATCTTTTCAAACAAAAGAAAGGCAAACAACTGATTGATGCACAACCAATTGACAGTGGAAAATATATAAACACCCCTTGAGTCCACATCACAATATTAATGACAGAAGTATACATTTGAAACATAAAATGGGATAGTCTGTACCATGATGCATAAAAAAGAGCAATAAAAGCCCTCAGACCTAGGCTTATCATATAATAATAATAATAATAATAATATGAACATCAGAGGCAGATACATTTGTGTACTCATAGCGAATCAATGATGTTAGGAGTAATATCCAAGTTGGCAATAACTGACTCGTTACGTTTTAACCAAGAATTCCAAACTTTGTAGAATTTGGAGCCTGAACCCCTGGCCAACCAGGTCAACTTATAGAAAGGGAGGGAAAAGTAAACTAGCTGCATCCATAAAGTAAGAAGGGGACTCAGTTGTTTTTTCCATTCTAGTGAGATGGACTTTTTCACGTAGAAAAATAACAATCTTACCAATAACTTCTTATGACTACCCAAAGGCCAATCCTCCACCAACCACAACAGGCATGTTTTACAAAAATAAGCAACAGGGATGTTTGTTTTCTCTCTGAAAGGACAACTGAAGTGAGAAGAATATAGAGGCTGCCATATGTAGTTCCTTTTAAACAATACCAGTTGCCTGGCAGTCCTGCTGATCTATTTAGCAGCAGTAGTGTCTGAATTACACCAGAAACAAGCATGCAGCTAATCTAGTCAGATCTGACAATAATGTCAAAGACACCTGATCTATGCTTGTTCAAGGTCTATGGCTAAAAGTATTAGAGGCAGAGGATCAGTAGGACAGCCAGGCAACTGGTATTGCTTAAATGGAAATAAATATGGCAGCCTCCATATCCCTCTCACTTCAATTGTCCTTAAAGAAGGTGAGGACTTTATGGTACACTATAAATACGAATTCCAAAATTGCCATTGCTGTGAATTCCTTTCATAAATTTATGCTATTAAAAAATTATTCTAATTCCATTTAGAGCTAGGTAAGAATTAAGAAAAACTTACCTGGGTCTTCCTCCAGCCCCTTTGAGGCCGCTCGGTCCCTCGCCATCTCCCAGCGCATTCCAAGATGAAGCGTAACAAGGCCACAGTTCTGGACTGTCTAATGGGGAACTAGAGCGGCCCGGGGTGACGGCCAGGGGACCGAAGGCCTCAAGGGGACTAGAGAATTTCATCTCAGGTATACTTTATATACACAGATCAAAAGTGTTAATAATTAAAGTCTTATTAATTAAAGTCTTAAAAATTATTCATTTTTAAAACACAAACCAATCCACTCACAGGAAGCAAACTGTTAGGGCCCTTTCACACTGTGCAGGTTGTGTTGCGATACAGATGTGCAGCGCAACTATACAGTGAAGCTTGATGTAAACGAAAGTATGCTTTACTGCCACTGTAAACACACACACATTACCTGGTTAACGCACAGCATGCTGTATTTTAACCACTTGCCGACCAAGTGGTTTCCCATTGATCTGTGCTGGGTGGGCTCTTCAGCCCCCAGCACAGATCGTATTGCAGGCAGGGCGATCAGACTTCACCCCTTTTTTCCCCACTAGGGGGATGTCCTGCTGGGGGGGTCTGATCGCCGCCGCTCTGCTGTGCCTTGCGTGGGGGGCTCCTCAAAGCCCCCCTCCGCAGTGCTATTCCCCCCTCCCTCTCCTTCCCTACCTCTCCCTGGCTCTGTGGGCGGTACAGGACGGCAATACATCCTGTACCGCCTCTGATAGGCTTCAGCCTATCAGACGGCGGCGATCCCCGGCCTATCAGAGGCCGGGGATCGCCGATCTCCTTTACAGCGCTGCTGCAGCGCCGTGCAGTGTAAACACAGGGGATTTCTTCCCCGCGTGTTTACATTTCGCCTGCGAGCCGCGATTGGAGGCTCGCAGGCAGTTCACGGAGACACCCTCCGTGAACTGACATGGAATGTTTCCATGGAAACCCGCAGACAACCAGTTTACGCCAATCGGTGTTAGCTGGTCGTCAAGAGGTTAATACATTGGAACCCTCTGCACCACACTCGATGTGATAGGGCCATAGGAATATCATTGTATCGTGCTGAGATGCAACAATATTGTCCATTGTAATGTGTTTTATATGTACACAAAAACAAAGTAAGTAACCTGAAATATGGGTTGTCATAAATCCTTGCAATATAGAGCAAAAGTGAATTATCTGGGTATTTCCGAAGGAGAGATAAATTTCCCTATAAATGGTTAAAGTGGACCCAAATTAAAAATCTATTTTCTAAATTATAATAATAAATAGTAACCTTTTTTCAGCTGCATGATGACAAATATAAAATATTTTACATTTATTGGAGGAACCCCTCCCTTCCTTTCATATTGCCGGGATTTGTCCGGCAAACTGGTGGAGCAGATAAAAAACAAAAACAAAACACAGGCTGCTACTGATGATGTCACAGGGGAGGTGATCTCAGCTTGTGTGAGATTTCACATAGACGACGCCCCTGTGAGGGAGGGTAGCTGATGACAAACACACCCATGATCTAAACCCTCCTACTAAGCTCAGAAGCAATGGCTGCCACCTGTATAACCCTAGTTATGAAAAGAGAAGGGTGAAAAGCATGCACTGAAATGCTCATAGGCTTGAAGTATGTATGTGTCAGAGTGGTGCAACTACATATTTTGAATTTAAAAAATGTTTGGTTTGGGTCTGCTTTAACCTGGTTTCTGTAGCTGATGCTGGAAGTCTCTCCACATCTATCCATAAGCCACTGTACATTTTACAGTTATTTTCTCCTGCCTGCCAGCAATGTCACATCATCAAGTCCAGGCCATTATTCAAGTGCAGGATGCTGCACACACATTCCTGTAAACCACACTTTCCAAAGTGCCTTCCTGTAGCAGCAATCTGCCCCAAGCCCACAAACCGTAACTCAGAAATGTTATCATTTTAACCATATTTGCAGCTTTTCCCAAGTGACACCTGTTCCTGCTGGCCTCATCTGTATGGTTAGATTCAGCTATGTATTATTTAGAAATGTTTTCTGAGCAAGAGCATTTTTTCTTTACAATAAGAGCATCTATTAGTGTAAAATGGAAACAAATGCAATGATATTATGAAAACGAAAAAATGATAGCACTGTAACCACTCAGCAGCAATAAAAGGTCTCAGGTTTCACCATTAAGGCTTCAGCCAATGTGTGTGTGTGTGTGTGTGTGTGTGTGCAGAGCTGTGGCCAGTACATTACTCCAGGTCTCCTCTGTTAGCCTGGGCAGCAGAACACAGCAGAAATGGGAACTCTGCTGTCATTATATGCCACATTCTCCACATCAGCAGAATGTGGACACACTGGGCCAGATTTATCTAGAGTGTCTGAGACAAAATATTAGTAGGTTTTTAGAAATCCGAGCAGAACTGTCTCAGGCATTATGGTGGGAATACACGGTGCGTTTATGTGCCGCCGGTGCGTAACCGCTCGTCCACGCATGCGCGCGAATCAATTCCCACTCGTCCTTGCGAGCACTTCCTTATCTGCGCTTCGTTTCTTCCATTGTCCGGGGCGCGGTATCGACCCACCGCGGTGATCGGACAGGTTGAATATTATCAATTGAGCCATCAGCAGCTCGATTGATAATATAAAACGAGCCGTGTATGCCCAGCATAAGACAGTGCAGTGTGTGAGGTAAATTGCTGTTGCTCAGGTAACCAACACACCTGCTGTATTGATAGCAGCAGGCTCTGAGGAGGAATTCAACAGGGGGGAGGAGCACATCACAAATCATGTATAGCCAGCACTCTGCAATCATGTCTAGCCTGCAGTGT